>NC_061113.1:191369832-191481604 GCF_002878395.1 Capsicum annuum
TTATCTATGTTAGTCCTCTAGACATTTAACTGTAGTTTATATTACTGCTTGAATGTTAGGTGTATTTTCATTATCTTTGGAGCTTAATCGATAGATGCCAACAGAGTACCACATGTTGGTACTCACACTAAACTTCTACAACCTGCAGATCATATTATAAGTTTTCACCATTGTTGTGTGCATTGTGTGGAGCAACTATGGTTCGGAGAAATACGGTGAGCTCCTTGTGTTTATAGTATTGTTATTCTCCCTCTTATATACTTGACTAATCTTTATGTTGTATTCAGATATGGGTTGTATTAATATATTTATTTAGTACTTCATTTTCTAATCTTATTACAATAGAAGCTCTTAGACTGTTTCCCCTAGGTTTTGGGACTATCTTATGTATTTTAAACTTTTAACTATATTCATTCTGCATTCTCCCTTAATTTCTCTTGGTAGTCCAATACCTGTAGTTTCGGACTATGGATTGTCTAACCTATTAGTGGTTTAAAGTAAGTGCCATCATAACCTGATAAATAAGGTTGTGACAAATTGGTATCATAGCCAAAGTTTACCGCTGTGTTGGAATAAGAGCTTGGTGTCTAGTAGAGTCCTGCAAATCGGTGCAAAGATGTCCGTAACCTATCTTAGAGAGGCTTCAGGGAATTCTTAGAAAATTATGTTCTTGACTCCTTGTCGTATGTTTGTATTTGTATGAGCCTCAAGTACGTTTCTTGACTTTATTCTATCCCAGATGGATAATGAGAGATTCTTAATAGATGTGGATGGTACTTTGGAAAGTATTTCTAGATATTTAGTGTAGCATTGAACAAAGAAGTTAGGGATGGCTATCAAAGATCTTTAACATTAGTTAAAGGATTTGGGACCAATCAGGCTCTAGTAGAGCTCATGACTGCTTTGGCCTTTTGAGATTTAATATTGGGGATCCCAAAACCTTTGTGGATACCTCACATCCAGAGATGACATTTGATTTATCGAGCCCAGGACAAAGATGGATTTATTGGTGTTAAGCAGGATTCCTTATCGATTTCAAATTATGAGATTGGGTTTCTTGAGTGGGCAAGGCATATTCATATGATATATCCTTCAGAGCATGAAATGGTGTGTGGATTTATTAGATGAATTACGTTGCCACTTTGTTTGTCATCGTAGCATCTAATAGTACCTGGTTCTTCCTTTCCTTACGTTGTTGATCATACGAGGTCCATAGAAAGAGCATGTATTGAAACTTATGAAGGTGGAGGTACGAGGCCATGTCATTAGTATAGCGCTCTTGGTATTCTATCCAACAATGAGGATCCTTCCACGAGAGGTCAGCTTCACTTATAATGTCACGACTTGAGGCTACCCCCTAGCCGTAACATAGTGCTTAGAACCATAAGTAATCCATACCTAACCCATGTAATGGCGTGATACTTGAGTAACTAGTTTAAAATATATATACAAGCAAATTTTGTTGAGCGGAAGCATAATAATGAGAAAATTTGAACAAATATAATTCTTTACAAATTCACAACACGACAAATTTGAAGAAGGAAATTGAATTACATATAATAATTCTGACTGACTATCTATGAAGCCTCCACTGTACTAACTATAGGTGGCTAGGATATGCCTCCAACTACTACAAATCAATACATAAGAATTATAAGAATATAGTTCATGAACTACAATTGACTAGAGTTCCCATAATACGAGAAATCATCACCTGCTAGTTCAGTGTCAAGAACTGTCTAATCTTGATGTGTGGGCTACATTTGGTACCTACATTATGAAGGAACGCAACCACAAATTCATATATATGGTCAGTACTTCAAAATGTACTGAGTATATGGGGACATTCACTAAATCATGAAAATATTAAACCATACTTCAAAACTAAGGACAAAATTATTTGCTAAAACATGCATTTAAAACATAGGTGTACGCGAAAAACAATAACTCATAGTGAAATTTATAAATCATGAGTTGAGAACGATTCTACTGGTTAAATTTGATGACTTAGTTGATATCTTATTAACTAGTTGATGGCTTATCAACTTAGTAATCATATTCTCTTAATTAATTTGGGTATTTTCTGTTAAGGCTGGCGACAAGGTTGATAGATTGTCACTTAGTTGACAGCTTATAACTCAAGTCGTCACCTTGTTGACAAACGGAAACTCTAAAGTAAAATGAACATAACTTTCTACTCCAATATTCGATTAAGGTGAAATCAAATTCGTTAGAAAGAAGACAAGGAGATCTTTGTGTTGATATATAGTAGGACACCTGAATCTTTATATTTTAAGAGTTACACTTGTTTAAATTTGACCCTGGTAGGTTAAGATACTAAAACCCAATTGATACAAATACTCTCAACTCGACTTTTCTCTAAGTGCTTCTCATGAAAATGATTTGCATCAAAAACACATTATACACAATGTGAATATTCATGACACAAATATTCATATACAAATCATAGGATTAGAGTTTATACACGTAGGAATGATGTTTTGAATTCTAGCTTTGAAATATGGGGTGTTACATTATCTTCCCTTTAGAATCCTTCATCCTCGAATGATGGGTAGGAACTTATTAAAACTACAGATTTATCAACTAATGTATACATGGCATGTCTACTAATGAAGCATATAGCTGAGCTGAAACATTAAAACTTCTTTCATGAAACTGATTTCTGAGCTAACTTGACTTTATTGACTATAAAGAGTTGATTCATGTTGGGAGTTTAGAACTCACTTAAAATGTTCATGATATGATCATACATATAGAACTGCGAAGTGATAACAGATGCAATAAAAATTCCAAGTATTACTTATGATGGAATAAATTATTTAACATCACATTAGTAATTATCCCTCAGAGCATTAACAATGAAGAAAAGACTCAGGTGTAAATAGGGGGTAGGGGGGAGAAGGGGGTAGGGGGACTCAGAGTATTTTTTAGTCAAGACAGGGTTGCATCAGGGTTTGACTCGTAGTCCTTTTCTATTTACGTTGGATTTAGATGCGCTAACATAAAGTATTCAAGGGGAGGTACCTTGGTGTATGTTGTTTGTGGATAATACAGTGTTAATTAATGAGATGTAGGAGAGAGGGGGAGAGGTGACTGAAAAATTAGAGGTTTGGAGGCAAACCCTTGAATCTAAAGGGTTCATGTTGAGTAGGTCCAAGATGTAATATATGGAATGCAAGTTTAGTGACTTGAGGTAGGAGAAAGATATGGTGGTGAGCTTTGATTCCCAGGATGTTTGTAAGAGAGATAATTTTAAGTATCTTGGGTCTTTGATTCAGGGGAATGGTGAGATAGATCAAAATGTATCTAACCGTATTGGGGCAGGTTGGATGAAGTAGAGGCTTGCCTCAGGAGTGTTTTATGATAAGAAGATCCCAGTTAAACTTAATGGAAAATTCTACAGAGTGGCATTCCGGCCAACTATGCTCTCTAGAGCAAAGTGTTGGATATTCAAGAACTCCAACATTCAAAGAATGAAGGTGGTGGACATGAGAATGTTGCATTTGATATGTGTACTTAATATAGGGGATAGAATTAGGAATAAGACATTCTGAGAGAAGGTGAGAGTGGCTTCGATGGAGGACAAAATACGAGAAAGAAGGCTGAGATGGTTTGGGCATGTGACGAGGAGAGGCACGGATGCCCTAGTTCGTAGGTATGAGAGGCTAGCATTGGATAGATTTAGTAGGAGCAGGTATAGGCCAAAGAAGTACTGGAGGGAAGTTATTAGACATGATATGGAGCAGCTTCAGCTTACCGAGGAAATGACCCTATAGAGGAAGGTGTGGAGGTCGCGGATAAGGGTAGAAGGATAGGTTGTGTGTATGGGCTATAGCTAGTAGTTAGAAGAGCCCTGGTATATCCAGGTTACTAATCATAGGACTGTGTCCATAGGTAAGAGCTCCTAGTCAGGAGGGTTTGGGTATGGAGGGTGTCTCTGGCCTGTGAGTGTCTGTTACTACTAGGTGGGTGTCATTTTTTTGATGCCCTACTTTTTATCTCTTATTGCACATTGCACTTGGTTAGCTTATCTCATACTTCTTTGATTTATATTTATGTCTTAATCTTTTTTATGCTATGCCATCCATCTTGCTTCATGTTTCATTACACTTTTTTTATTATTCCTTATCTTGAGTCGGGGGTCTACCGGAAATAGCTTCTCTACTTCTTTGGAGGTAGCGGTATGGACTGCGTATACTTTACCCTCCCAGACCCTACTTTGTGAGAATACACTGGGTTTGTCGTTGTTGTTGTAATAGTAATTATCCCTCAACAAAGCACGTATAGGAAATAAAGGAAAAAGAGCTTCATGGCATTGCCAAGTACATTTGCCATCCTGAATCATAAGATAACAAGACTAAGTTCGTACAAGGGGTATTAGAGTGTCAAAGGTGGAGTACATGGAAAACAAAGATAGTGCACTGAACACGTATGAATTGAATCAAGACTAATTATCTGAATCGGAGACATGATGCATGGAATGAACTGAATTTGTAATTTACATGGATCTAAATACATTAACTCATAGAATAGCCATACTCATGAAACCTCGGATAGTAAGACTAGATGGAAGGATTGAAAACCATAAGAGCTTATCTTTCTGATTGATAAGCTAAATTGTTGGCTATATGGACTAACTTATATTTAAACTCTCTGTATAAGAAGTCCCAATAACATTAGGTAGAAAAGAATTTTGGGCATAATCTAAATAAGATAACTGCATAAGGAATCACAACATGGCTACAACTCTATAATCAATGACTATACTCCTATAAAACATAAGTTAGGATAGAATTAATTTACCTTAGGAAAAATAACTGCTAACTTTCAAGCTTAGCCACACTTCTCAAATACTCCTTCAACTATACTTATCCTCCTAAGTACTATAATCATTGATTCAACTTGTAATTCTTACATGGGGATATATAATTACTCTAGTATAAGCTTGATTTAAGCTATATACTCTTACCATGTTCAAGCCTACTCAATGTCACACAGTAACACACATAACACCATAGTATTTATCTAAATCATGGATTCAATATCCTTTGAGTTTTCACAGTTCTTACCTAAGGAATAATACTGCTAACCACTTCAACAACTAACTTCAACCTCTTACTAGGAATTTACTAACACACAATATGTCCATACACTTCTATACCAACATGAAATTCAAGCCTATCATTATAATTGGATGTGAACTTCTAATTAACCAATCCTCCTAGGAAATATTTCCATATTCTCTAATACCTCTATTGAAACACCCTAAGTTTTAATCCTTATAAAATTTCTTGAGTTTGATCTTCTGAACATAATACGATTGGGGGTACTTATCATATGATGGGGTACAGTTTAGGCCCTCCACTCATATGTTGATCAGTGAGGTTTAGTCATTTTTTATCCAAGGAACAAATAGACATCATACTAATCATATGTTAGGGTACTAAAAGTATAGTAGCAATTGTATGATGTCCTATGTCTAACCTAGATGATTCTATTCATCCTAAGGTACGGTTCTAGGGTTCTTTTTGTATGATTTTGCCTTTGTGGTCATATGTATACCTAGGGTATGAATAGTTGTTAACACTTGTATGTTAGGGTACGGTTTAGGTGATATAGTCATACCGTCATATGGGAATTTATACAATTTAAGTTGGGGGTATTCTCGACATTTCCCCTCTTAACCCCTTATGACCCCACGACTTAAAATACTTTTAGGATATCATTTATCCTATTAGTCTAAATCAAAAAAACTAGAAAGACTCTCAAATCTCTCTTAAGTTCTTCGGTTAAGCAAAGGCTAGGGTTTCCTTCAAGGTAGTCAATTAAGGATCTAAGGGGTGGTTTCTCTCTACCATCTTCATTTTCCAAGGGATGTTACTCCTCCCTCATTTGTAGTTCAACTAAAGTCAGTTTTAATGAATGTTTTTTATGTCATAATGGTGATATGGTTTTTGGTTTTGAATTATATGTTGGAGGTTTTTGTTATTAATGGTTGATTTATGTTTCCCATGTTCTTACTTATGGTTTTTATATTATAATTGTGGTTTGAACATGTGTTATATGGAAATGTTCAATTGGAACTTGTCTTTTGTTTTGGAAACTATATTCCCTCAACTTTTTTGTTAAAATGCCTATGAGAATGCTTTTATAACATAGTTGGACTTTCATTGAAAACTTTTCCTGGTATAATATAGTAATGGAACCTAAATTGGTTTGATGGTTTTAATGGCTAAATGGTAAGGCCTTGGTGGCCATAGCTTTGATTTAAAACCTTGTGGGGGACATGAGAATCCTCCAAGTGAATCTAACAATGGAATATAAGAGGTACATGAGAATCTCCTAAGTGTTTAGCTAAGGACATTTCTTGCAAGCTATAGCGGGTATGACAATACCATATTTTATAAACTTGGTTAATAATATATGGAATTGGTGGTTTGTGTGCTAACGGTTTTAATTAGGCAATAATAGTGGCTTGTGATAGCTTATCGTGAACGTGTAAGTCCAAAGGACAGATACTGGAAATTCATGGTTGCCGACATGAGGGTTGGTCATAGTGACCTTACATTTGTGGGCTATATGGCAATCCCCTAAGTTTATACTTGTACATATTTATCATGGAGGGTAAAGGGTACCTAGGAATCCCCTACCCCTATGATATCTCTGTTTTGTATAGCTATACTCACTGTGCCTATTTAGGGGTAACACTAGACCATATAGCCTGTGGATGGTTTTAGGACGGTCAAGATACGTATCTTAGGTTAAGTTTAAAAATGCATGCTAAACCCGGTTACCTTTCCCAGCATGAATTATATATATATGTGTGTGTGTGTGTATGTGTGTGTGTATGTGTGTGTATGTGTGTGTATGGATGGATATGATTACATATGGTTATTTAATTGGTTTTAAATATTGGCATTATTTTATCCTTATTCCTAAGTACATTCTAGCATTTACCTGCTAACTCATCTTAGGGCGTCGTATCCCCATGTGATGTAGAAACTGGCTATACTACTCCTCCTTCTCAGTGATTAATGTTGGGGACAACTTATGTTGGATTGAAGTGGTAAGATTCCATACTCTAAGTGGTAAGATTCCATACTCTTAAAGGCTCCATTTTATGTTATGGATTTCTCTACATACTCTCGTCATGTCATAGACTTTGGTTTTAACTATGGTCAGGGGCATGTCCTAATTGGGTATTGTTTTACTTTCAGATAGAGGCTTTATGAGACTACTTTGGGTTGGTATGGGTGATGTCGGTATTGATGTCAGCCTTGGCATTGATATTAGTATTGGGGCTAACACTATTTGACTGTATTTTATTTGTGATTGTTCCACTTTGTTACATTTTTTATATTTAGAATTTTATTAACAAGAAGTTGTAGGGTGGTTATATTTTGGTATTAGGGTCTCCAATCTTGGTTGGGATTATGACACTTGACATGACTAGGCCCCAATTTGGGTCATGTTAGATTGTTATCAAAGCCCTAGGTTCATGGTTACTTGGATGTACACAAAGCTGTGTCGACTAGAGTCTCTTTTAAGGGTCTGTAGCGCGCAACAATCATAAGGGAGAGGCTACAACACATTTAGGAATGTTTCTCTTTCTTATGTTTCATTTTCAAGCTTGGAGTCTAAGTCCTAGAGTCTTTACTAATTCTTATTTTGTCATTTTTCAGATCATGCCTCGATGATCTAAAGTTCACAAAAAATCCTTCGTAATAATTGGGGACAATATTGATGGGACATGCTCTACTCTTGGTATCCATACTCGGTCTAGGGGTCCAGTTCCTGATTGTTTTAGAATGCTACTGGTTTTCTCTATCCCTCCTCAAACTGACATAATGAATGTTGAGTTTCATTAGTTGATTCATATGATTGCTCTGTTGGTAGCTTCATAGGCTGAGCGTGGTGCACTTGCTACTCTAGCTTTTGAGGCTATAAGGGTGGGCTAGTTCATAAGCTTGAGCCCTTTGGTTTTTATCGATGTTAAGGTGGAGAATGATCCTCAGGGTTTTTGGGATAAGATGGAAAATATTTTCAAGGTTATGCATGCCACAAATTTGGAAGGGGTAGATTTTGTTGCCTACTAGCTAAAGGATATGGCATACCAATTATACTAGAAGTGGGATTGGGCAAGGGGTAATGATAATGTGTCACTTCTATGGGAAAGTTTCTATAATCCATTTTTGGACCACTTTTTTCCTATAGAGTTAAGGGAAGAAAAAATAGTAGAGTTTGTTTATTTGAAATAAGGAAAGATATTGGTCAAGGAATATGCCTTGAAGTGTCAGCAGTTGTCCTAGTATGCTCCAAAAATATTATCTGATATAAGGACCAGATTCGAATATTTGCTTTGGGACTGTCTCATGAGTTGATAATTGAAAGTAAGGTTGCCTTGTTGATCAAGGACATACATATCTCTAGGTTAACTATTTATATGCAACACGTAGAGGAGGAAAAGAAAAGGTAGGTTGATATAGGGGAAAGGCAGGGAAGAAGTTTAGGTTCTCTGAGCATATTAATGGCCAACAGTAGAGTGGAAGGGATGGGGATAAGTGCCCTAAGTAGAAGGGAAATTTTGGGTCTTACTCGACGGTTATTGCTCCTTACCCATAGTCATTGAGTGATAGCCAATTATAAGGTGGTGACAAATTTAGGGCACAGGGTGCCTAATCTCAGGTTAGTGGGTCTCAGTCACCTCCATCATATCCTTCCTATAGACTTTGTAGTCATTTGCACAGGTGTTTCTATGATGAGGGAAAGGACAAGTGCTTCAACTATAGTCATCCAGGCTATATAATTTGAAACTATTCTATTGGTAAGGTTTTCTCTGGGGAAAATAAGGTTCTAGTTCTTCAGCTTTAGCTTTAGCACCAAATGGTGCACCTTCTAGTTTTGGCACTAGTCAAAATTATCTTTTTACTCTCACTAACTGACCAGATTCTGAGGTATCTCCTGATGTCATGACTGGTATGTTGAAACTCTTTTGTTGTGATATTTATTGTTTACCTGATCCAGGGACCACTCTCTTATGTGACCCTATTCGTAGTTATGCATTTTGGTTTTGGTCCCGAGTGTGATTTGGACCTTTTTTGATTCTACCCTGGTAGGTAACTCTGTGATTGCTAAAAGAGTCTATAGGGGGTGTGTGGTATCTATTAGTAGTAATTATAAGTTGGTGGATCTTTTTGAACTAGATATGGTGGATTTCGATGTTATTCTAGGGATGGATTGGTTGTACTCATGCTATGAGTCTTTAGACTGTCAGACCTACAAGGTTATCTTTAAGTTCCCTGGTGAGTCAATTATTGAGTGGGAGGGTGGTTCTCTAGCTTCTAAGGGGATGTCTATATCATATTTTAGAGCACATAGATTAATCTCCAATGGGTGTCTCTATCACTTGATGTGGGTTTCAGATTCTAACTTGAAGGGTCCTTCTTTGTATTTCGTTCTGGTGTTGAATGAATTTCTTGAGGTCTTCCCTGATGACCTTCCTGGTGTTCCTCTGGATAGGGAGATTGAGTTTAGGTGTGATCTTGTTCTGGACACTTTTCCAATTTTTATTCCCCCATATAGAATCCAGCAAAGTTGAAAGAGCTTAAACAATAATTAAAAAATCTCTTAGATAGGGGTTGTATCTATCCTAGTGTTTCCCTATGGGGTGCGCTGGTGTTATTCATGCATAAGGAGGATGGTTCCCTTGAATATGTATTGATCACCGACAGTTAAATAAGGTAATGATAAAGAACAAGTATTATCTTCCAAGGATAGATGACTTGTTTGATTAGTTATAGGATGCTAAGTTTTTCTTGAAAATTGACCTTCGGTCTAGGTATTATTAGCATAAGATTAGTGAGGTGGATATCCCTTACACAAATTTCTACACCCGGTATGGTCATTTTGAGATTTTGGTTGTGTCTTTTGGGTTGACCAACGCCCTAGTGGAATTTATTGGTTTGATGTATAGGTTCTTCCATCAATTTTTGAATTTGTTTGTCATTATATTCATAGATAACATTTTAGTGTACGCTAAGAAGGAGGTAGATCAAGCTGATATCCTCTATATCGTTTTCCAGACCTTCAAGGAGAAACTTTTGTTAGGCAAATTCTCAAAATGTGAATTCGAGTTAAACGTTGTCACTTTTCTCAGTCATATTATTTCTAGCGAAGGGATCATGGTTAATCTGCAAAAGGTTGTAGCAGTTAGAATATGGCATAAACCTTCGACACCAATTAATATTCGGATCTTCTTAGGTTTAGCTATCTATTACTGGAGGTTTATGGAAATTTTTTCAACTATAAATGTCCCATTGACTAAGTTGACTCAAAAGAAGATAAGATTTTTGTGTTCTGATGCTTGGGAGGGTAGTTTTTAGAAGATGAAGCATAAGTTCACTTCGACCTTTGTTTTGACTTTGCCTGAAGGAACTGATGGTTTTGTGGTCTATTATGATGTGCCCTATGTGGTACTTGGTTTTGTTCTAAGACAGCATGGTAAGGTCATAGACTATGCTTCTAGGCAGTTAAAAGTGCATGAGAGGAATTCTCCTACTCATGATTTTGAGTTTTTAGTTGTGTTGTTTACGCTGAAAATTTGGTAGCACTATTTGTATAGAGTGCACGTGGATATCTTTTTGAATCATAAGAGCTTATTGTATGTGTTCACTGAGAAAGAACGTAACCTCCGGGAAATAAGGTGGCTTGAGCTTCTCAAGGACTATGACATTAGTCTTCACTACCTCCCAAGTAAAGCTAGCATTGTTGTTGATGCTCTTAGTAGGTTATCCATGGGGATCCTATCTCATGTGGATAAGGAGAAGTAGGAGTTGGTGAAGGAAATTTACTATTTTGCTAACCTTTGAGTTTTCCTTTTAGACTCTAATGATGGCGGTTTGTTTGTTTAGAAAGTGGCACAATCGACTCATTGTGCTCAAGAAGAAACATATGTTAGATCCTACTTTGTTAAGGATCAAGGGTGATGTTAGTGGGCAGAAGGTGATGGAGATTGAGATTTATGGTGATGGTACTATATGGTACCAAGGGAGGTTATCGTTCCCGATGTCGCTGGTTTGTGAGAAAGGATATAGGCTGAGGTGCATGATTCACGTTATGTTATACATCTTGTTTCGATAAAAATGTATCATGAGCTCAAGGAGATGTATTCGTGGAATAGTATGAAAAGGGATATGGCAGATTTTGTTTACAGGTGTATGGTGTGTCAATAAGTGAAAGTTGAGCACATGAGGCTCGGAGGATTGTATCAAGAAATTGAATAGCTAGAATAGAAATGGGAAATGGTCAAAATGTATTTCTTTATCGGTCTTCCTCGATCTCGGGATAAGTTTGAGTTTGGGTCATCATGTATAGAATGAAAAGTCTTCTCACTTCTTGCCAGTGAGGACTAACTATTTGGCTGATCATTATGTGAGGTTATACATCCAAGAGATTGCAAAGTTGCACTGGGTACCTCTTTCTATCATCTCTGATGATCATACACAGTTTTCATCTCAATTTTGGTGGTTGTTTTAGAAAGAGATAGGGAGTAAGGTTAGACTGAGTACTGCTTTTCACCTCTAGATAGATGGGAAACTAGAGAGAACTATTCATACATTAGGGGATATGCTTCGTGCATATGTGATTGACTATTGTGATAGTTTGGTTGAGCATTTACCTCTTGTAGAGTTTGCTTACAATAATAGTTACAATTCTAGAATTCGGATGGCCCAGTTTGAGGACATGTATGATATGAGCTGTAAATCTTCTATTGGGCGATTCGATGTCGGTGAGGCAGAGATGTTTTTCCCAAATATGGTTCACCAATCCACGAAAAAGGTAAAGGTGATTCGAGATAGGCTTAAGGCTTCCCAAAGTCTCCAAAATTCCTTTGTGGATGTGAGGCGAAGAGAGTTAGAGTTTGAGGTTGGGGATATGGTGTTCTTGAAAGTATCTCCCATGAACGGAGTGATGTGTTATGGTAATAAGGGGAATCTCAGTCTCCGGTATGTTGTTGCTTAATTGGTCTTAAGAAGAGTTGGTAAGCTAGAATATGAGTTGGAGTTTCCATCTAGTTTGAGCTCCATTTATCTTTTATTCCATATCTCTATGTTAAGGAAGTGTATGGGTGATCCGTCTTAAATTGTGCCAATCAAAGATATTGGTATTTCAGTTTCCTTATCTTATGAGGAGATCTCGATTGACATTTTGGATCGGAAGGTTCATTGATTGTGGACCTTTAGTCAAAGTTCTATGGAGGAACTAGAAGGTTGAATAGTCTACTTATGAAGTGGAAGAGGACATGAAGTCCAAGTATCCATTCCTATTGTTTGCTCCAAAAATTCGTACGGAAGGTATGTGTTCATATACTTATGTTTTCTAGCTTAGTTAAAGGAAAGATTGATTTCCTTACATCTTTATTTTCTAACTTGGTTAAAGGTTAGAGATGGTGTGGTGGGGTGTAAATTGTGCTTGTACTGCCTTGTTCCATCATTCGGGGATGAATGATCCAAGTAGGGGAGAATTGAAACACCCTGGGTTTTAATCCTTAGAAAATTTCTTGAGTTTAAGCCTTTAGACATCATACGATTGGAGTACTTGTTGTATGATGAGGTACGGTTTAGGGCCATCAATACGTATGTTGAAAAGTGAGGTTTGGTCGATTTCTGTCCAAGGTACAAGTGGACATCATACTAGTCATATGTTGGGGTACTAGAAGTATAGTGCAAATCGTATGATGTCCTATGTCTAGGCTAGATGATTCTATTCGGCCTAAGGTATGGTTCTAGGGTACGTGTCATATGCTTGGTTATGAGTGGGCCTTTGTGCTCGTATATTGGTCAGTATTGGAGACCTAGTGGCTTCCTATGGTACGAGTAGTGGGTACCACTCGTATGTTACGGTACGGTTTTTGTTATGTAGTCATACCCTCCTGCGGAAATTTATACAGATCAAATTGGGGATATTCTGGACATTTCCCCTCTTAACCCTTTATGACCCCATGACTTAAACATGTTTGGGACATCATTTACCCTATTATTCAAAATCAAAAACACTAGAAACAATCAAATATCTCTCAAGCTTTTCGGCCAAGAAAAGGCTAGGATTTTCTACAAGGTGGTCAATTAAGTCTCTAAGGTATGGTTTCTCTCTGTCTTCTTCATTTTCGAAGGCATGTTACTCCTCTCAAAATGTTAGTTCAACTAAAGGCATATTTTATGAATGCTTTTCATGGAAAATGGTGATATGGTTTTGGGTTTCGAATTATTTATTGGGAGATTTGGTTATTAATGGTTGATTTATGTTATCCCATGTTTTTACTTATGGTTTTCATATTATAATGGTGGTTTTATAATGTGGTTGCATGGGAATGGTCAATTGGCACTTGGTTTTGGTTTTTGAAACTATATGCCCTTAACGTGTTTGTTAAAATGCCTATGAGAATGCTTTTATTAAATTGTTGAACTTTCATTGATAACTTTGCATGGAATAATACGGTAATGGAACCTAAATTTGTTAGATGGTTTTAATGGTTAAATGGTAAGGCCTTGGTGGCCGTTGCTTTGATTTAAAAGCTTCTAGGCTACACAGGAATCCCCTAAGTGAATCTAATAATGGAACCTACGGGGTACATGAGAATTCCCTTAGTGTTTGGCTAAGGACATGTAACGCCCCGATTTTCTAAACTGGAACACTACACGGTCCTCATGACATCAGAGGACCACAAGCTAACCCATGACTGATATCTGTACCTATAACTGCATAATATCCATATAAAAATGCGAAAATATGAACTAAAAAGCGATAAGGTTCAATCTAGAACAATAAAACGTCTGAATAAGGTGGTATCTCAGTACCAAAACAAGCTAAAAATACAAAAGTTTGAATCTGAAAAATCTGTAATCATCTGAAAGCCTCTAAACTGTTGGAATAAGGAGTTGAAGGAACATGTTTCCAACTAACTCCTTCAACTAAAAATAAACTAAAATACTAGAATAATAAATGTAATGTTAATGTCCTTGAAAGATGAGGACTCAATGCTAACTGAACTGCTACTGCTGGTCTGGTATCTGCGCCTCAGAACCTATGGTGTAACATAAAAGAAAGCACCATAGCACGAATGCGTCAGTACAACTAAAGTACTGAGTATACGTGGGGGTAGGCTAAGTGCATGGGGTTTATATGGATGAACATGCTTACTAATATGAACGTGAGAATACATACATACATACATACATACGTAACTGCTACTGAACTCGTGGAGATACTGAGTACTAAGTCTGAAAACTGACATCATGAATTTACCGATACTGAGATACTGAATAAATAAATGACTATTTCTGACAGTTTGAACTAAGAAGAACTGGTCTAATTGACCGTGTCTAACAGTTCTGAAACTGAATACTGATAACGTAAGCTATGACAACTGATTTAACTAATATAACAATGATGATCGGCCTAACCGATGTAACTGATACTAAGCGACTGTATCTAACATTCTAAATCTTCTAATAATGATTAAGAGTGACTAAGCTTGACATCAAGCCTAAATAACGGGTGATCTCTGGAACTAATAATGAGAATACTCAACTGAATCGGAGATTGAGATCAATCCTATCTGACGGGAGATTTCTAGAAGTACTGATACTGAATAACTCAATGAGAGATCAAGCCTATATGACGGGTGGTATTTAAGTCTGTGGAACTATCTAAGTTTCTTACTAAGATTAATGACTGTACCTGACAGTCCTGATTTCTGATTTCTACTTTGAAGACTGATACTGAAACTATAACTGTGGGATGTATTCATTTAACTGACATGCCCCATGCTAAGTTGACTTGGGTCCAATCTCTGCCCTGACTGGAAGGGTGTCAATACCGCGCCACCGGTAAAGACAACTACTGTGGAGTCAGTCCTAATCTAGTGGGTGACTTCTGGGATCAGTCCTATACATATAAATGTGCTAACGGGTGACCCCTGAGTATGTTAGTCCTATCCAACGGGTGAGTCCCCATCCCTAGGCTCACTCGGTGATGAGTCCTACTCCCATCTGAAAGACACTGAACTGAACTAATTAACTGAACTTACTGAGTTCCATGACTGATGGAATACTACTGAGTTCATGAGATTTCTGAGAGTACTGACTTATAGAGATTACTAAACTTACTGGGTACTGAGATTACTGAGATTAACTGAGCATAACTGATATTACTAAACTACTGAGACTACTGAGATTTCTGAGTCACATGAGCAACTAAATTCTATAGATCATGGCTTGACTAAGAATATCGTGACAACATGTCATGGCTCTAGGCACACAGCTATATTTTTCGGGTACAAGTACCCCCAAGACTCGATCAAAGGAAACTGACACACATGACTTACTTGATCATAAGGATGGAGTCCATAATTCACAACATCATAAGTAGGGGATTTCATACTACACATGATTATCATATTCCTAAACATGAAAGATAATGCATGTAACATGTACATACTTGCATGGTTCTAGTTTCATGAGCATTCCATATCACAACAATAATATATAACAATTTGCATGGAATTCATGTTGAGTCATAAGGGATAGCACAAACAAGAAACAACAACATGAATACAACCATATCACCACAAAATATTTATGATTTAGTAATCAAAGATTGATTTTTGAACTCCACGGACAAAAGAAATCCGTGGATGAACACTACGCATACCTTAGAAGGAAGATTCTTGATGATTGATGGAGGAATTTACTTGAACTTGAATCTTCTATGAAAACTCTAGCTTGTGTTCTTGAGATGATTTTGATATAAGAACATATTTTGGTGAAATAAGGGCTTAAGTCCGTGTTTAGGCATTATATAGGGGTGGAAAAAGGACCATTTTACCCCAAAAATGGACTATTTAAGTCACCTGGACACCCACATGTTTGGTGCACACTTTATCGCACATATTACGGTGTACGTCGCACATTTTATTGTACATATTAGGGTGTGCATCACACACCTTATCGCTCAACTTAGGTTGTGCGTCGCACACCTTATGTCAGGCGACGTACTCCAATTTGTAATGTCATAACTTCTTGCTCGGGTTTCCAATTTGGGAAAAATTGGTATCGTTGGAAAGATAATTCAATTCTATACAATTTGGTGGGTCTAAATCTGCTAAAAAATCACATAAACATCGAGTTATGATTATTCAAAGATGACCCTTATGAAATCAAATACTAAATCTTGGTGGATTCAAAAACTCTTAGCTTGCATTACCTTAAGTGACTCATATGAACATGATTAACACATCATAAGCTATATTATTTCTAGGATACTCATTGTAAGTTATGTAATCAAATATAAATCATAGGATAGGAGGTTTCGTACGTAGGAAAAATGGTTCACTTTCTAGATTAGAAACATACAGGGTATTACAGGACATTACTTGCAAGCTATAGTAGGTATAACGATACCACTTCTTATTTCCTTGGTTAATAATATATGGAATTGATGGTTTGGTTGTGTCTTAATGGTTTTAATTTGCCAATAACGGTGAGTTATGAATAGCTTACCGTGAAGGTGTGAGTCCAAAGAACGGACACTGGAAACTCATGTTTTCCGACATGAGGGTTGGTCATGGTGACCTTATACTTATGGGGTACACAGGAATCACCTACCCGTATGATATCTTTGTTTCATATGACTACATACATCGGGACCTGTTCAGGGGTAACACTAGACCCATATAGCCCGTGGGTGGTTTAGGGCGATCAAGATAAACAATCTAGGTTAAGGTTTTAAATGCATACCAAACCTAATTCCCTTTCCCGGCATGGATTATATATATATATATGGATGTTATTGAATATGGTTATTTACTTGGTTTTAAGTGTTGATATTATTTTATCCTTATTCCTAGGTACATACTAGAATTCACCCGCTAACCCATCTTCGGGCATTGTATCCCTACGGGATGCTGGAACTAGCCATACTATTTCTCCTGCTCAATGATTGGATTCGGGGATATTTTGTGTTGGATTGAAGTTGTGAGCTTCCTTACGTCGGAAGGCTCCATTTTATATTATAGATTTCTCTGCATAATTTTTTCATGTAATAGACTTTGGTTTTGGCTATGGTCCGGGGAATGTCCCGACCAAGTATTGTTTTACTTTCGGATAGAGGCTTTGTGGGATAACTTTAGGTTAGTCTGGTTGGTATCGATATTGCTGTCAGTCTTGGCATTGGAATTGGTATAGGGGATGACACCGTTTGACTATATTTGATTGTGATTGTTTGATTTGGTTATGTTATATATACTCAAAATTTTAACAAATAAAAGGTGCAGGTTGGTTATGTTTGGGTACCGAGGGCGATCTCTGGTGGTGGTTGGGCTTGAGGCACTCAACACAACTAGTCCTCGATTTGGGTAGTGTCATCTATCAACAACTTCCATTTACTATCCACATGAAGACACACATAGAAATCTCAATTAACCAGGACATATACAAAAATCTTTACCTTAATTATCTGTCACACTTATAGCCTTAGATAAACAATCATACAAAAATCTTTCCCTAATAAGGGACATTTACTCTCACCCATCTAAATAATTGTTCATTAATTCTTTTTCATCAACACTACCTTAACATAAGAAGAGGTTACTGAATGGTTAGAACATAAGGACCTGAATCATGAAAGATTACAATACATAACTTTGAATCTTAACTGACCCTTAAGGAATAGAGTATCAAGAGCATGAATTCATTAAAGAGATCTAAACTGAGGACATATATGACAAAATGTGAATTTCACTAGTAATTAAAGGTGCACCATAAGTTATGGGAACTGAGCATACTGTAAATCATAAGTACATGAGAAATGAGCTGCATGACATGAGTTTAGAGTTCATAAATTCACAAAATATTATTTGTGCTGCTGAGTAAATTGGAACTGATAATACTAGGAATGGAGAACACATATGATTCTATATAAGTGCATGAAAATGAGCTATGATCATGGAGCTGATGTGTAAGGCTTGAGTAAATGTCTAGCTTGAGTAGATGTCTAATGACTGAAGTACAAAAAATTTTATCGAGGTAAGAATGGGTAGGGCATCTTCCTCCCTAGTGTTGTTCTACAACACACTGGCATCACTACTAGAATCTGAGAGCCTGACTTCGTTTCTTGTTTTTCAAATCCTCCTTAGCTTTAAACCATAATTCTATGTCTATTGACCTCTTTAATAAAATCTAGACTAAACTACAACCACTTAACTCTAGAGTCTAAGATATAACAGTAAATAAAAATAATAAACTCACCCTGAAAAACTACAACCAAAAGTGTAAAACCTACTGCAAGTACTTCTTTCTGAGATAGAACTATTAATTTTCTATAGCCCCAATAATAATCGTATAGTAAAATAAGCACTTACTAACTTAGAATCTTCAAGAGTATCACCATACCCTGAGTTCACACCATCTAGAATTCAAACTTTTCTTTCTATTTGCTCAATCATCCAAGATTAAAACTTAGATTCTAATACTCAACATAGATATCCACAGTTCTTCTCATACACTAATACCCACTTATTACCATAGTATAGGAATCATGAAACACTAATACACACAAAATTTTATGAATATACTTAACCTTAACAAGCCCCTCAATCATTGTGGTCGCCGTAACATCTCCATCCCAAATGAAGCATTAACTACTCTAAGTCTCCCCTATCAGATAAATCTCTCTCCAAGTGCTTTTAAACAAACTACACAACACCTTTCTGGCTCCATGGATACATAATCTACTAAATATAGCTAAACACAATCCCCACTTTAATTCTACTAATCTTCTAGGTTCATGCTTTTAACTCTAGATCATATGTTGTCATAGGATTATGAGAAGGAGTCTTAGGACATATATGACAATGGCTTAGTGCACTATTTTCATGAACATTAATAAAATCTTTTAAACTTTGGAACATAAAAGGACTTATGGGATTCCTTTTAAGCATACTTATAATTTCATAGCTGTCTATGGAAATTGTCTTGAAATCTCTATCAGTAGAAATTTAAGCTTGATTGTTTCTATTACCTTGAATATCAGGAAAATTTGACCTGAATGGAGTACCATAAGAATCTACATACGTTCCTTAGAGAACATATCTACTGCACGATCTAAGACATGAAAGAGGGGAAACATTTTTCTTAAATGCCCTGTAGCCTCTTAAAGAAATATACTGACTACTTTGTACTGTCCTGCAAGACTCTACCAAACACGGCTTAAGATACAATCAAGGATATTTGAACCTTGTGTTACCAAGTTTGTCATGACCCGAGGCTACACCCTAGTCATAAAATGGTTCTTAGAACCACAAGTTATCCCAATCTAAATCATGTAGTAGTATAATACTTGAGAAACTAATTTAAAATGTTTATACAAGCTAAATTTGCTGAGTGGAAGCATAGTCATGATAAAATATGAACAAATATAATGTTTTAAAAGTTTACAACAGGATAAATCTAAAGAAGGAACTTGAATTACATATAATAACTCTGACTGACTATCTATGAAGCCTTTACTATACTGACTGTAGATGGATGGGATATGCCTCCAACTACCACAAATCAATAGATATGAATAATAAGAATATAGTACATGAATTACAACTAACTGGAGTTACCGAAATAAGAAAACTCATGAATTGCCAGTATAATACCGAGAACAGTCTGCCCCTAGTGTATGAGCTACATCTGGTACCTGCATTATGAAGGAATGTAGCCACAAAAGAATATATATGGTCAGTACTTTGGAATGTACTTAGTATATGGGGACATGCACTAAATCATGGAAATATATAAATAATGCATTAAAACTAAGGACATAAGTTATTTGCCGAAACATGTATTTAAAACATGGGTGTACTTGAAAAATGATAATTCATAGTGAAATTTATAAATCATGAGATGAGAATGATTCTGGTAAAATGGTAGAAATATGAATGTTGTATGTAAATCTCATGTAAAGCTGGAAATGTTGTGAAGTTGTACTGAGGGTCATGTATGAATACTGAGCATGAAAACATAAACATGTAAAACAAATTTAGACCAAGCATAAATGTGTTCTGAAATGATATGTAAAATTGAATAGCTGAATAACTAACAAACTGAATAACAGAATAACTGATATTCATACACTTGGTCAAACAAACCTGAACAGACATATTCTTAATATTGAATTAAATTAGAATTATTGGAGCTGACTATAATCGACATGCCAAAATATGAGCTATCAGGGTCTAACCTGTAACCCAAGTTAGAAGGGTGTTGGTACCTTTCCAGGGGTACCAACACATGACTAAAAATATGGATCTACAAGGCTGATTTCCCAAAGGACGAGGGTGTCATGCCTAATCAAAAGGGTACCTCTCATAATCTACGGTGGCGTCGTAGGTCTGGAACTTAGGGACTGCTACTAATGACTCATGCCTAACTGATGGGGGAGACGTCATCCCTATGTACACTAAGTGATAAGTTTTACTCCCAACTGAACGACACTGGTTCTATTATTTATTTAACATGATGTGTTACTATACTTATAAGTGCTCAGCTTGAATATGATAATTTGAATGTGAAGATAAAATCATAGTCTAACTGACTTGTTACTTGAAAATGAAATCATGTAAAACACATAGGTATTGGGTGTTCATAACCTGCAAACACTGAATGATACAAAAATACGATAACAACGCTTAAAAGAATTGTAAAAAATCATAGTTCAAAGACCCAAAACATAAGACATTTCAATAAATAAGTGAGAAACATGAATTTGAATATGCAAATGTGTTAATCTTGAAAAGAGAACATATTTACATGGTTTCGTACATAAATGGATGATTCAGCATTAATCGCATGAATATGACATGGGTAATTGAAATTTAAAACATGTGTCTAAATTAATTGGGAAAATATGTTGACATGCCTTGAAATCAAATTACTAAGAAGATACAGATCAATTTCATGATTTACATGGATAATTTCACAAAAGAAGATTAAAATCCATACTTGAACAAAAAGGGGATTTTGGGACTCAATGGGTGGAAGGAACCCATTGATGAATACCCCAATACCTCAATTAATTAAATTCTTGAACAAATATTGAAATTGGAACTTGAATTCTTCAATTCTAGGGGATGAAAGCCTAAATTTCTCCTTCTTGGGAAAAGAGGAAGGTTCTTACTATGATAACTAATGGAGAATGGGGAAAATAGCATGTACGGGAGGGTTTAGTTAGTGGAAGAGGATTTTGATGTGAGGAAAAGACCAAATTACCCTGAGGGAAACTTAATAAAAATTGCATAAATTTTCAATTGAAGACTTAGTCAATAGCTTATAGACTTGTTGATGGCTTATCATTTTAGTCATCAACCTCTATCTAGACTATCTAGACTTGGACACTTACTGGTTAAACTTGATGACTTAGTTGATAGCATATCAACTAGTTGATAGCTTGTCAACATAGTTATCACCATATATTAATGAATTTGAGTTTTTTTCTGGTTAAGGCTGACAACGAGGATGATACCTCATCACTTAGTTGACAACTTATCACTCAAGTCATCACCTTGTTGATATACAAATACTCTAAAGTAACATTAGCATAAGTTTCTACTCCGATATCGAATTAAGGTAAAATAGGATGCTTTGGAAACAATACTCAAAGATATTTCATTTAAAATATCATAGGACACCTGAATAGTTATATTATAAGAGTTACACACGTGTAAAGTTGACCCTTGTAGGATCGGATACTAAAACACAATTGATACAAATGGTCTTAACTCGACTTTGCTCTATGAGCTACCTATGATCATGATTCACATTAAAATCACTTTAAAAGCAACGTGAATTACAATGACACATATACTGATTTAAAAATCATAGGATTAGAGTTTATACACATAAGAATGACAGTTCAAATTCTAGCTCAAAAATGCATGGCATTACATTATCTTCCCCTTGGCATTATTCATCCTAGAATGATAGGTGGGAACTTATCGAAACTTTATAAGTATGGAATAATGTAGATGACATGTATGCTAATGAAGACTATATATATTATCTAAAACATTAAAACTTCTATCAGGAAACTGATTTCTGATATGACTTGACTTTATTGACTATAAGGAGCTAATTTATTCCCGGAGTTCAGAACTCACTTGAAATGTTCATGATATGATCATACATATTTAACTGTGAAGTGATAAATGATGCAATAAAAATTCCATTGTTAGTTAGAATGGAATAAAGTATGTAACTTCTCATTAGGAATTATCAATCAATAATACACGTATAGGAATCAAAGGAAAAAGGGATTCATGGCATCGCCAAGTACATTATGTAATCACGAATCATGAGATAAAGAGACTAAGGTCATACAAGAGGTACTATAATGTCTGAGCTGGAATACTTGTAAAACTAAATTTGTGCACTAAACATTTACGAACCAAATCAAGATTAAATATCTGAATCAGAGACATGATGCATGGACTGAATTGAATTTGTAATTTGCATGGATGTGAATAAATTACCTTATGGGATAGTCATAATCATGTAACTTTTGATAGTATGACTAGATGGAAAGATGGAAAACCATAGAACCTTATCTGTCTGATTACTAAACTAAATTATTTGTTATACAAACTAACTCATACTTAAAGTTTATGCTCAACTGGAGTATTTCCTTCAACATTCTGTCTAAGAAGCCCTAATAACATTAAGGAACAAAGAATTTTGGGAATTATCTTAATAAGATATCTGCATAAGGAATCGTAACATGGCTACAACTCTATAATCATGGACTATAGGCCTATAAAACATAAGCTAGGATGGAATTTTCCTTAGGCTATAGAACTTCTAACTTTCAAGCTTAGTCACACTTCCCAAATACTTCCTCAACTATACTTACCCTCTTAAATACTATGTTCAATGATTCAGCTTATAATTCTCACATGGGTTTATATAACAACTCCAGTCTAAGCTTGAGTTGAGAAATATGCTTTCACCATGTTCAAGTCTACTTAATAGCACACGACAGTACACATAATATTAGTCTAAACCATGTATTCAATATCTTATGTGATCACAGTTCTCACCTCAAGAATAATACTCTTTACCACTTCAAAAACTAACTTCAACCTCTTACTAGGAATTCACTAACTCACAATGCGTCCATCCACTTCTATACCAACATGACATTCAAGCTTATCATTATAACCCCACATAAACATTTAGTTAACCAATCCCCTGAGAAAATTTTTCCATACTCTCTAATACCTATATCAATAAAAACTTCCATGCCCTATCCCCATGAAGAAACACAGAATTCTCAATTAACTATGACATATACCAAAAACTTCATCTTAATCATCCTTGACACTTATTGCCTTAGATAAAACAAACATACAACAATCTTTCCATAATAAGGGACATTTAATTTCTTCTATCTAAACCTTTGTTCATCATTTTTTTCCATCACCACTACCTTAACATAAGGAGAGGTCACTAAAAGGTTAGACCATGAGGACCAGAAACATGAAAGAATACTATACATAACTTTGACACTTAACTCAGGCTTGAGGAATAGAGTATCAACGGCATGAATTTGTTAAAGAGACTAAACTGATGACATATAGGACATAATGCAAATTTTTTCTAGTCTTCAAGGGTGCAACATAAGCTATAGGAAGTAAGCATACTGTAAATCACGAGTATATGCATCATAAGTTGCTGGACCTGGGTTTGGAGTATGTAAATTCATGGAATATGATTTGTTCTGCTATGTGAACTGGAACTCCTTATACTAGGAATCGGAGCGAACATGATTCTATATAAGTGCATGAACATAAACTATGATCATGGAGCTAACATGTAAGGCTTGAGTAGATGTCATAATGACTAAAGTAAAAAATTTGCACCGAGGTAAGAATGGGTCAGACATCTTCCACCCTAGTGTTGTTCTATAATACACTAGCATCACTATTAGAATCTAAGACCCTGACTTGGTGTCTTGTTCTATCCTCTCCTCCTTAGCTTTAAGCCATCATTCTAAATTTGTAGACCTCTTTAACAAACTCTAGATTAAAATACAACCCCTATAATCTAGATTTTGAGATATAACAATACACATAAATACTAAACTCACCCTAAAAAACTACACCTAAAAGTTTAAAACCCACTGCAAGTACTTCTTTCTGAGAAAGAACTAAGTTCACACCATCTACAATTTCAAACTCTTCTTTCTATTTTCTGAATCATCCCAGATTTAAACTTAGATTCTAACATTTAACATGGATATCCATAGAACATCTCATACAATAATACCAACTTATTAGTACTGGATAGGAATCATGAAACACTAATCCACACAATCTTAATGAATATACTAAACCTTAACAAGCTCTTCTATCATTGTAGTCGTTGTCTAATCTCCATATTGACTAAAGTATTAACATACTCTAAATCACCCATAATTGAGAAATCTCTCACCATGTGTTATTAAATAAATTACACAATACCTTTCTAGATCCGTGGATAAATAATCTACTAAATTTAGATAAACTTTATCCCAAATTTAATGCTACTAATCTTCTAGGTTTATGCTTTTAACTCTAGCTCATATGTTGTCATAGGATTCTGAGAAGGAATCTAAGGGAATATCTAATGATGGCTTAGTGCACAATTTCATGAACATGAATGAAATCTTTAAAACTTTATAACATAAAGGGACTGATGGGATTCTTTTTAAGCCTACATACAATATCATACTTGTCCTTGGAGATTGTCGGGGAAATCTCTATCAGTATGAATTTAAGCTTGATTGTTTCTATTAACTCAAAAATAAGGCAGAGTTGACTTAAATGGAGTAATGAAAGAATCTGCATAATTTTCTTATAGATCTTTACTGCGCAATTTGAGACATAAAAAAGGGGAAATATTTTACTTCAATTCCCTGTAGTTTCTCAAAATAGTATAGAAGTCTCTATACAGTTTTGTAAGACTACTAGACATGACTTCCTAGACACCCTTGGACACTTGAACCTTGTGCTATGATACCATATTTTTCATGACCCGAGGCTACCCCTAATCGTACAATGGTGCTTAGAACCACATGTGATCCATACCTAACCCATGTAATAGCATGATACTTGAGTAACTGGTTTAAAAAATATATATATAAGCTAAATTTATTGAGCGAAAGCATAATCAAGAGAAAATCTAAACAAATATAATAATTTAAAAGTTTACATCACGATAGATCTTAAGAAGGAACTTGAATTAAATATAATAACTCTTACTGACTATCTATGAAGACTGTAATATACTTACTGTAGATGGTCAGGACATGCCTCCCATTACCACAAATTAATACATAAGAATAATAACAATATAGTACATGAACTATAACTAACTAGAGTTCCTAAAATAAGAGAACTCATCACCTACTGGCTGAATATCGGGAAATATCTAACCCTGGTGTGTAGGTTGTATTTAGTACCTACATTATGAAGGAATATAGCCACAAATGCATACATGTGGTCACTAATTTAGAATGTACTGAGTATATGGGGACATGTACTAAATCATAGAAATATTTAAATCCTGCTTTAAAACTAAGGACATAAGTTATTTGTTGAAACGTGCATCTAAAACATGGGTGTACGTGAAAAATGATAAGTAATAGTGAAATTTATAACTCATGAGCTGAGAACGATTCTATAAGGTGGAAAAATGGTAGAAACATGAATGTTGCATGTAAATCTTATGTAAAGTTGGATATGTTGTAAAGTTGTACTGAGGATCATGTATGAATAATGAGCATGAAAACATGAACATGTAAAATCATTTCAAGACAAAGCATAAACATTTACTGACATAATTTGTAAAACTGAATAGTTGAATAACTGAATATTTGATATCTATACACTTGGTCATAAAAACTTAAATTGACATATTCTAAATGCTAAACTAGACTGAAAATATGGGAGGTGACTATAACTAATATGCCCCAATTGAGCTACTAGGGTCCAACCTGTAACCCCAATTGAAAAGGTGTTGGTACCTTTCTAGGGGTACGAACACAAGACTGACGATGTAGATCCACAAGGCTGATGTCCTGAAGAACGAGGGTGTTATGCCTAACTGACAAGGGATGATTAATAATCTACGGTGGCGTCGTAGGTCTATAACTTAGGGACTTTTATTAATAACTCATACCTAACTAAAGGGGGAGCTGTCATCCCTGGGTTCACTCATTGCTAATGTTACACCGAACTGAATGGCATTGGTTTTATTATTGATTTAACATGATATGGTATTGTACTAATAATGTTAAGCATTAATATGGTAATCTGAATCTGATAATAAAATCATGGTCTAACCAACTTATTATTTGTAAATGATATCATGTAAAACACACAGGTATCGGGTATTCATAACCCGCTATCATTGAATGATCACATAAATGTGAACAATATTTAAAATAGGTGTATGAATTCAAAGTTAAAAGACCCAAAACATAATACATTTCAATAAATATGTGAGAAATATGAATTTGAATATGGGAATATATTAAGCTTGAGAGGACAACATATTTACATGGTTTCATACATAACTTGATGATTTAGGATGAAATCACTTAAATGTAACATGGGAAATTGAAATTTAATACATGAAATAATCTAATTTTTGTGGGAAAACAGGTTAACATCGCTTGAAATTAAATTTCTAAGAAGATATGGATTAATTTCATGATTTACATGGATAATTTCACAAAACAAAAATTCATACTTGAACAAAAAGGAAATTTTGGGACTCAAAGCGTAAAAGGAACCTATTTATAAATACCACACATACCTCACTGTAACACCCCAATTTTGTGAATCGGAATGCTACACAGTGCTCATGACCCCGAAAGACCACAAGCTAACCCATGACTGATATCTATGCATGTACACTGCATAATATAACATGAAAATGAGGAAACATGTACTGAATGGACATAAGGTTCAAATCTAAATAAAAAAATCTGATAAGAATAATGTCTAAAATGGTATAACAATACCAAAACAAATCTAAAATAACTGTCTGACATTCTATAGTCTAGAAAGCCTCTAAACTGTCTGCATAAGGAGTTGATGGAACAAATCTCCAACTAACTCCTTCTAGCAAAACTGAACTTAAATAATAAATAAAATAAAATAATATTGTCCTTTAATGAATGAGGACTCACTGTAACTCTGCAACTGGAATTCTACTGTTGATCTGGAACACGTGCCTCTAAACCTATGGTGTAACATAAGAGAAAGCACCATAACGCAAATATATTAGTACATCTGAATATACTGAGTATATAATTAAGCTATGATAAATGCAAAGGGTTATATGCATGAACAATGCTGACTAGTATGAACGTGAGAATGCAAACATACATACGTAACTATAATTTAACTCGTAGAGATACTAACTACTGAGTCTGAATACTGACAACGTGAGTGTACTGATACTGAGATACTGAATAGATGAACGACTATTTATGGCAGTTCAAATTATGAAGAACTGGTCTGGTTGACTGTGTCTGACAGTTCTAAAGTTGAATACTGATATCATGAATTCTGATACTGATGTGATAAATACATGAGTTCAGAGAACTAATATAACTGATAGCATAAGTGAGTATATCTAACAGTCTATAAATCTAAAGGAACTATCTAAGTTTTATTCTATTTCTGAGTAGATTGTATCTAACAGTCCTAATATCTGAAGAAGTGTCTAAGTTTTTTTACTAAGACTGGGTGACTGTAGCTGACAGTCCTGAAAGCTATAACTGAAATTGTGGGAGGTAGTTGTTCAACCTACATACCCCATATATACTATAACAGCTGAGCTGGGGTCCAATCTATGCCCTGGTTAGAAGTGTGTCGATACCGCATCACTAGTACGGATAGCTGCGAGTGACCCTTATTTGGCAGGTACTCAAATGACAATGGTGGGAACCCTAAACTAATAGGTTAAGCCACCTCATCAACCCTTATTTGATAGGTTAAGATGTCTCAATGTACGCTGGGTACATAGTTTTGGAACACATGGATGACTGCAAAGAATCACACCCTGAACTGGAAGTTGAGTTCCCATCCTTGGGTTCACTCGGTGCAAGCTTCTACTCCCATCTGAAGGACACTGAACTGAATAACTAAGTTGAACTGAATAACTGAACTGAACTAAATAGCAGAACTAATACTGATTAACTAGACTGATACTAGTGGTATTATTTAGAGAAGCTAAACTAAGTTTAGTAGATTTCGATGACTGAAAGAATGTATTAAGTTCTGAGGACTGGTTGAGAGTACTAAAGTTGCTAATATTAACTATGAATACTGAGGTTGTTGAGGTTACTGAGCACTGAGATTATGAGATTAATGGACTACTGAGATTACTGAGTTTCTGGAGTCACATGACTGACGGAATTCTATATATCACTGCTTGACTGAGAGTATCGTGATAACATGACATTACTTCAGGCACACAGCTACACTTTTCGGGTGCAAGTACACCAGGACTAAATGGAAAGAAATTGACACAACTTGACTTTCTTGAGTACGTGGCCATCAATAACAATTCATAATATATGAGTGAGGGATTTCATGAAGTACATGGTAATCATAATATCTAACATGAATAGAAATGCTTATAACAAAGTCATAAATTTCATATTCTAATATCATGGGCATTTCGACAACATATACTATTCATAACAATGGCATGGAAACCTTTAAGCATACAGGAATGAAAAACATGTAATATTTAGTTCATATCGTAATAATTTGGGGATAACTCATGTGATACTTCAAAATCATGATCTTTTTCATAGCATGGAAGGCATATAGACACACTATGAATTGATTCCTCAATCATCATGTACATTCCATTAACACATATATTGTACAACAATGATAAGTGAGATCTTTGAACATAATAGACTAGCATAAATTTATCATATAGTTCACCCCTAAGTTATAATACATGGTTTCTATCATTCTAGGCATTTTATCAAATAGCTTACATGCACAATATTGAACATAGGTGTACTTAACAAATTTAGAAATCTTGAACCACCCAAATTTATGGATTTCGAACTAACATGCCCATACACTTCTTGGAAACACATTTAGATACCATCTTGAAATACAATTAACAACCATCAACATGAACATAATCACACAATAACATAAAGATCATAATTTATTATTTTAAACATGGTTCTTGAGCTCCACGGATGAAAGGAATCCATGGATGAACACTACGCATACCTTAGTGATTGAATCTTGAAACAGATCTATTGTTTCTAAAGGTTCTTCAAAAAATCCTTTGGCTTGCTCTTGAGGAGATGATCTTGAGAGGAAACCCTAACCTTGTGGTTGAGAGTGTATGAGAGAGCTTTTTAAGATGTTTAACTAAAGAGAATGGAAGAGAATATGTTTCTTGAAGTTTATAAGTCGTGGGAAGTGAAGGAAAAAAATCAAAATACCCTTACTAAAATGTCCCTCGATTGCTAGGAAAAATAGCTGAGACATTTGTGAAAAGCAGTCACACTGGTGATAGGTCGTCATGAATTGTCGTCACAAAAAGATGAAATCTTGGTTTTCTAGTTAAGGTTGACGACATTGGTGATAGGCCATCACGGGCATGATGGATTGTCACAAAATGTCATCACTAGGGGTGAAAATCTGCCCAGGGCTGACGACATTGGTCATAGGCCATCACGGTCATGACGGCTTGTCACAAAATGTCGTCACTGTGTTTCCCAGCCTCACATACCGGAGTAAAATGGGTATAATTTCTTGATCCGATATCAGATTTAGAAGAAATTGGTATCGTTGGAAAGATAATTCAAAGATATTTTATTTTATATATAGTAAGACATCCAGTTAGTCATATACAATGATTTATGGTTTATTGAAGTTGATCTAAGTTTTGATATTCACAAAAACTTGAACGATAGAAAAGACTTCAACTTGTACTTGAGTTAGGGGACCTCTATGATATAAACTCATGCTCAAATATATTCCCACACTACATAATTGATTAACACACTAATTTGCATAGGATTCAAGGATTTTGAAATGTCTACGCATAGAAATAACGGATTTTCATCCTAGTCCAAAATGTGGGGTATTACAATATCTCCTCCTTGGGAACATTCATCCTCGAATGAGACTGGCTGAGATGTCAGAAAAAATAACTGATGTGGATATAGAGCATGAATCACTGATCATGATTTCATGGATGACATGATTGATAAGCTCAACATATCATACTGAACATGTATATCTGATGTATGCATAACTGATTCATAAGTACATGAGGTAGAGTAATGATGAGCTGATCCCGTATATCTGATGCGCGAATATATGACTAAACTGGATCATGATCATATAAACAAATATGCAATGGTAAAGATACCAAGTTTGAACTGGGAACTGAGCATGGAGCGGAATACCAAATTTGCACTAAAATTTGAACATGAGAATGAGTAAGCTCAAAGAAGACTGCTACCATGAACTGAAAATATTGTTGAGTCTGAGATTGATTACTCAATATGCATGAGCAGAGACATAAGACCATTACTGAGTCAGGAACGTTATACAAGAACTGAACTGAGTCTACGATGCATGACATGGATAGAGTGTCGTATTGTGGAATAAACTGACCCATTGAGTACATAGCTTACTGTTGAGTTTTGGAGCTAGAGGGTCGGCTCATAAGTAACACTTTCTCCAAGATAGATTCATCAAAGAAAATGATTTGTTAAAATCATGAAAGTTAGGGGGCTATAGTGTATCTCGCCCTTGGGATACCATGTCCCCTAAAGAATGTCAGATTGACGTTGCTGAGATATTAAAGAAGTTGAGACGATGCACAAGGAACCTACATATGAAATCATGACTGGTTATCTGAGATCTGAAATCGAAGCATGATGCATGAATGCATATACATACTAACTTATCTGATTAACTGAGTAAATGGTAACTGAATACTAGGTATGCAAGCCTAAATTATACTTAATCTGAGTAGCTAGGATGAGGCTATAAAGTATTATGCATATGAGAAGGGACTGACTGAGTAACATGAGGTAACTGATCATGGATTTCATGAAAGCTATATTGTCTAAAAATATAGGACCAAGTATATTACATGATTTGGAAACATTGCATGGACTGAGTTATTGGACTACCTATAGCTGAGTAACTGATAACTGTATGCTATGGTCAATCAAGTCTAAAATTAAACTAAATTTCTAAGCTGAATACACATCTGAAGATGACACTATAACCTAAGACTATTTCTGGGATCCATACTGGAACTAAATGCTGGGTCCCGATAACTGAATACTAAAACTGAGGTTTTGACTGATACTGAAGTGCTTAATTTTGAAACTGATCACTAATTACTGAGTGTTGAGTACTGAAACTATAATTGGAATGGAAATTGAGTTATGATAGTCGCATAATAAAGGCTGACATAAGTCAATTTTTTTCCAATTTCTAAGTACTACTTCTTGCTAGCCCTTTGCTTGCATACTAACAGGATATTCAAGCCTATCTTCGTATCTACACCCTCGTATAAAACATACATGCAATATTATGCTCTTAACATAAATTATTAACTCTCTCCCACCTAAGAAATTTCTCAACACTACACTATTCTCATAAAGAGAGCTCATGAAAGGTAAAATCAGGAGAACCAGAAACATGAATAGATACTGACTGAACTTGACACATGACTGAAACCTGAGAAATAGAACATCAACAACATGTATTTACCAAAAAGGTCTAAACTAAATATATACATGACATAGTCTGAATTTATCTGATCAGTGGGGGCGTAGCATGGGTCATAGAAACTAAGTATACTGGGGAGCATGATATGTGTACATGAGTCATGAGTTGTATAACCTGAGTCTGGAATTTTTGAGTTCATGGAATATGATTTGTAACACAGAGTGATCTAGAACAGAACCTCTTATACTGGGAACTGAAAGCACACATAATTCTATGGAATACGTGTGAACATAAGCTATATCCATGGAATCTATAACATGAAGAATGCATGGGCATCATGCTGACTGAGGTACGAAACTTTAAGCTAAGATAAGGATGGGTCAAGAATCATCTCCGTTTACTACTTTTCAACACTTACTGGCACTACTACTAGAATCTGAGAGCCTGACTTGGCCACTTGATCTACCATCTCCCCCTTGGCTTTAAGCCATCATCATAAGTCTGTAAATATTTACAAAAGTCTAAACTGGACTATAATCATCATCATATACATAGACTTTGTACGAAACATGCTTTCCTTACTAAACACATCATCTGTTTCTGTTTTCTGCTAATATCACATCCACACCTTCAGGCCTAATTTTAAGTCAATAAACTTAAATTTGTAACTCATATTGCTCACACCTAATGATTCATTCTGGCACAACTATCCCCATGAATACATAGTCTATTCAATCTAGATATCGCATCCCAACTTGTCTATCGCAAAACTCCTAGGTTCAAGCTTCTAACTCTCGGTCACATACTATCATAGGATTTAGAGAAGGGATCTGATTGCATATCTATATCTGGGTTCAAGAACAAGTTCTCATAACCAAGAATGAGATCCATACAACTTTGGAACATAACTTAACTTATAGGATACTGTCTGAGAAAGCCCTATCTTTAGCACTTGAGCTTCACTGTTTATGTTACCTTGAAAGTAATGTGGAATTAACATGAGTGAAGCATGATGAGAATCAACATGAGTTTCTTAGAGAACCTTGGTATAGCATGATCTGAGACATAAAATAAGAGAAACTGTTCCTAAAATATCTCATAGCCTCCTGCAAATAAGTGTTGTGCACAACACACGCATGTACAAGACTCTACTAGATGCGGTTTTTAGACTTCCTAGGACTCTATTGAACATTAGGCTCTGATACCAAGTTTGTAACACCCCAATTTTCTGAATCAGAATACTACATGCCACGATACCACAAGCTAACCCATGACTGATATCTATACTTGTACACCGCATAGTATAACATGAAAATACGGAAATATGTACTGGATGGCGATACGGTTCAAATCTAAATAAAAACATCTTATAAGAATAATCTCTAAAAATGGTATAATAATACTAAAACCAATCTAAAATAAATGTCTGATATGCTATAGTCTAGAAAGCCTCTAAGCTGTCTGAATAAGGAGTTGATGGAACATGTCTCCAACTAACTCCGTCTAGCAAAGATAAACTTAAAAAATAAATAAAATAAAATAATATCATCCTCGAATGGATGAGGAGTTTGTAACACCCTAATTTTTTGAACCGGAATGCTACATGGTGATCATGATCCTAAAGGACCACAAGCTAACCCATGAATAATATCTATACCTGTACACTACATAATATAACACAAAAATACGTAAAAATGTACTGAATGGCCAAAAGGTTCAAATCTAAATAAAAACATTTGATAATAATAATGTCTAAAAATGGTATAACAATACCAAAACAAATCTAAAATAACTGTCTCACATGCTATAGTCTACAAAGCCTCTAAACTGGCTGAATAAGGAGTTGATGGAACATGTCTCCAAGTAACTCCATATAGCAAAACTAGACTAAATAATAAATAAAATAAAATAATATCATCCTTGAATGGATGAGGACTCACTACAACTCTGCAATTGCAATTCTACTGTTGATCTGGAACACGTCCCTCTGAACCTATGGTGTAACATAAGAGAAAGCACCATAGCGCAAATACATTAGTACATCTGAATATGCTAAGTATATAAGTAAGATATGATAAATGAAAATATTTATATGCATGAACAATGCTGACTAATATGAATGTGAGAATACATACATGCACACGTAACTATAACTCAACTGTAGAGTTACTAACTATTAAGTATGAATACTAACAACATGAGTGTACTGATACTGAGATACTGAATAGATGAATGACTATTTATGGTAGTTCAAATTATGAAGAACTAGTCTGGTTGACTGTATCTGACATTCCTGAAGCTAAATACCGATATCATTAATTCTGATACTGATGTGATTGATACATGAGTTCAATGAACTGGTATAACTGATAGCATATCTGAAAGAACTATTTGAGTTCCATTCTATTTCTGAGTAAATTGTATCTGACAGTCCTAAAATCTAAAGAACTATCTATGTTCTTTTACTGAGACTGGGAGGCTGTAGCTGACAATCCTAAAATCTATAACTGAAACTGTGGGAGGTAGTTGTTTAACCTACATGCCCTATATATACTATAACAGCTGAGCTGGGGTCCAATCTGTGCCCTGATTGGAAGGTTGTCAATACCGCATCACTAGTGAGGATAGCTGCGAGTGACCCTTATCTGGCTGGTACTCAAATCACAATGGTTGGAACCCTAAAATGACAGGTTAAGCCACCTCATCAACCCTTATCTAATAGTTAATATGTCTCAACCTACGCTGGGTACATAGTTTTGGAACACAAGGATGGCTGCTAAGAACCACACCCTGAACTGGTAGTTAAGTTCCCATTCTTGGGTTACTCGGTGCAAACTTCTACTCCCATCTGAAGGACACTGAACTGAATAACTAAGTTGAACTGAATAACTAAACTGAACTGATTAGCTAAACTAAATAACTAAGCTAAACTGATTAGCAGAATTGATACTGATTAACTGGACTGATACTAGCAGTATTATTTAACAAAGCTAAACTAAGTTTACTAAATTTCGATGACTGAAGGAATGTATTAAGTTCTGAGAGCTGGTTGAGATTACTAAAGTTACTAATATTAACTGTGAATACTATGGTTGCTGAGGTTACTGAGCATTGAGATTACTGAGATTACTGGACTACTAAGATTACTGAGTTTCTGGAGTCACATGACTGACGAAATTCTATATATCATTACTTGACTGAGAGTATTGTGATAACATGACATGACTTCAGGCACACAGCTACACTTTTCGGGTGCAAGCACCCCCAGAACTCAATGGAAAGAAATTGACACAACTTGACTTTCTTGAGTACATGGCCATCAATAACAATCCATAATATATGAGTGAGGGATTTCATGAAGTACATGGTAATCATAATATCTAACATGAATAGAAATGCTTATAACAAAGTCATAAATCTCATATTCTAATATCATGGGCAATTCGACAACATATACTATTCATGACAATGGCATGGAAACCATTTAAGCATAAAGGAATGGAAAACATGTAATATTTAGTTCATATCGTAATAATTTGGGGATAACTCATGTGATACTTCAAAATCATGATCTTTTTCATAGCATGGAAGGCATAAAGACACACTATGAATCGATTCCTCAATCATCATGTACATTCCATTTACACATATATTGTACAACAATGACAAGTGAGATCTTTGAACATAATAGACTAGCATAATTTATCATATAGTTCACCCCTAAGTTATAATACATGGTTTTTATCATTCTAGGCATTTTATCAAACAGCTTACATGCACAATATTGAACATAGGTGTACTTAACAAATTTAGAAATCTCGAACCACCCAAATTTATGGGTTTCCAACTTACATGCCCATACACTTCTTGGAAACATATTTAGACACCATCTTGAAATACAATTAACAACCATCAACATGAAAATAATCACATAATAACATAAAGATCATAATTTATTATTTAAAATATTGTTCTTGAGCTCCACGGATGAAAGGGGTCCATGGATGAACACTACGCATATCTTAGTGATTGAAACTTGAAAGAGATCTATTATTTCTAAAGGTTCTTGAAGAAATATTTAGGCTTACGCTTGAAGAGATAATCATGAGAGGAAACCCTAATCTTGTGGTTGAGAGTGTATAAGAGAGCTTTTTGAGGTGTTTAACTAAATAGAATGGAAGATAATATGTTTCTTCAGGGTTATAAGTCATGGGAAGTGAAGGAAAAAGATCAAAATAAATTTACTAAAATGTGCCTCAATTTTTGGGAAAAATAGCTGATGACATTCGAGACAAGTAGTCATACTGGTGATAGATCGTCATGAATTGTCATCACAAAAAGGTGAAATCTTGGTTTTCTGGTTAAGGTTGACGACATTGGTGATAGTCCGTCACGGGCATGATGGCTTGTCATAAAATGTCATCACTTGGGGTGAAAATCTACCCAGGGCTGATGACATTGGTCATAGGCCATCACGGGCATGACGTCTTGTCACAAAATGTTGTCACTGTGTTTCCCAGCCTTACATGCCAGAGTAAAATGGGTATAACTCCTTGATTCGATATCAGATTTAGGAGAAATGTGTATCGTTGGAAAGACAATTCAAAGATATTTCATTTGATATATAGTAAGCCATCCAGTTAGTCATATACAATGATTTATGGTTTATTGGAGTTGATCCAAGTTTTGATATTCACTTAAACTTTAACGATAGGAAAGCTTACAACTTATACTTGAGTTAGGGGACCTCTTTGATATAAACTCATGCTCAAATAGATTCCTACACTACATAATTGACTAACACACTAATTTACATAGGATTTGAGGAACTTGAAACATCTACGCATAGACATAATGGAATTTCATCCTAGTCCAAAATGTGGGGTATTACAATATCTCCCCATTGGGAACATTTATCCTCAAATGAGACTGGCTGAGATGATAGCAAAAACAACTGACGTGGATATAGAGAATGAATGACTGATCATGATTTCATGGCTGACATGATTGATAAGCTCAACATATCATACTGAACATCCATATCTGATGCATGCATAACTGATTCATAAGTACATGAGGGAGAGTACTGATGAGCTGATCCCGCATATCTGATGAGCGAATGTATGACTGAACTGGCTCATGATTATGCAAATAAATATGCAATGGTAAAGATACCAAGTTTTAATTGGGAACTGAGCATAGAGCAGAATACCATGTTTGTACTGAAATTTGAACATGAGAATGAGTAAGCTCAAAGAAAACTGCTACCATGAATAGAAAATATTGTTGAGTCTGAGATTGATTATTCAATATGCATGAGCGGAGACATAAGAACATAACTGAGTCTGGAACGTAATACATGAACTGAACTAAGTCTATGATGCATGAAATGGATAGAGTATCGTATCGTGAAATAAATTGAGCCATTGAGTACATAGCTTACTATTGAGTTTTGGAGCTAGAGGGTCGGCTCATAAGTAACACTTTCTCAAAGATAGATTCATCAAAGAAAATGACATGTTTAAATCATGAAAGTTAGGGGGCTATAGTCCATCTCGCCCTTGGGACACCATGTTCCTTGAAGGATGCTGGACTAACATTACTAAGATATTAAGGAAGTTGAGGCAATGCAAAAGGCACCTACATAAGAAATCGTGACTAATTATCTGAGATCTAAAACTGAAGCATGATGCATGAATGCATAGACATACTAACTTATCTGATTAACTGAGTAACTGGTTACTGAATGCTGGGTATGCAAGCGTAAATTGTACTTAATCTGAGTAGATGGGCAGAGGCTATAAATTATTATACATATGAGAAGGGACTGACTAAGTAACTTGAGGTAACTGATCATGGATTTCATGAAAGTTATATTGTCTGAAAATGCAGGACCAAGCATATTACATGATTTGGAAACATTCTGTAGACTGAGTTATTGGAATACCTATAGCTGAGTAGCTAATAACTGTAAGCTATGGTCAAGAAACTCTAAAAGAAAACTGAATTTCTAAGTTGAATACTAATTTGAAGCTGACACTATAACTTAAGACTGTTACTAGGATCCATACAGGAACTAAATGCTGGGTCTCAATAACTAAATACTAAAACTGAGGTTTTGACTGATACTAAAGTGCTTAATTCTAAGACTGAGCACTAATTACTGAGTGTTGAGTACTGAAACTGTAACTGAGATGGCAACTGAGTTATGATAGTCGCGTAATAAAGGATGACATAAGTGAAGGATCTGAATATACATTTACACTAAATTTTTTTTTCCAATTTCTAAGTACTACCTCTTGCTAGCCCTTTGCTTGCATATTAATAGGATATTCAAGACTATCTTCGTATCTACACCCTCGTATAAAACATACATGCAATAATACTCTCTCCCATCTAAGAACTTTCTCAATACTACACTATTCTCATAAAGCGAGCTCATGAAGGGACTATAAATATTTACTAAACTCTGAACTGGACTATAATCATCATCACATACCTAGACTTTGTACCACAAATTCTTCCCTTACTAAATACATCATCTGTTTCTGTTTTCTGCTAATATCACATCCACACCTTCATGCCTAATTTTAAGTCAATAAACTTAAATTTCTAACTCACACTGTTCACGCCTACTGATTCATTTTGACACAACTATCCCCATGAATACATAATCTATTCAATCTGGATATCGTATCCCAACTTGTGTATAGCAAAACTCCTAGGTTCATGCTTCTAACTCTCGATCACATACTATCATAGGATTTAGAGAAGGGATCTGATTTCATATCTAAATCTGGGTTCGAGAACAAGTTGTCATGACCAAGAATGAGACCTGTACAACTTTGGAAAATAACTTAACTGATAGGATACTGTCTGAGAAAGCCCTATCTTTAGGACTTGAGCTTTACTATTTATGTTACCTTGAAAGTAATGTGGAATTAAAATGAGTAAAGCATGATTAGAATCTACAAGAGTTTCTTAGAAAACCTTGGTATAGCATGATCTGAGACATAAAAGAAGGCAAACTATTCCTAAAACATCTCATAGCCTCCTGCACATAAGTGTTGTGCACAACACACGTATATACAAGACTCTACTAGATGCAGTTTTTAGACTTCCTAGGACTCTATTGAACCTTAGAATCTGATACCAAGTTCGTAACACCCCAATTTTTTAAATTGGAATGCTACACGATGCTGTTGACCTTGAAGGACCACAAGCTAACCCAAGAATGATATCTATACTTGTACATTGCATAATATAAAATAAAAATACGGAAACCTGTACTGGATAGCCATAAGGTTCAAATCTGAATAAAAACAGCTGATAAGAAAAATGTTTGAAAATGGTATAACAATACTAAAACAAATCTGAAATAATTGTCCGACATGCTATAGTCTAGAAAGCCTCTAAGCTGTCTGAATAAAGAGTTGATAGAACATGTCTCCAACTAACTCTATCTAGAAAAACTGAACTTAAATAATAAATAAAATAAAATAATATCATCCACAAATGGATGAGGAGTTTGTAACACCCCAATTTTCTGAACTGGAATGCTACACGGTGATCATGACCCTGAAGGACCACCAGCTAACCCATTAAAAGTATCTATACATGTACAATGCATAATACAACATGAAAATTCATAAAAATGTACTGAATGGCCATAAGGTTCAAATCTAAATTAAAACATTTGATAAGAATAATGTCTGAAAATGGTATAACAATACCAAAACAAATCTAAAATAACTGTCTGAAATGCTATTGTCTAGAAAGCCTCTAAACTGTCTGAATAAGGAGTTGATGGAACATGTATCCAAGTAACTCCATATAGCAAAAATAAACTAAATAATAAATGAAATAAAATAATATCATCTTCGAATGGATGAGGACTCACTACAACTCTGCGACTGGAATTCTACTTCTGATATAGAACATGTCCCTCTAAACCTATGGTGTAACATAAGAGAAAGTACCATAGTACAAATGCATTAGTAGGTCTGAATCTACTGAGTATACGAATGAGGTAGGATAAATGCAAAGGGTTATATGCATGAACAATGCTGACTAATACAAACATGAAAATATATACATGCATACATAACTGTAACTGAACTCGTGGAGATACTGACTACAGAGTCTGAATACAGACAACATAAGTGTACTGATATTAACATAATGAGTAGATGAATGAATATTTTTGATAGTTCAAATTATAAATAACTATTCCGGTTGATTGTGTCTAACAGTCCTGAAGTTGAATACTGATATCATGAATTCTGATTATTGATGTGACTGATACATGAGTTCAGAGAACTGTTATAACTGATAGCATAAGTAACTATATCTAACAATCTATAAATCTGAAGGAACTATCTAATTTCCGTTCTATTTCTGATTTGACTGTATCTGACAGTCTTAAAATCTGAAGAACTATCTAAGTTTTTTTACTAAGACTGGGTGATTGTAGCTAACAGTCCTGAAATCTATAACTGAAATTATGGGAGGTAGTTGTTTAACTAAGATGACCCATATATGCTATAATAGATGAGCTGGGGTCTAATCTGTGCCCTGATTGGAAAGGTATCAATATCGCACCATTGGTAAGGACAACTGTGAGTGACCCTTATCTGGAGGGTACTAAAATGAGCATGGTGGGAACCCTGAATTGACAGTTTAATCCACCTCATCAACCATAATATGATAGGTTAAGATGTCTCAACCTACGCTGGCTACGTAGTTCTGTAATACAAGGATGACTACTAAGAATCACACCCTAAACTGGTAGGTGAGTTCCCATCCTTGGGTTCACTCGGTGCTAACTTTTACTCCCATTTGAAGGACACTGAACTAAATAACTAAGCTGAACTGAATAACTGAACTGAACTGATTAGCTAAACTGATACTGATTAACTAAATTCATACTAGTGTTATTGGTAAGAGGAGCTAAACTAAGTTTACCAGATTCTGATGACTGATGGAATGTATTAAGTTCTGAGACTGGTTGAGAGTACTGAAGTTACTGAGATTAACTGTGAATATTGAGGTTGTTGAGGTTACTGAGCACTGAGATTACTAAGATTACTGGAGTACTGGGATTACTGAGTTTTCCTGAGTCACATGACTGACTGAATTCTATAGATCATGGCTAGACTAAGAGTATCGTGATAACATGACATGGCTCTAGGCATACAGCTACATTTTTTGGGTACAAGTACCCCCAGGACTCGATGGAAGGAAACTGACACAACTTGACTTTCTTGAGTTCATGACCATCAATAACAATCCATAATATATGAGTGAGGGATTTCATGAAGTACATGGTCATCATAATATCTAACATGAAAAAGAATGCTTATAATCAAGTCATAAATATCATATTCTAATATCATGGGAATTCCGACAACATATACTATTGAAAACAATGACATGGAAACCATTTAAGCATAAGGAATGGCAAACATGTAACATTTAGTTCATATCATAATAATTTGGGGATAATTCATTTGAAACTTCAAAATCATGATCTTGTTCATAGCATGGAAGGCATATAGACACACTACAAATCCATTCCCCAATCATCATGTACATTCCATTAACACATATATTGCACAACAATGACAAGTGAGATATTTGAACATAATAGACTAGCATGAATTTATCATATAGTTCACCCTTAAGTTATAATACATGATTTTTATCATTCTAGGCATTTTATCAAACACCTTACATGCACAATATTAAACATAGGTGTACTTAACAAATTTAGAAATCTTGAACCACCTAAATTCATGGGTTTCCAACTAACATGCCCATACACTTCTTGGAAACACATTTAGATAGCATATTGAAAGACAATTAACAACCATCAACATGAACATAATCACACAAAAACATAAAGATCATAATTTATTATTTAAAACATGGTTCTTGAGATCCACAGATGAAAGAGATCCGTGGATGAACACTATGCATACCTTAGTGATTGAATATTGAAAGAGATCTAATATTTCTCAAGGTTCTTGAAGAAATCCTTATGCTTGCTCTTGAGGAGATGATCTTGAGAAAAAATCCTAATCTTGTGGTTGAGAGTGTATGAGAGAGCTTTTTGAGATGTTTAACTAAAGAGAATGGAAAATAATATGTTTCTTGAGGGTTATGAGTCATGGGAAGTGAAGGAAAAAGAAGAAAATACCCTCACTAAAACATCTCTCAATTGCTAAGAAAAATAGTTAACGACATTCGTGCCAAGTCATCATACAGGTGATAGGTCATCACGAATTATCGTCACAAAAAAGTGAAATCTTGGTTTCTTATTACGGTTGACGACATTGGTGATAGGCCATCATGGGCATGACAAATTGTCACAAAATGTCATCACTGGGGGGTGAAAATATACCCAGGGCTGAAGACATTGGTCAAAGGCCATCACGGGCGTGATGGCTTGTCATAAAATGTCATCACTGGGTTTCCCAGCCTGATATGCCGGAGTAAAATGGGCATCACTCCTTGCTCTGATATTGAATTTAGGCAAAATTGGTATCATTGGAAAGATAATTCAAAAATATTTCATTTGATATATAGTAAGCCAACCAGTTCATTATATACAACGAGTTATGGTTGATTGAAGTTGACCCAAGTTTTGACGCTCACTAAAACTTGAACTATAGGAAAGCTTTAAACTTATACTTGAGTTAGAGGACCTCTATGATCTAAATTTATGCTCAAATAAATTCCCACACTACATAATTGATTAACACACTAAATTTACATAGGATTTGAGGCTTTTGAAACGTCTATGCATAGAAATGATGGATTTTCATCCTAGTACGAAATATAAGGTATTACACTCAATTAGATGACTTCTTGAAGAAAGCTTGAAACTGAAACTTGAATTCTTGAATTCTTAGAGAAGAAAGCCTGAATTTCTTGTTCTTTAGAAAAGAAAAGAGTTCTTACATATTATAACTTGTGGAGAATGGGGGAAAATAGCGTGTATTGGAGGTTTTAATTTTTTAAAGAGGATTTTGATAAGAGGAAAAGACCAAATTACCCCTACAAAAATTGAATAAAAATTATAGTAATTTTTATTTGATCGCTTTTCAACTAGTTGGTCACAAATCAACTTAGTCATCAACCTCTAGGTGGACTTGGACACTTGTTGGTTAAAGTTGATGACTTAGTTGATAGATTATAAACTAGTTGATTGCTTACCAATGTAGTCATGATCTTCACTTAATGAATTTGACTATTTTATGGTTAAGCCTGACAACAAGGTTGATAGCCCATCACTTAGCTTACAGATTATCACTCAAGTCCTCACCTTTTTTTCATACAGATACTCTGGAGTAAAATGAGCATAACTTTCTTCTCCGAAATCAGATCAAGGTAAAATATTGATTCATTGGAAAGAAGACTCGAAGAAATTTTATTTCATATATAGTGGGACACCTCAATAGTTGCATTATAAGAGTTACACTCATTTTAAATTAACCCCTATAGGTATGGATACTAAAACTCAATTAATACAAATGCTATCAACTCGACTTTTCTCTAAGTGCTTCGTATGACCATGATTCATATCAAAAACACTTTATACACAAGGTAAATGGTAATGACCTATATATTCAAATACAAATCATAGGATTAGAGTTTATTCACATAACAATGATGGTTTAAATTCTAGATCAAAAATGTGAGGTGCTACATACAACATATCAACTAAATATACCAAGAAGAACTGAGTTCCAAACATCTAAAAAGATACGTATATCAATTAAATATGATATAAGAATCCATAATACCAAATCCACCCACACAATGTCCACAAAGCCTCTAAAAACCAAACATCAACCTAGATTGGGACATGCTCCTGACCATAACCAAAAAGGGAACCAAAAAGGTAGTCTAGAGAACAATAAAACAATGCCTTTAAGTGATCGGGTGTAACGCCCCTAATCTGGTACCCGAAATGATACATGGTGCTCATGACCCCGAAGGACCACAAGCTAACCCATGACTGATATCTGTACCTGATCACTACATAATATATTGTATAAATGAGGAATAAAAGGATGAAAGGCCATAAGGTTCAAATATCTATTAAAACATAACATCTGGAGATATAGAATATCAATATCAAAATAACTAAAATAGTTGTCTGAACATGCTAGTCTAAAAGCCTCTAAACTATCTGAATAAGGAGTTGATGGGACATGTCCCTAACTAACTACAACTCTGAAATAAAATAAGTACTGAAAGAATGAATTAGTCAATTAATAAGATCCTCGAATGATGAGGACTCACTACTAGTCTGTTTGTTGAATCGCAGATCTGCTAAGGATTCTCTGGAGCTCGTGCTTCTAAACCTATGGTACAAAAAACCAAAGACCAAAAGACAAGTATGCATCAGTGCATGAGAATGTACTGGTACGCAAGTGAGGTAAGTTGAATACAAAGGTTCATATGCATAAACTCTAACTGACTGACATGAATATGAACATGACTACGTGAGGATACATTTATGAATACGTGAACTGTAACTGAAGTCATGATAATACTGAATCTAAATACAGATAACATAAGTTTTGTATTAATTGAGTGACTTTGTCTGACAGTCCTGATTCTAACAGTACTAATTGAGTCAAGTGCTGAACCGGGTGACTATATCTGATATTCCTGAATCTGAAGAACTTTCTAAGTTCTTTTACTGAGACTGAGACTGAGACTGTGGAAGATAGTCATCTAACCGAGATGCCCCTAATAAGCTATTATAGCTGAGTTGGGGTCCAATCTATAACCCTAATTAGAAGGGTGTCAGTACCGCGCCACTGGTAAGGACAAGCTGTGAGTGACCCTAATCTGGCGATGTCCCCAAAGAAGAATGGTGGGACCCTTGTCTGGCAGTGTCGATCCACCTCATCAACCCTTAACTAACAGTGTTGATGTCTCAGCTTATGCTGGCTACATAGTACTAGAAGGCAAGGATTGCTCCTAAGGGTCACACCCTCTACTTTCAGTTTATGCCCTCGACTTGGGTTCACTCAGTGTTGAATCCTACTCCCAACTGAGTAGAAACTGAGCTGATTATACTGAGATGAACTAGACTAAGTTCATTGAGTTTCGTGGACTGACGGAATGTTATTGAATCCTGTTAACTGACTGAGTTTATGAGATTTCTGAGTTTTCCTGAGTCATGTAATTCTACTGATCATGGCGTGACTAATATTATTATGAAAGTGGCACTGGCTCTAGGAACACAGCTAAATTATCAGGTATAAATACCCCCAGGACTCGATAGCATAAAAGAAATTCATGGCACACATTCGAAAGCACAATAATCGCTACACATATATCCATAATTCATTGACTAAGACATTTTATCAAATATTTGACATGAATTAACTTCTAAATAAATGGGAATTTCATACTATCATACTATAATGGAACTTTTTCCTTCACATAGGCATTTAATCAAACATATGGAGAGCATACTTTGGTTATACCATCATTAATGCATCTAATTATTATAGTTGCATAAATAAATTTTAAATTTGAAGGGTTTATGATTAATATTATGCAAATAATCACATACTAAGATCAATCATTGGAACATGTAATTTAAACATGAATCAAAACACAACAACAAGATGGACATAAATTTCAATTCAACTAAATCATGAACATTCATAAATACACAATCTTTGAAATTTTAAATGAGATTCTTTAGTTTTATGGGTGAAAGGGACCCATGAATCAACACTTGACATACCTTGATTGTGAGTTTCTTTAAGTTTTGGGACTTATAGAACTTAAATCTCTTTGTATCTTAAAGAAGGGTTGGGATCTTATTCTTGGGGATTGATCTTTGAGAGAAATCCTAATTTGGTGTTGAAGATGAATAATGAAGATATGATCCCTGGTATAGTATATTTAGGTGTTAAAAGGGGTGAAAAAACCCAAATAGCCTTATAAAAATATCTTTAAATTGCTGAACGGGATCTGCAATGGCTTGGGCGACGGTCTGTTGTTGGCTCGACGGCCCATCGACCTTCCCGTCGTACTAAGCCAGAATGTTATCTTTCTACCTTGGTTGCGACGGTTTGGTCGACGGTCCGTTGCTAGATCAATGGTCCATCGTCCATTCCATCATGCCTGGCCAAAAAGTTGACTCACTACCTTCGCTGTGATAGTTTGGGCAACGGCCCGTTGCTAGATCGCCGGTCCGTCGACCCTTTCCATCGAACTTGGGCGGTTTAGACTGCTTTCTGTATTTTCTCCATAAATTTCTACCCTGATATCGGATTAAGGCGAATTTGGTATCGATGGAAAGCTTATTCAATTTCCCATACAATATAAAGTCAAAATCTTGAAAATTTCATGTGTATAAAAGTGGATTCATCCTTTAAAGTAAGTCTTTAACATTTTTAGGATGATTTTTAAGCTAGGTAGAAGTATGACTACATGACTGGCATTACTGAGATTTATGATGATCATACATATCTGATGCATGGTTTTATGACTGAGCTAATACATGAAGCATGACTGGGAGTACTGATAAGCTGATCATGTAAATCTGATGCATAATACATGAATGAACTGACTCATGAATATGCGACTAAACATGTAAGGGTAAAGATATCAAGTTTGAAATGAAAACTGAGAATAGTTTGTAACTAAAATTTAAACCATAAGCTAAATGAACTTAAGGAAAGCTATTACCTTGGGCTAGGTCTGAATTAGCGGAGAAGAGGTGAGGATACTTGGTCCGCATATCTACTTCTGCTTCCCAAGTAGCTCCCTCAACGGACAGATTCCACCAAAGAACTTTGACTAGAGGAACTTCTTTGTTCCTCAGTCTGCGAATCTGATAGTCAAGGATTTTGACAAGGATTTCCTCATAAGAGAGACTGTTCTGAACATCTACGACTATGACTTCTGGTCACCTATGCACTTCTTAAGCAAGGAGACATGAAATAATGGATGCAATGAAGTAAGATCTTAACGAAATTTGAGCTCATAAGCTACTTTGCTGAAGCGACTGAGAATTTTGAAAGGACCGACTTATCGGGGACTGAGCTTTCCCTTCTTATCGAACCTCTTCACTCCCTTCATGGGAGAGATTTTTAGATAAACATAATCACCAATCTTGGACTTAAGATCCTTTCTACACACATCTGCATAAGACTTCTGTCGGCTCTTAGCAGCCCAAAGTCTTTCTCTAATCAACTGGACTTTTTCTAAGGCCTCGAATACTATGTCAGGCCCTACAACTGTGGCCTCGCTGACTTCGAACCAACCGATTGGAGATATAATATCCTACCATCAAATGCTTTGAATGGACCCATCTGAATACTAGAATAATAGTTGTTGTTGTATGAGAACTTAATCAAAGGCAAGTGGTCATCCCAACTACCCTTGAAATCAATTGCACACGTCCTTAGCATATCTTTCAAGGTCTGAATGGTCCTTTCTAGTTGACCATCTGTCTGAGGATGAAAGGTTGTACTGAGATAAACTCGGGTACCAAGACCTTTTTGGAATGATTTTAATAAATGAGAGGTGAATTAGGTATCTCATTTGAGATAATAGACAATGAAACAACGTGTAATCTGACCAATTCCATTATATAGAGTTTGCCGCAATCCTCAACTGAATAGAAGGTATGGACTGGTAAAAAATGAGCTGATTTGGTCATCCTATCTACAATGACCCAAATTAAATCATACTGATGACGAGTATGAGGAAAACCCATCACAAATTCTATGTTTACCTCTTCCCACTTCCAAGTGGAAATATTGAACTCCTGCATGGACCTACTAGGCTTCTGATACTCAACCTTAATCTACTGATATGTAGAGAACTTAGCCACAAACTCTGTAATATCAATTTTTATCCCACTCCACCAATAGATTTCCTACAAATCATGGTACATCTTAGTGGCCCCTAGATGAATAGAGTAGTGTGCACCATGAACTTATGCAAGAATTCGTTGCCTCAAGTCATATACACCTGGCACACATAGATGACTCTGACAATGCAATACACCATCTCTCCCTTGGGATAAAACCTCAACCTTCTGATCCTCGGCTGATTCTTTCAACTTAACTAGACAGGGATCTCTATATTGTTGTTTTCTTAACTTTGGAAATCAGTGATGATTTGGAACTACTTTGAACCCATATATTACCCTCGGCTAAATCGACTAAGCAAACACCTAGTCTGGCAAGATGATGAACTTCCTAAGCTAGCTTCTTCTTACTGTCTTCAACATGAGCAACACTACGCATGGACAGTCTACTGAGAGCATCGACCACTACATTGGCCTTTTCCAGATGATAAAGAACACTCATGTCATAATCTTTCAGAAGCTCTAACCAACTTCTCCGACGAAGATTAAGATCTTTCTGAGAGAACACGTACTGAAGTTTTTTATGATCTGTGAACACATCTACATGAACACCGTACAAGTAATACCTCCAATTCATCAAGGAAAAAACTATGTTTGTTAACTCAAGGTCATGAGTAGGATAACTCTTCTTATGGGGCTTAAGTTGTGCGGAGGCATAGGCTATGACCTTACCATGCTGCATGAGGACAAAACCCAAACGCACTCCAGATGCATCACAGTACACCACAAACCCATCTGAACTATCTGGCAGAGCTAAAACTGGGGTTGAGGTGAGTCGAGTCTTCAACTTCTAAAACTCTTCTCGCAAGGATATGACTACTGAAACTTGACTTTTTTCTGAGTCAATATGGACATAGGGGATGCAATAGAAGAAAATCTCTCAACAAACCATCTGTAATAGCTAACTAACCCCAAAAAACTCCTGATATCTAATGAAGAGACAGGGCGAGGCTAGTTTCTTACTACTTCGGTCTTTTGAGGATCAACTCTAATGCCATCACCAAAAATAATATAACCAAGGAATGCTACTGACCTTAGCCAAAATTCAGACTTACTGAATTTGACAAACAACTGATGATTTCTAAGAGACTGCAATACTATGCTGAGATGGTCTGCATAATCACGCTCACTGCAGAAATAGACAAGAATATCATCTATAAAGATTATGACAAACATGTCTAAGTACTACTCGAATACATGGTTTATCAAGTCTATGAAAGCTACTGGGGCATTAGTAAGACCAAAGGACATGACAAAGAACTCAAAGTGACCAAATCAAGTTCAGAATGCTATTTTCGGAATGTCATAATCCTTGAATTTGAGCTGATAATAGCCTGATATAAGGTCTATCTTAGAGAAATAGCTGGCACCCTAAAGTTGGTCAAACAAATCATCAATTCTGGAAAGTGGATATTTGTTCTTGACCATGAATTTATTAAGCTGATGGTAGTCAATGCACATTCTAAGAGAAACATCTTTCTCTTGCATAAATAAGACTGGTGCAACCCACGGGGACACTCAGGGTCTGATGAATCCCTTATCTAAGAGATCCTTTAATTGTTTCTTCAATTCTCTGAGTTTTGTTGGTACCATTCTGTATGATAAAATAGAGATAGACTGAGTATCTGGAAGAAGATCAATGCCAAAGTCTATTTCCCTTTCGGGATAAATTCTTAAAAGATCTTTGGGAAAGAGATATGAGTATTCATTTGCTATTGGGACTAATTCAAGACTATAAATTTCAGAACTAGTTTCCTTAACCTGAAGAAGATGATAGAGAGATACCTTAGATATTATTTTCCGTGCTCGAAGGTAGGAAACAAGCTGACCTCTTAACGTTGAAGTACTACCCCTCCACTCTAGGGCAGGTTTATTCAAAAACTCAAACTGGACCACGCTGTTTCTCCATTCAATTATGGCATAGAAGGAATAAAGCCAATCCATACCAAGAATGATGTCAAAATCAGTTATCTCTAATTAGACTAAGTCTGCTGATATGACTTTATGAAATATCATAACCGAACAGTTCCTGTATACCCATCGAGCTATGATGGTTCTTCCCATTGGGTAGAGACTAAGAAAGGATCTGCTAGAATTTTGGGACTGACTCTGAAATCAACTGTTATATAAGGAGTAACAAAAGAGAAAGAAGCTCTTAGATCTAGCAAAGTGTAAATATGCAAGTGAAAGATCTATAATGTACCAATGACCATATCAGGAGAATTTTCCTGATCTTGTAGGGACTGGAGCACATAGATTCTATTTGGGTGCTTACCACTAGTTTTGCTAGAAGTGGCACCCTACTGATTTGGGCAACCAGACTAAACTGAGAAATGGTTCTACTAATTCTGAAACCTTTACTAGGGAAGATCTATAACTCTGTGGCCTGGCTTGCCATATTTTAATCACACATCACTACTAGATCTACAAATACCCTTGTGGTTCTTACCATAAGTTTGACAAAGAGGATGGGTGCGACCACTGCTAACACTGTCCTGAGACTTAAAGCCTAGCACCCTATCTCTGTCACCATCTCTAAACTTAGAAAATGGAGAGCTGGAATGGATAAATTTGGGTAGAATTGAGAACGGTTACCACCCTCTGACTTAGGCTGATTGAAGTTGAAGTTACTGATTTTAGCTCTCATATTCTACTTCTCTCTCATATTCTGCTATTCTATCTGTTGGCCATGGTTCATAAGCCTGGCTATGTCTATCTTACTAATTAGCATTGCAGATCTACACTCATTAACCATGATATCATTCATCCCAGAAACAAACTTACTCATCTTGGCCCTGCTATTTGCCACCATATAAGGAGCATATCTAGCTAGTTGAGTAAACTTAAGAGAATAATCTTTTAGTGTCATGCTTCCCTTCTTGAGGTTGATAAATTTTAACACCTTAGCCTCCCTCATCTCTAGGGGAAAGAATGTATCAACAAAGGTAGTGGCAAACTCCTCTCACTCAGTAGGCCCTACATCTATAGCCCTTTTTAGTTTTCTCTGTTTAAACTAAGTGTGAGACACACCCTGTAAGTAATATGAAGCTAGCTTAGCACTCTCATTAGTAGTAACTTCCATGATATTTGTAACCCTCTAAACCTGATCAAAGAATTTTTTAGGGTCTTCATCTAACTTAGACCCAAAATGGGATAGAAGATTCATTCGGGTGAAGTCCCGAATCATAGTTTCAGTAGTATTGGACACTGGGTTGGCTAGAACAGCAACTATTCTTTCATTTTAAGTAGAAACTAAGTTAGCAAGAGTAGTAAATATTGGTCTGAACTCTACATGAGAAACATGTTTGACCAAAGGGTATGCTTGGATGGGCTGAGGGGCTGACTGATTTTTGTTTCTTTTTTTGGGAGGCATGTTCTATAAATTAAAAGGGAGAAACAGATTAGACTGAGAGTTTAACTTGAGATCATGCTCACTCGCACGATATGAATACTAAAAGAAGGGAAACTATTTTTAAAACATCTCATAGCCTCCTGTCCATAAGTGTGGCGTGCAACACACCCATGCACAAAACTCTACTAGATGTGGATTTTAGACTTCCTAGGACACTATTGAACCTTAGGATCTAATACCAAGTTTGTAACACCCCAAATCTAATACCCAGAATGCTACACGATGCTCATGACCCCGAAGGACCACAAGCTAATCCATGACTGATATCTGAACCTAAGCACTGTATAATATATTGTATAAATATGGAATAAAAGGCTGAAATGCCATAAGGTTCAAATATTTGTCAAAACATAACACCTAGAGATATAGTATATCAATACGAAAACAACTAAAATAATTATCTTAATGTTCTACTCTGAAAGCCTCTAAACTATCTGAATAAGGAGTTGATGGGACATGTCCCCCACTAACTCTAACTATTGAAATAAATTCAGTACTAAAAGAATTAAATATTCAAATAATAACATCCTTGAATAATGAGGACTCATTGCTAGTCCGTCTGCTGAACGGTTGATCTACTAAGGATGATCTGGAGCTCGTGCTTTAGAACCTATGGTATAAATCACCATAGTGTAAAAGAAAAGTATACGTCAGTATGTGACAATATACTGGTATGCAAGTCAGGTAAGATGAATGCAAAGGTTTATATGCATGAACGATAACTAACTAACTTAAATACGAACATGACAACATAAGGATACATACATGAAATGTGAACTGTAACTGAAGTCATGGTAATATCGAATCTAAATACTGATAACATGAATTTTGTATTAACTGAGTGACTGTGTCTGACTGTCCTAATTCTAGTAGAACTAGCTGATTCCTGTAATGAGCTGGATGACTGTATCTGACAATCCTGAATTTGAAAAACTATCTAAGTTCTTTTACTGAAACAATGACTACGACTGTGGGAGATTGTCATCTAACTGAAATACCCCTAATAAGTTATTATAGCTGAGCTGGGGTCCAATTTGTAACCTCAATTGAAAGGGTGTTAATACTATTTCACTGGTAAGGACAATCTATGAGTGACCATCATCTGGCAGTATCCCCACACGAGAATGGTGGGATCCTCATCTGGCAGTGTTGATCCACCTCATCAACCCTCAACTAAAAGTGTTGATGTCTCATCATATGCTGGCTTCATTGTTCTGGATTGCAAGGATTGCTTTTAAGGGTCACACCCTTTACTGTCAGTGTGTGCCCTTGTCCTTGGGTTCTCTCGATGCTGAATCCTACTATCAACTTAGTAGACACTAAAATTATTATACCGAGATGAACTGGAATGAGTTCATTAAGTTTCATGGACTAGCGGAATGTTCTTAAATACTTTTAACTGGATGAGTTTATAAGATTTTTGAGTTATCCCGAGTTATGTAACTGAGTGAATTCTACTAATCATGGTGTGACTGAGATTGTCATGAAACTGACACTAGCTCTAGGCACATAACTAAATTGTCGGGTATAAATACCCCTAGGACTTGATAGCATAAAAGTAATTCATGGCATACATTTGAAAGCAAAACAATGGCTACACATATATCCATAATTCATTGACTAAGACATTTCATTGAACCCTTGACATGCATTAACTTGAACATGAATGGGGATTTCATACTATCATACTATAATAACATTTTTTCCGTCACATAGGCATTTAGTCAAACATATGGGGAGCATACATTGGTTATACCATCATCAATGCATTTAATTATCATGGTTGCATAAATAAATTTACAATTTGAAGGGTTTCTTATTAATATTATGAAAATCATATCATACTACGATCAATCAGTAGAACATGTAATTTAAAACATGTAACGCCTTAATTTTCTCAATCAGAATGCTACATGGTGCTCATGACCCCAAAGGACCACAAGCTAACCCATGACTAATATCTATACTTGTACACTGCCTAATATAACATGAAAATATGGAAACATGTACTGAATGGCCATAAGGTTCAAATTTGAATAAACATCTGATAAGACAATGTCTCAAAATGGTATACCAATACCAAAAAAAATTTGAAAGGACTGTCTGACATGCAATAGTCTGGAAAGCCTCTAAACTGTCTGAATAGGGAGTTGATGGGACACGTCCCCAACTTACTCCATCTAGAAACTGAACTAAAATAGTAAATGAAGCAATAATCATATTGTCCTTGAATGAGAAGGACTCACTGGAAACTTTGAACACTGGAATGCTACTGCTGATCTGGAGCTAGTACCTCTGAACCTATGGTGTAACATAAGAGAAAGCACCATAGAATAAATGCATCAGTACGTCTGAATATACTGAGTATACGAGTGAGGTAGGCTAAATGGAAAGCGTTATATGCATGAACAATACTGACTGATATGAACGTAGGAATACATACATACATATGTAACTACAACTAAACTTGTGGTGATACTGACTACTGAGTCTAAATATTGACAACATGAGTTTACTGATGATGAGGTACTGAATGACCAAGTGTAATGATATTGATATGTAATTCACTAATAAGTGAGGAACTGATACTACATTACTGAATACTGGGAGACTAATATTGTATTACTGATAAAGGAATGATTATTTCTGACAGTTCTGATTATGGATACCTAGTCTGATTGACTGTATCTGACAGTCCTGAAACTGGGTACTGATAACATGAATGACTATATCTGACAGTTCTAAATCTGATGGAATTATCTGAGTCCCGTACTGTACCTGAGTTGACTGTATCTGACAATCCTAAAATCTGTAGCTAAACTATGGAAAGTAGTTTTCTAATCGACATGCCCCTATATGTGCCATTATGGCTAAGATGGGGTCCAATCTCTACCCTAATAGGAAGGGTCTCAATACCGCACCACTGGTAAAGACAACTATGGGTAACCCTCATATAACAGTGTTCCTAAAAAAGAATATGAGGCCCTCATCTGATAATTCTAAGCCACCTCATCAACCCTTATTTGAGAGTGTTTATGTCTCAACCTATGCTAGCTACATAGTTCTAGAATGCAAGGATGACTGCTAAGAATCACACCCTCATCTGACAGTGTGTGTTCCCATCCTTGGGTTCACTCGGTGCTAACATTTACTTCCATCTAAAGAGACTAAACATGAATAACTGACTGAACATGTACTCAGCTTACTAAATTCCGTTGACTGATGGAATACTACTGAGTTCTGAGGACTGGTTGAGAGTACTAAAGTTACTAAGATTAATTGTGAATAATGAGGTTGCTGAGGCTATTGAGCACTAACATTACTGAGATTACTGGACTACTTAGATTACTGAGTGTTTTTAAGTCACACTACTGACTGAATTCTATTGATCATGGTTTGACTGAGAGTGTCGAGATAACATGACATGACTCTAGGCACACAGCTACATTTTTTGGGTACGAATACCCCAGGACTCGATGGAAGGAAACTGACACAACACGACCGACTTGATCATAAGATTAGAGTCCACAATTCACATTGTCATAAGTAGGGAATATTACACTTCATGTAGTTCTTCAACATCTTAAGAATGCTAGGGAGTACTGATGTGCTAGATTTTTATAGCACATTTAAGACTTTTTAACATGAAATAATTGTAAGTTCTCAAGTAATTATTGGTGTTTTTGATGTTATTTCTTAAGATTTTGTAGAAAAGTCAAGGATGGGAGGAAAACATAGGAAAGATAAACAAAATAAGTAAAGTTTGGTACAAGTGAGATGATATGAGTCTGAAGGCATTTCTTGAACGTCGTGAGAGATGTGGTAAGCTACCATAAAAAGGCGTCAATAAGAACAGTGAAGAAGATTTGCTGGATAAAGCTGAAGACATTCTCAATATGTCATCACAAGTGTGGTAAGCCATCAGAAGATACCGTCAAGTAGGACAGAACAAGGTGAAATAAGCTGAAGGACTGACGATATTTGCTACACGCCATCACTTCTCTCATAAGCCATTAGAGGACATCGTCAGAGTGAAGCAGAACAAGTTAAGAAGGCACGACTTCTAACGACATATCTGAGATATCGTCAGAGCCTGACGATCAACACCAATATGCCATTACCTAAATTCGAGCCCAGCTGTGATTTTGTTATTTTATTACCTTAATTAGGCTTTAGTATAAATAGCGTCTTTTACGGATTCTTATTCTTTCATAATTCATCTATCATATAATTAACCTAGGAAAGAGAGGCACATAACATTGCTCTCTTACATCAATTATTCTTCTTGTTTTTATCAACTATTTTTAGGTTCCTACCTTGTGATTCAATCGAAGAAACTACTTGTTGTTTTCTATCTAATCATAAGTTATCCTTATCATTATGAATTCAACTTATGATTTCATTTATCAAATCATGAGTGGCTAATCCCATTAGCCGGGGTTATGGGATCCATGTATTACGGTTTGATATGATACTAGGTGTTTAACATATTCAAAGAGTAGTGGAACATCTTTAAATTCTTTTGTTTTAACTGAAATCTAGTGATTGCAAACTTTAGGTTATGCCTTAGGTTTTATTTGCTTCTAACGGAGAAATAGACTAGAGGACGTGAATTATAAATAGGGACTCAGAATCTACCAACCTTTTGTTTAGTGATTAATGCCTTAACAGGATTAATCTACCTGAGATAACATCCTATTGGAAATAGATAAGTTATCTACGTTCAAGAGAATTAGATAACAAATTATCTGGTGAGGTAGAGAGATAAGTCAGATAGTATAATCGTCAGGGATATTCTGTTATTCTAATCATCCCAAGAATATCTAGCATTACCTAGTATCTGTCAATTCCCGAAATCCTTGGTGAACATAGCTCTGGTTTCCCATTTATATTGATTACAAGCATTAATATTGAAGTGAAAACATTACTTGATACTTTCAAAACCCCCATCTCCATTTTATACTTTTGTATCATTTGTTTGAATTTAACTTGTAGCTATAATTTCAAACTAGTTTAATTGCCACTCACATTGTTCGCTGTGGATTCGACCCCGACTCCAAATTTGGGTAAATATATTGACAATGACCGCCTTATACTAATTTGAGATGTAAGTTGAGCGTTATAAAAAATGGCGCCGTTACCAGAAAACAATTTGGCTTGTTGAGTTAGTTTAGAATTTTACCTTATTTGCTTTAATTCAAACTTGTAAATATTTATTTAAGATTTCCTTTATTTCGTGTGTTATGTAGATTTTCTTTATTTTTGCTTATTTGTTACTATGGCATCATGGAATGAATGTGAGTTTGATGGTTGTAAATCTTATCTGGATGATCCATGTCTATATTGTGCTGGACCCTACTTTTGGCATGACTGTAGATATGCTCCTCAAACAGAGATGTGTGCACCATCTCCATCCTACCAGGAGTATAATTGTTCTTTATGTGGTAGTCAAGATGGACATTGGAGTGATTTCTCAAATACCCCCTCCCCCTATTGCGCTAACCCAAGTTCTAGTTCTTCTTATGAGTATGACAGGTCTTATGGTCAAGAAAAGAAAGAACACAACACTGGAAAGAGTAACATTGAAGCTATGCTTCAACTAATGTTGGATCGTATAGATACAAAGAATGATACCATATGTGACATACGTCAAGACATTAGGGCATTTAACTGTAACACCCTAATTTGCTAAACCGGAATGCTACACGGTGCTCATGACCCCGAGGGACCACAAGCTAACCCATGACTGATATTTGTACCTGTATACTGCAAATCATGATATAATAATACGGAATACATAGAACTATAAGGCCATAAGGTTTAACTGAATACAATCATGTGGGTGAAAATGCCCAAAAAAACTCAATCTGAACATAAATCTTAACATGAATTGGAAAGCCTCTAAATTGTCTGAATAAGGAGTTGAAGGAACATGTCTCCAACTAACTCCATAAAACTGAACTGAAGAAATAAATAAATAAATGAATCAAATCCTATTGTCCTCGAATCAATGAAGACTCACTGTGTCTCTACGACTGAATGCTACCACTACTGCTGGGCTGGAGCTCGTGTCTCGAAACCTATGGTGTAACATGAAAAAAAAGCAAAATAGCACAAATACGTCAGTACAACTGGAGTACTGAGTATATGAGGAAGGTAGGCTGAACACAAAGGGTTTCATGCATGAAAAACACTGACTGACTAGTATGAACGTGGGAATGCAAACAAATATATATAGAAACTAGGACCGTGAATACGTGATAGCATGACCTGTAAGCTAATACATGGTTTACTAATAACTGTCATGACTGATACTGAAACTGATAACATATATGACTATATCTGATAGTCCTGTATATACTGAAATCTGAAGAACGCCCTGAGTTCTTTTACTGAGACTGATACTGAAACTGTGGGAAGTAGTGTTTAAACAACATACCTCATGTATGCCATTATGGCTAAGCTGGGGTCCAATCTCTAACCTGACTGGAGGGGTATCAATACCGTGCCATGGGTAAGGACAGCCTGTGAGTGACCCTTATCTGGCGGGTACTCAATGAGAAAGGTGGGAACTATAAACTGATAGGTTAAGACACCTCATCAACCCTAATCTGACGAGTTAAGATGTATCAACCTACGCTGGCTACGTAGTTCTGGAGCACAAGGATTTCTACTAATAATCACACCCTGAACTAGTGGGTAAGTTCCCATCCTTGGGTTCACTCGGTGCTAACCTCTACTCCCATCTGGAGGGGCTGGACATGAATAACTGACTGTGCATGACTTAATCTTACTGAATTCTATTGACTGGCAGAATGTTACTTATATCTGACAACTGACTAAGATCATGAGGTTTTCCTGAGTCATATGAATAACTGAAGTCTACGGAATCATAGCTTGAGTTTGGATATCGTGAAACATGGCATGGATCTAGGCACGCAGCTATAGTTTTCAGGTACAAGTACCCCCAGGACTTGATCGAAAGAAACTGACACATATGACCAACTTGATTATAAGAGTAGAGTCCATAATATAAAATATCATAAGTAGGGATCGCATACTATGCATGGTTATCAACAATGTATTGCATGGAAAGGATTTCATATCACATGGAAGTAATTGCACAATCTTAATATCATATTCGTTGCATAATCATATTGGCAACACATACTAATAGCATGGAAGTTCATGTGGATTGCATGGTTATCATACATCTTTTTCATAAGTAGGATTTGCAAGTAAACATAGCATAATCTCATAATAATAGTTCATGAGTATTCCAACAACATTTACAAGGTACATTAACAACATAGAAGTCATTGGAGCGTAAGGGCATATCATGAATCCTTCACTTAGTCACAATTTAGCTATATTGCATGATTTCTAGTTTCTTAGGCATTTTATCAAACACCTTACATGCACATCTTAAGCATAGGTGAAATCATCAAATTATACATCATGAACAACCAAATTTACATGTTTCCAACTCATATGATATCATGAATTCATAAAAACATATAAAGATTCCATCTTGGAAATCACCCAATATCAACAACATGACCATCAATACCCAAAAATATAGAAATCATACTTTATAATGAAAAATAGGGTTTTTTGAGCTTTATGGATGAAAGGGATTCATAAATCAACTCTCGCATACCTTAGAAGGAAAGATTCTTGATTATTGACGGAGGAATTTCCTTGAAATCAAATCTTCAATCTTAATTATGCAACCCTAGTTGTTTTTGTCCTTTAGTGTTCTTGGATGATGAGCTTTGAGATGAAAATAGGGTTGTAATATATTTAGAAGCTATATATTTCGTAGGGTTAATTTTAGGGATGTGAAAGGAGTATTTAAAGACTTAATTACCTTTAAAATAACTCAAAACGGAGTGTTTTTGACACTTGGAATTGACTTAGATGGCGCCCAAGTGATCGCCTATGCTTGGGTTAGGCGGTGCCTAACCAACCGCCTATGCTTGGGTTAGGCGACGCCTAATCAATCACCTATGCTTATTGTCTCTCACAAAAATAGGCATAACTTTTTGCTCGGGCATTGGATTAAGGCGAAATTGGTATCGTTGAAAAGATAATTTGATTCTCTACAATTTAGTGGGTGTAAATCAGATAAAATACCATATTAACATTGAGTTATACTTGTTCGAAGATGCTCCTTGTAAAATCGAACACTCAAACTTGATGGATTCAAAAACTCTTAGCTTGTATTACCGTAAGTGACTCATACGAACATGCTTAATGCATCATAAGCTATCCTATCACTAGGATATTTATTGTAAGTCATGTACTCATGTATGAATCACAGGATAGGAGATGTCATACATAGGAATACTTATTCACTTCCTAGCTTATAAATATGTGGGGTATTACATTAATGAGGGAAGAGAAACGATACAAGAGATCGATATCAAGGTCAGTCATCCAAAACACTTTTCTACATTATTTTTAGATGATATCTTGTCTGTGGAATCATTTAAAATAATGAAAGAGTGTGACAATGAAGAGAATGATTCCTATACTGATGATGAGCTTGATGTTTATCAACCCTTGGAGATTTCCCAACCAATCGAGCCAACCATGAGGGATGATGCCAATATTGAACGAATGGTGCTAGAGGCCAAAGAAGAAGACAAGCTAATCTCTTATGAAGACTCTAGCCCAATTCAAAGTAAAAATGTTGAGAAGATTAATAAAAGTGAGTGTGTAGAGGATAGTGTAAATTTTGAAGTATGATTTGTTAGGCCACATTCAAAGCATTTTTCCACATTATGTTTAGATGATATCTTATTTGTGGAATCATCTAAAATAGTGTAAGACTGTGAATATAAGAAACAAGAATCCTATAGTCTTTATTTTACACTTGATAAGCAATACAAAAACACACCTCACTTTAAAGCTGAGTTGTTTACCATGCATCATCCATTACTTGGCTTTTTAATCTTTGTACCACCTCCCTATGAGCGAGGCAAGAAGATGGACTCTAAGTTGGGGGTGAAATTCATATTCTTAAGGTGGAGGAAAAAGCTGAGCTGGGTCGGGCCGCGACATTAAACTAGGCGCTTATTGGGAGGTAACCCAAGGTATTTAGATTTTTGTATTTGTATTATGTGATTGACAGCATATCTTCGTACCTATGTTGCCATAGGTATATTTCAAAATCTCTTGTTTTGATTTGATGTGTTGGGAATAATGTATGATATTAAGTTGAAGGTGGGGCTACTTGTGGGTGTTGATGTCCTCCTGGGGTTTTTACTGTCGTGCCTCTTTTCCCCGGATTCTTGTTCCTAGTATATCCGGCATGTTTAGGTGTATTGTGTTTTATTTTTGGTGATGTGTTGTGGTTAATTGGGATAAAAATAAGTATCTAAGATAGTTGACAAATTTTTGTTTATTTTTGAGACTGATAAACACCTCTATGTTGGTGTTTTTTATAACTGTGTGATATACATTTATATGTGACCACTGTGCATCTTGTTATGGCATTAGTACTAGTGAATTGATATACACTGCTAAACAATCGCATGAACCGGATAGGTAGTAGCTTGTGATGCGCCTTTGTGCCATGTCTGTGTGAGATACTACTTAGTTCCCTTTGTGTGTTAAATTCAAAACTTGTCTGGTTAGTCTTACTTTGGTTGAAAGATAGGGGTTAGGAAAGGATCATAGGTCGTTGTTGATGTTAGTCCACTTTTAGCCAAAATTACCTTTCCTGTTATGCATGATATCTCTTGATCCCTATTTGAGCCTGAATTGACCATTTCTTTCTATGACATCTATCACCTTCCCATTTATATCATAATGAACCTGTTTTAGCCCTGGTCCTCCTTGGACACAATTCACCTTGACTTAGGCAAGCAGCCAAAGTTGAGGGTGGCTATCATAGGGGTGCGTGATGTAAAATGAGTATAAGGAATGGTCGAATAAAAGAAAAAAGAATAAAAAGTAGGGTGCTGGGGAAAAAGAATAAGAAAAGATTAGTTTAAAAAAAAATAAGAAAAGCCACATCTATCTTGAATAATGTGTGATCAAGAAAAGGAGAAAAAGAAGAAAAAGGTTAATAAGTGAACCCCAAAAGTTAAGGTATTGCCAAGGAGGCTTAGTCACTCTAATTCCCATTAAATATCATACCAGCCCTTAGCCTACATTACAATCCAAAGAAAAGACCTATAGTGATCCTAACTTACCTGTCTGGACACCTTGGTAATGAAAATAAGGGCAAGCATATGGTATTTGACATGCATTGATTGGAATTTCTTTCTAAGAGTTAGTGTCTATTGACCGTCCCTGCATTGACATTCTTGAGTTCATATATGAGTGAAGAGGGTCTTCTTTATTATAAGGGCATATCGATTGCATTGCTAGCTATTTACTTATTTGGGTAGCGTAACTTGTACATATGCATATTTATTGTTACTGAATTGATGCCATCTCTTGATTCCTTTGGGTCACATTATTAATCTTCATTAATATGCACAATTGGATTTATAAGTAATTAAACACGGAGAGTGGCATGAGTGTTGAGCTAAACTGGATAATCAACTGTGATTGGTATCTTATGTGCCTCTTGGTTAAGCATCGTAGTATGGTGTTATGTAGTTGCTTAAGGAAAAGCAATTGTTTTAAGTTGAGGGTGTTGATGTGCTAGATTTTTGTAGCACATTTAAGACTTTTTAACTTGAAATAATTGTAATTTATTAAGTAATTATTGGTGTTTTTGATGTTATTTCTTAAGATTTTGTAGAAAAGTCAAGGATGGGAGGAAAACATAGGTAAGATGAACAACATAAGTAAAATCTGATACAAGTGAGCTGATATGAGTCTGACGGCATTTCTCGCAAGCCGTTAGAGATGTGGTAAGCTACCAGAAAAAGGCATCAGGAAGAACAGTAAAGAAGAGTTGCTGGATAAAGGTGACGGCATTCTCAATATGTCGTCACAAGTGTGGTAAGCCATCAGAAGATGTCGTCAAGTGGGACAGAACATGGTAAAATAAGCTAAAGGTCTAAAAACATTTGCTACACGCCATCACTCCTCTGGTAAGCCATCGGAGGACATCGTCAGAGTGAGGCAGAACAGCCGGGGTTATGGGATCCATTGATTAGGGTTTGATATGATACTAGGTAGTTAACCGACACAAAGAGTATTGGAATATCTTGAAATTCTGTTGTTTTAACTGAAATCTAGTGGTTCCAAACATTAGGTTATGCCTTAGGTTTTATTTGCTTCTAACGGAGAAATAGACTAGAGGACATGAATTACCAACAAGGACTCGAAAGATACCAACCTTCTGTTTACTGATTAATGTCGTAACTAGATTAATCTACCTGAGATAACATCCTATTCGAAATAGATAAGTTATCTAAGTTTGAGAGAATTAGATAATAAATTGTCTGGTGAGATCGAGAGATAAGTCAGATAGTATAATCATCAGGGTTATTCTGCTATTCTAATCATTCCGAGAATATCTAGCATTACCTAGTATCTGTCAATTCCCGAAACCCTTGGAGAACATAGCTTGGTTTCCTATTTATATTGATTACAAACACTAATATTGAAGTGACAACATTACTTGATACTTTCAAAACCCCCATCTCCATTTTATATTTTTGTATCATTTATTTGAATGTAACTTGTATCTATAATTTCAAACTAGTTTAATCGCCACTCACATTGTTCCCTGTGGATTCGACCGACTCTAAAGTTGGGTAAATATATTGACGACGACCGCCTTACACTAATTTGAGGTGTAAGTTGAGCATTATCAAGTGCATGGATATATTTCATGTACATATTGTATATCTCGATTATCATACATGATTCACACCACAACAATAGCAACACATCAATAGCATGGAATTCATATTGAAGTATATAGCTAACATGGACTTGACATTTACTATCATGGTACCATGTAAACATGAATTTCTAGCATCCAAAGAATTTTATCAAACACCTTGAATACACTCTTTAAGGCATAGGTGTGCTTATCAATTTGACAATCTTAATCTATCCAAAATTTACGGGTTTCAACTAACCTATTCACATGCTTCATAAAAAACACATCAAGATACAACCTTGAATCCAAACAACAATCATCAACATAAATATAGTCATCACAGAACAAGAAAATCATAATTTATAATTTAAAACATGATTCTTGAGCTCCATGGATGAAAGGGACCAATGGATGAACACTATGCATACCTTAGATTAAGAATTAGTGATCACTGACGGCAAAATTTCCTTGAAATAGACTCTTCTATGAAAACCCTAGGGCTTGTTCTTCAGAGTTTTGATCTTGAGAGGAAACCCTAACCTTGTGGTTGAGAGTATATGAGAGAGCTCTTTGATATGTTTAACTAAAGAGAATGGAAGATAATACGCTCCTTGAGGGTTATAAGTCGTGGAAAGTGAAGGAAAAAGATCAAAATATCCTTACAAAAACGTCCCTTAATAGCTGGAAAAAATAGCTGACGACATTTGTGACAAGGCATCAAAAATATGACGGGCCGTGAAAAATGTCTTCACACAAAAGCTGGATATTGCCTAAGGGTTAAGACATTTTTTACAAGGCGTCACAAATGTGACAGGCCGTCAAAATTGTCGTCACACAGTTGTCAGCCCAACATGCTGGAGTAAAATGGGCATAACTCCTTGCTCCGATATCAGATTTGGGTAAAATTGGTATCGTTTGAAAGCTAATTCAAAAATATTTAATTTGATATATAGTAAGATACCCATCTTGTCATATACAACGAGTTATTGTCAATTGAAATTGACCTAAGTATTGACGCTCACTAAAACATGAACGATAGGAAAGCTTTCAATTTGTACTTGAGTTAGGGGAACTATATGACCAAAATTCATGCTCAAATAGATTACCAGACTACATAATTGATTAACACACCAAATTTACATAGGATTCGAGGCCTTTGAAATGTCTACGCATAGGAATGATGGATTTTCATTATAGTAAAAAATGAGGGGTATTACAATATCTCCCCTTGGGAAAATTCATCCTTGAATGAGCCTGGTTGAGGTGAGAGAAAAGACAACTAACATGAATATAGAGCATGAATGACTGATTGTGATTTCATGGTTGACATGACTAATAAGATGAACATATCATTCTGAAAATGCATATCTGATGCATGCATAACTGATTCATAAGTACATAAGGGAGAGTACTGATAAGCTGATCATGCTTATTTGATAAGCGAATATATTACTGAACTAGCTCATAAACATGCAAATGAATATACAATGGTAAAGATACCAATTTTGAACTGGGAACTGAGCATGGAACTGAATACCAAGTTTGTACTGAATACTTAACATGAAGCTGAATAAGCTTAAAGAGAACTATTACCTTAAATGTAAACGCTAATGAATCCTGAGATCATTTACTAAACATGCATGAGTGGAAACATAAGAACATAACTGAATTTAGAATATGATACATGAACTAAACTGAGACATTGAGTACATAGCCTACGACTGAGTTTTGAAGCTAGAGGGTCGGCTCATATTTAACACTTTCTCCAAGATAGATTCATTAAAGAAAATGACATATTTAAATCATGGAATTTTAGAGGCTATAATGTATGTCCCTTGAAGGATGTTGGATTGACCTTGCTGAGATATTAAGAAAGTTGTGGCGATGCACAAGGCACCTAGGTACGAAATCGTGATTGATTATCTGAGATCTAAAACTAAAGCGTGATGCACAAATGCATAGACATACTGACTTATCTGATTAACTGAGTAACTAGTAAGTGAATGCTAGGTATGTAAGACTGAATTGTACTTGATCTGAGTAGCTAGGTTGAGGCCATAAAGTATTATGCATATGAGTAGGGAGTGACTGGGTAACATGAGGTAACTGATCATGGATTTCATGAAAGCTATATTGTCTAAAAATGTAGGACTAAATATATTACATGATTTGGAAACATTCTATAGACTGAGTATTGAAATACCTATAACTGAGTAGCTAATAAATGTACGCTATGGTCAAGCAAGTATAAAGCTGAATTGAATTTCTGAGTTGAATACCGATCTGAAGCTGACACTATAACTTAAGACTGTAATTGGGATCCATACTGGATCTAAATGCTGGGTCCTGATAACTGAATACTGAAACTGAAGTTTTTACTGATACTAAAGTGGTTAATTCTTAGATTGAGCACTAATTATTGAGTACTAAGTACTGAACTGTAACTGAGATAGAAACTGAGTTGTGATAGTTGCACAATAAAGGCTGACATAAGTCAAGGATCAGAATATACATTCACACTTTGAATTTTCCTAATTTTTAAGTACTACCTTACTAGCCCTTTGCTTGTATACTAACAGGATATTCAAGCCTATATTCGTATCTACACCCTCATATAAAACATACATGCAATAATCTACTCTTAACATGAAACATTAACTCTCTCCCATCTAAGAAATTTCTCAACACTACACTATTTTCATAAAGAGAGCTCATGAAGGGTTAAATCAGGAAAACCTAAAACATGAATGGATACTAACTGAACTTGACATATGACTGAAACCTAAGGAATAGAATATTAACAACATGGATTTATGAAAAAGATCTTAACTGACTATATACATGATATAGTCTGAATTTATCTGATCAGTGGGGCGTAGTATGAGTCATGGAAACTGATTATACTGGGGAGCATGATACGTGTACATGAGTCATGAGCTGCATGACCTGAGTCTGGAATTTCTGAGTTCATGGAACATAATTTGTAACATTGAGTGATCTAGAACTGAACTTCCTATACTGGGAACTGAAAGCATGCACAATTCTATGGAATACGTGTGAACATAAGCTATATCCATGGAATCTGAGACATGAAGCATGCATAGGCATTATCCTGACTGAAGTACGAAGCTTTGTACTGAGATAAGGATGGGTTAGGAATTGTCTTCCCTAACTGCTTTTTTGTACATACTGGCACTACTACTGGAATCTGAGATCTTGACTTGGGTACTTGATCTACCATCTCCCCTTTGTATTTAAGCCATCATCATTAGTTTATGAACATTAACTAATCTCTGAACTGAACTGTAATCATCATCACATACTTACACTCTGATCAACACATGCTTGCCTTACTAAACACATCATCTACCTCTATTTCCTCACATACTACTAATATCACATCCATACCATTATGCTTAATTTCAAGTCACTAAACTTAATTTTCTAACTCACACTATTCAAGCCTACAGATTTATTATAGCACAACTATCCCCTTGAATACATAATCTATTCAATCTGGATAAGGCATCCCAACTTGTCTAATACTAAACTCCTGGGTTCATACTTCTAACTCTGGTTCACATACTATCATAGAATTTTAAGAAGGGATCTGATGGCATATCTAAATCTCGGCTCAAGAATGAGTTCTCATAATCATAAATTAGATCCGTACTACTTTGGAACATAAATTATCTGATAGGATACTATATAAGAATGCCCTATCTTAAGGACTTTAGCTTCACTGTTTCTATTACCTTGAAAGTAAGGTGGAATTAACATGAGTGAAGCATGATGAGAATCTACATGAGTTTCTAGAGAACCTTGATATAGCACGATCTGAGATATGAAAGAAGGGAAACTGTACCTAAAACACCTCATAGCCTCCTGCATATAAGTATGGTGCACAACACATGCATATACAAGACTCTACTAGATGCGGCTTTCAGACTTCCTAGTACTCTATTGAACCTTAGGCATATGATACCAAATTTATAATACCCTAATTTTCTAAATTGAATGCTACACGATGCTCCTAACCTCGAAGGACCACAAGATAACCCATGACTGATATCTATACCTGTATACTGTATATTATAACATGAAAATATGGAAACATGTACTGAATATCCATAAGGTTCAAATCTAAAAAAACATCTGATAAGATAATGTCTGAAAATGGTATAACAATAACAAAATAAATCTAAAATAACTGTCTGACATGCTATTATCTAGAAATCCTCTAAGCTATCTGAATAAGGAGTTGATGGGACATATCCCCAACTAACTTCATCTAGCAACAAAATTAAAATAGTACATAAAGCAATAATTATATCATCCTCGAATGAGAAGGACTCACTACAAACTCTGAACACTGGAATGCTACTGTTGATCTAGAGATTATGCCTCTAGATTTATAGTGTAACATAGGAGAAACACCATAGAACAAATGTGTCAGTATGTCTGAATATACTGAGTATACGAGTGAGGTAGGCTAAATGCAAAGGGTTATATGCATGAACAATACTAACTGATATAAATGTGGGTATACATACATACATACGTAACTGCAACTAAGCTCGTAGTGATACTAACTACTGAGTTTAAATACTGAAAACATAAGTTTACTGATGTTGAGGTACTAAATGACTAAGTTTAATGATATTGATATGTAATTCACTAATAAATAAAGAACTGATACTGTATTACTGAATAAGACTGATTGTACTATTGATAAAGGAATGATTGTTTTTGATAGTTCTAATTATGGAGAACTAGTTTGATTGACTGTATCTGACAGTCCTGAAACTAGGTACTGATAACATGAGTGACTGTATTTGATAGTCCTGAATCCGATGGAACTATCTGAGTCCGGTACTGTATCTGAGTTGACTGTATCTAACATTCCTGAAATCTGTAATTGAAACTTTGGGAAATAGTTGTTTAACCGACATGCCCCTATATGTGCCATTATGGCTAAGCTGGGGTCTAATCTCTACCCTAACTGGAAGGGTATCAATATCGCGCCACTGGTAAATATAACTATAGGTAACCCTCATCTGACAGTGTTCCCAAAAGAGAATGGTGGGGTCATCAACAAACAATGCTAAGCCACCTCATCAACCCTCATCTGACAGTGTATGTTCCCATCCTTGGGTTCACTCGGTGCTAAATTCTACTTCTATTTAAAGAGACTAAACATGAATAACTGACTGATCATGTACTAAGCTGACTGAATTTCATTGACTGGAGGAATACTACTGAGTTCTGTGGATTGGTTAAGAGTACTAAAGTTACTGAGATTAACTGTGAATATTGAGGTTGCTGAGGTTACTAAGCACTGAGATTACTGAGATTACTGGACTACTGAGATTACTGAGTTTTCCTAAGTCACATGACTGATAGAATTCTATAGATCATGGTTTGACTAAGAGTGTCATGATAACATGACATAGCTCTAGGCATACCATTATATTTTTTGGGTATGAATACCCCCATGACTCGGTGGAAGGAAACTGACACAACATAATTGACTTGATCATAATATTAGAGTCCATAATTTACCTTGTCATAAGTAGGGGATATTATACTTCATGTAGTTCTTCAACATCTTAAGCATGGTAGGGAGTGAATGGATATATTTTATGTAAATATTGTATATCTCCATTATCATGCATGTTTTATACCACAACAATAGCAACACATCAATAGCATCGAATTCATCTTGAAGTATATAGCTAACATAGACTTGTCATTTAGATATCATTGAACTATGTAAATATGAATTTCTAGCATCCTAAGAATTTTATCAAACACCTTTTATGTACTCTTTAAGGCATAGGTGTGCTTATCAGTTTGACAATCTTAATCCATCCAAAATTTATGGGTTTCAACTAACCTATTCATATGCTTCATGAAAAACACATCAAGATACAACCTTGAATCCAAACAACATTCATCAACATGAATATAGTCATAACACAACAAGGAAATCATAATTTATAATTTAAAACTTGATTCTTGAGCTCCATGTATAAAAGGGATCCATGGATGAATACTACGCATACCTTAGATTAAGAATTCGTGAGGATTGACGACAAAATTTCCTTGAAATAGACTCTTTTATGAAAACCCTAGGGCTTATTCTTGAGAGTTTTGATCTAGAGAGAAAACCCTAATCTTGTGGTTGAGAGTGTATGAGAGAGATCTTTGAGATGTTTAACTAAAGAGAATAGAATATAATAGGCTCTTTGAGGATTATAAGTCCTGGGAAGTGAAGGAAAAAAACCAAAATACCCTTACTAAAATGTCCCTCAATTGCTGGGAAAAAATCTGATGACATTCAAGACAAGGCATCAAAAATGTGACAGGCCATCAAAAATGTCATCATACAGAAGCTGGATTCTACCTAAGGCTGAAAACATTTTTTACAAGGCGTCCCAAATATGACAGGCCATCAAAATTGTCGTCACACAGTTGCCAGCCCGACATGCTAGAGTAAAATGGGCATAACTCCTTGCTCTGATATCAAATTTGGGTGAAATTTGTATAGTTAGAAAGATAATTCAAAGATATTTCATTTGATATATAGTAAGCCACCCAGTTCATCATATACAATGATTTATGGTCAATTGAAGTTGACCCAAGTTTTGACGCTCACTAAAACTTGAACGATAGGAAAGCTTTCAACTTGTACTTGAGTTAGGGGACCTATATGATCTAAATTCATGCTAAAATAGATTCCCACACTACATAATTAATTAACACACAAAATTTACAGTGGATTCGAGGCTTTTGAAACATCTACGCATAGGAATGACAAATTTTCATTCTAGTCCAAAATGTGGGTTATTACAAAACATGAATCAAAACCAAACAATAACATGGATATGAATTTCAATTCAAATAAATCATGAACATTCATAAATACACAATCCTTGAAATTTGAAAAGAGATTCTTGGGCTTTATGGGTGAAAGGGACCCATGAATCAATACTGGACATACCTTGATTGTGAGTTTCTTAAAGTTCTTAGACTTGAAGAACTTGAATCTCTTTATTTCTTGAAGAAGGTTTGGGATCTTATTCTTGAGGATTAATCTTTAAGAGAAACCCTAATTTAGTATTGTAGATAAATAATGAAATTATGAGCCATGGTCTGGTATAATTAGGAGTTAAAAGGGATGGAAAAGACCCAAACACCCTTATAAAAACAACTTTAGATTGTTGAATGGAATCTAGAATGGCTTAGGCAGTGGTCCGTCGCTGGCTTATCGGCCCGTCGTCCTTCTCATCATACTAGGCCAGAATGTGATCTTTCTGCCATGGTTGCGATGATTTGGGAGATAGTCCATTGCTATCTTGATGGTCCATCGGCCATTCTGTTATGCCTGGATAGAAGGTTGACTCACTTTCTCCGCTGTGATGGTTTGGGCGATGGCCCATCACTAGATCGACTATTCGTCGGTCTTTTCCGTCGCACTTGGGCAGTTTAGACTACTTTCTATATTTTGGCCATAATTTCTACCCCAATACTGGATTTAGGCAAATTTGGTATCGATGGAAAGATTGCGTAATTTTCCACACAACAAAAAGTCAAAATCTTTGAAATTCCATGCGTATAAAAGTTTATTAATCCTTTAAAGCAGGTCTTTAATATTTTTGGGATAATGTTTAATCTAGGTAGAAGTACGGAGTATTACGTAGGAATTTTGAAGAATTAAAGTTGACCACATCAAAATAGAATAATGAATGAATTTGAATCACCTATCACTTCGCAAAGAAATAGAATGCCTCAAGACCCTTTATCGCGTGGGGATACAGCATCCAAGGATGATTAGCGAGGTGAGCGCTAGAATGTAACTAAGGGATAGATACTAGGGAATGCCTCGACCCCATGTAAATCCAGGATACAAAAATCTTAATAAAGTGTGTCACATGGACTCGGTCATTAAGACCAACCCCCATGTTGGAAAATGTGGGTATCTAGTATTAGTCCCTTAGGACCTCCACCTTCATGGCCAGCTATTAAACTCCCTTTAATCCCATTTAAAATATTTATATTTATCTATTTATTACCAAGAATTGTCCATTAAGGCATATACCATTTGTATCATCATATCAATTACGCTTTCAAGCTAAAATCATTATGCCATTCACCTTGGGGGAATGCCCCAACCCCCGTTATTTATCAAGTCAAATTTAGGGGAATGCGTCAACCACCGTAGTTTATAAAAATAAATTTAGGGAAATGCCTCGACCTCCGTAGTTTATAATTAATTAAACACATGGCCAACAAGGCTTTCCCAAAACCATTTTTATTTGTTTAAACTTTTATGCAATGCAATAGTTTAGAGAAGTAAGTCAATTCATGTAATTAATCATATTTTAAAGCCAATTATGCAAGTGTGAGGGAACACAATTTCTAAAATAAAATTCCAATTCAAAATTATCAAATTAGGGGAATGCCTCCACCCCCCATCCCATTAACCATACTCATGCTCCTGATGGGTTTCATATTACATAGATAAACATGAGCAAATGTATTATAGCAATAAAAATCCAATTCACATATCCATCAATCTAAAACCCTTAACCCAAATAAATTCAACATTTAACTCCACAGGAATAACAATTAACCCATTCCTTTAGAGAAAGCAAGTTTAGGGAAAGATATTACATGCCTGAGATATCAAAAGTTATGGAGAAAAAACCAATATTTGATCCCTAGATAACCAACCTTGAGAAACCCTAATTGTTCTTGACTTAGGGATTTAAAAGAGAAAAGAGAGTGTATATGATTTTATTATGGGTGATAATTGGGCCCCAAAGTGTTTTTAAGTCATGGGTCATAATTAGAAGAAGGGGAAATAACCAAGGTGTCCCCAATTAAAACACAAGAAAAACTGATGCCAGTGACTATAAGTTATGTCATGACTCGTGACGCCTGGTTATGAGTCTTCACTGTAACTCATAGCCTAATCAGAGACATGGGACATCCTTACTATTAACCTTATAAGTCATGCCCTATGAATCATATTTGGACCTTACGACTTATGGGGTATTATTCGTAATCATAATAGTGACTTAGGAATCTACACATGTTTGGCCACAGGTCACACACAATTACTCGAGACCACTTCTTGCAACTCATTAGTTAACTACCAATCATGATCCGGACATAAACTTAGGAACCAACACTAGTTTGGCCAAGGATGACATTGTGTGACTCATATAGGGTCTTCAAGACTCATTACCAAAGTTGTACCTTGTCAATGAACTCAAAATTTAGAAAAATTTTATAAGAAAAAATCTGGGGTGTTATAAATTATCAATTATTTGGATCTTTTAAATCAGTCTCGTAGTATTGTGGCACCTTCGATTAGAGGTAGTGTGCTTAGTGCCTCCTTTGATGACTCAAAAGTACAGTCTAAGTTTGGACCTACTCAAATTAATTCTCTCTCGAGCGAGTCAGGTATGTGACTTTGGATTCACCATTAGGTGCATTTTTATTTCATTCTTCTACCTTTTTATTTATATGAATTGGGGTTCTCATACCAATCGATGATTGTATGCCTTGGTAGGTTTATATTGATTCTTGTGTGACTTGATATAAAGTCTATAATGATATGAATACCCCCAAAGATGATTTTTATAGTAGTGGATAAAGTGGATCATTGTTAAAATTTTCCCTATAGTTGTAGTATTTATGTTTTAGTTCTATTTATCTTGATATTGGCCTTCTTGTGGCCCTATAATGGTACTTGTTGTTGATTTTTATTTTTGGGTACCACCTATATTTTATATTAATATTTATATTGTTGTTATTATTATTATTTTCAATGTTTGATGTTAACCGATCCTCGCTTGGTAGAAGACAAGACTAGAAGTATCTAGTTAGAATTTTCCTTATTTGTGGTTCTATTTCATTGGCTTGGACTACTAGCTTGGTTGGATGATTTCTCTCTTGTTTTTAATTGAGGTTGGTCATTTTTCTCTTCGGTCGGAAAGGATAGACAAATTATTGAGTCGCTTAAGGCAATGTAGGTAAGTTGACATTCGATGGTTCTATTGTGGTTCTAGAGTTAGCAATTAGATTATGTAACCTGATTCTAAGGTTAACCAGTTTGGGTCTATTATTCTAATTTAGTTAGTTCATTTCTCGAGAGTGGTTGTGATTTTGATACTGAGAGGTCTTAGATTCGTCTTTTAGTTTTGTTGGGTCCATATTCAGGTGATAACTTTAACATTGGTATTGGCAAGGAGTTGTACACTTTGTTCTTATTGGAATACAATTCTTGTTCTAGTGGAGTTAGAGACATTGTGATAGATGCTCCTTTCTATGACCATTTCCTAAGTTGGTGAATTGACTATTCGTTGTCAAGATGGAGTATTGGATTGATCAGTTTCTAAGTAAAGTTGCATTTCTCTAAGTTGCTATAGTTTTGGTTATCTCTATTACAATTAGCATCCTTGATGATTTCTTAAGTATGCTTTGATGGCTCATTCCTTCCAGCATATTAGAGTTGATTGCTTGTGATTTCAGCTGATGATTATCATCTATTGTAATTTTGTTCATTCACTATGTTTTGGTTTCAGCTCTGGCATAATTCTGAAGTGATATGTCTGATTTGGATAGCAGGTCAATTTGAGCATTTAGCCTTAGTTCAGACTCGTTGGATTAGTTTTTAATTCAATACTTTAGAATGGCAATTTGGAGTTTATGATAGATTTAGAGTGAGGATGTTTACGCATCTCAGGCTTGGTTTGGATAGTTGAGATAGAGCTGTTTAAACTTAGTGTTGGGATTTAACTGGGAATTGTAGATCTTGGGTGTATTCTTTAATTCCAGATTTGTCTCAGTAGGGATTTCATCTATAGGTTGGCTAAGTATACTTCTTGTCTACCCCTTTGGTATTTTTTAGTTCAGATATATTATGGTTGATAGGTGTTCAGATGGTAGTCCGTTGGCACGGTGTTGGTTCTTTCATCTTTAATCTCAGTTTTCTATTTTTGTCAAAAAAAATTGGATGATCTACTCACTTGGAGTAGTAGGCTTGATCTAGATTTAACATTTTTTTATTCTCGGTTGATAGGACATTCTAGAGTGGATCGCTCAATAGGGAGTTCTTGTACTTTAGACTCCTGGATTTTAGTGTCAGTGAATGTCCAGACCAGTTATATCATTGGTGTATATTATTGAAATTGGTTTCTCCATTTATGTTCCCAGGTGGCACCTTATGGGCTTATTCTCATTCTTTCCATTAAGGATTTTTAGTTGATAATGTTTAGTTCCTAAAGGTTAGCGTGATGAGTGGTGCGGGCAGGACACGGGTGACTTTATTCTTGGTTTAGAGTAGATAACATGATTGGAAAGGAAAAAAAGTTATATTTGTATTAAATTTGGTTACATAAGTCATGCCTTCATTTGCCTTAGGCTTGGATGATTTTTTACTTGGTTGTGCTGTATTGGAGTAGTATTAGTACTCTGTGGTTCAAATTTGCATGCATCATCCTTCCTCAGTCTAGTTGGAGTCTACTTGGTGGTTGAGGTTAAGTTTTGGCTGTTTGAGGGTGAACTACGAAAGTTGGTTGGAAAACGGATACTTATGGTAAAATCCCTTGGAATTGTTGTCTTTTCTTGGAGGTTATCGAAGTTGTCATGCTGAAAGCATATGGGTCCTAGTATCTCATTCCTTGAAGCTTTGGTGCTTCTTCTATCCAATGAATTTTGTGGACGAAATTCTTTTTAATAGTGGATATTTTATTGTCGCTCCAAAATTTATGTGCATTTCGAATGTTTTATGTCTTTCCACTATGTCTACAGTTCACTTATGTCTTACCTAAACTATCAGCTCGATTATAAGACAGTTTGTTTGGATTTAATGCTCATTTCCTTATTTTAGAGCTTTTACTATTTAGGATTTGGTGTCAGATTTTTACTCCTAATACATTACCTCAGATGAGGATTCCGACAGTGTAATAAGCTTTGGAATGATGATTTTAGGCTATAGGGACCCTTGGTTTAGGTCCCGGGGCTTACAAACTCATTTTGGTCTACTAGGCAGATTGTGTGAAAAATGGTAATATAGGTGTGGGCCCTATATTTAGTTGAAATGATAATGAATGAATGTTTTGATATTTCCATTGAGTTTAAAACATCAAATTTTGTAAGGTAGCATATTTTGTTTGCACGCATAGGGTCCCAAACGAATCCCGAGCAGCCAGTTGGAGTCATTCTAGACTCAAGAAAATCTAGTGCATCAGGTGGATGATATGACTTCTGAGATGATATTTTGACCTCTTAAGAGGGAATCGTGTATGAGACGTAGTGTCACTTAAGCGGCACTAACCATTTAACCAATAGCCGTTTAAGCGATGACTACGTTTTCTTAAGCGGGCATCCCTTAAGTGGCCTGGGAGTTGCATAAGCAATACCTGGCAGCCTTGATAGATCACTTAAGCGATAGTGGGGCCGCTTAAGAGACTGGGTAACCACTTAAAGGCACTTGGTAGCTATTTATATGCTTTTTCCCCAGCCAATTTTCCACCATTTTCATACCAAGTTGAGAACTCAAAACATAGAAAAATATAGGAAATCATCCATAGAAGCTAAGTAAGCTATCCTAACTATCCTTGGTCATTTTCTATTAATTTTCCCTTCTATTTCCATTATAAATCATGTTAAAATCCATAGAAATTAGGTCTATAATTCCTAAACTGTAATGTTTGATTTGAGACACGATTTATGCTTAAATTTTGAGCACACATCCTTGTCCTTCAAAGGACCTCATGACATAAATAATTTTGGATTCTGTGGTGGGCCCCAGGGCACATGCTTGACCCAAAATTTCACCCGGCCCTAAATTTAGAAATGTGTCTCTTATTTTACTCCTTATCACATGTACATTACTATTTTAATAGTGTGGTAGCATTTTGGGATCGTGGAGTGTTGGCAAAAGATTTAGGGGCGATTCAAGTATTGCGGTTCATTATTAAGGTAGGTTTCTATCTATTCTTCTCCATGTGATGGTGTATTATACATGTTTCCTGTTAGATAGGTATATTGGGATTTGATATTGGGTAGAGCACTGTGACTTAGCGAAATTATGAGTTCGGGGGATAGAAGAATGATTGACCCTAAAGGTGAAATACTTATTATGCTTTAAGGATTCTATTACCAAGGTTGGTAGTATGTTAGACGTAGTTGAGAGTAGTTAACCTTTATTATATTTTTTACTATGTTTCTTGGTGGATTTTGATGCTTTTCTGAATTATGATATGGTTATGTCGGATATTATTCAGCCCAAGGTCGTGTTCATGATATTGGTTGGATTTTGAGAAGTGTTTTGTCCTTGTAATGGACGTGGCCATATAGATGTTTTGATGCTTATGGTTTCATTGGTTGGACACTAGTGATAGCATGCCTTGATTTGGTACATCCATGCCTACTAAAATGATAAATGGTACAATTCAAACTAAAATATGGTTTTACTACTATTTTTACTAAAAAGGGATTTATTCCCAATATTCACTTTTAAAATAGATTTCTTAATAATGGAATCGTACCATCTTAGTGAATGATTTATGAGCCTTTGAGACTAAAAAAATAATATTTTAAAGATTTTACCTAGATAGATTCCATTCCATGGTTTTTACTACTACTATTTTCCTCGATCGAGGGAGATTTCGACCCTTTCTATACTTTTATGAAGAATAAGTCTCAGAGTTTACCTCAGGAAATGGATTTATGGACTTATACAGCTATGGTTCTAGACTGTGCACATATATATATACATACATATACATAAATATGTATGTATATATATATATATGTATGTATATATATACATATATATGTGTGTATGTGTGTATCACTGGTAATGGATGGAGTAGATTGATGATCATGATAATTATTTGAAATCCTGGATTGGGACTAGGTCTGTGTAGGCGGGTACTCCAGAACTCCCTGGTCCCCTTCACTCGTGATTCATCCTCCTGGAGAAAAAAAGTTATCGTAGGTCCAGCCTTTGAGAGACGTCGAGATGGTGGGTATGTATTCACTGGTTTACATTATGGTACTTGGATCGGTTACTGTAGTGTGGATTATATTTTTCATTCATCCTTTCATGTATATGCCGATCACCAGTATGCAACTATATCTATCAGCCTTATGGGGGGGTTCATAAGAATTGGTGATTAGCATTACTTACGATGTATTGTATGCTGATTGGACCTTCTAGGTTATAGGGCTCAATTTAGGTATAATTGTCCAGGCTAGCTGGTTACCTTATATTATTATTGCTATCATGGTTAGTTCGTGTCAGGTTGATTATTGGTCTAGTATTGAGATTTGAGGTATGATTTTTATTCCTTTCTTTATGATTACTTTAATATGGATAATTATCTCATGTTTAGACATATGGATTAGAGATCATGATTATGTTAGTACCAATCCCTACTATGATTAGGAGTCCTTGAGATGCTAGTATGACTACTTTCGTTTGTACTTTTGGGTTATCCCTGTTTATGTACGTACATTTATATATGTAGTTATGGTATTACCGTACATCCCTCCCTTAGTTCCTTCATGCATGTTGTATATCCATTCCTTGTCCTTGTAAACTATTATATATCCTTTATCTACTCTTTAATTGTATACAGACCAGTGATATACATATAGTGCTTACATTCCTTAGTATGGCTAGAATAGGATAGTATATCCCTATTGCCTCCTTAGCTCTACTATGTTAGTTCCCTAGATATTTGAGCGCAGTTTACATTTTTGCTTGCATGTTAAGTATATTTCCATTATCATTGGAGCTCATTTGGGAGTTTTATATAGAGTACCACTTATTGTTACTCATATTATTCTTAAGCAGCCTGCAGATCATAATACGGGTTCTCGCCATTGTTTATGTTTCATGTGGAATAGCTATGGTTTGGAGACCTGGGTGAGCTTTTGGCATTTGGAGTATTTCTATTCTCCCTCTTCTAATACTAGACTAATCTCTATGTTGTATTCAGAGGTGGGTTGTATTTGTATATTCATTTAATACTTCATTGTGTAATCTTATTATAGTAGAAGATCTTGTACTAATTTCACCAGGGTTTGAGACTATCTTGTGTACTTTTCCTTTTTACTATATTTATTCTTTATTCTCCCTTCATTTCTCTTGGTTGTCTGTTGCTAGAAGTTCTAAACTATAGGTTGGTTTACCTTTTGGTAGGTTATAGTAGGTGCCACTATAACCTGGAAATTCGGTCGTGACAAGTTATTTGATGTTTTAGGTATTGACTCTAAAGGCCCATTTATGTGCTCGCATGGGATGAAGTACACCTTGGCGTTTGTGGACTATGTGTCCAAGTGGGAGAAAGCAATTGCGCTTTTGATCAATGAAGGAAGGAGTGCTATATCCTTTTTGAAAAAAATATTTTCTCAAGATTTTTTACCCCCAAGCTATAAATAGTGATAGATACTCGCACTTCTGCAATTGTCTATTCAAAACCTTACTTAACAAATATTGTCACGAGCAGAGGGTACGCCCTAGTCGCAACAGCGGTACTTACGACCACGAGGTTCACAAGCTAACCCATGAATTGATACCTACTATAAGCACTGAATAAACAGTAATAAAACACATCAACAAAAATAAACTGACATGGTACTAAAATTTGAATACTGCAAAATGCATCAAAGTATGTCTGAACAACTAATAAAATACTAGAAACCAATTGTTTAACCAAAATGTCTAACACTACTAAAGCAACTGATGGACTGTCTAATGGATTGTCTCAACATCTGAAAGCCTCTAAACTGATTAAGGAGTTGATGGGAAAAACACCCAACTAACTCTGACTAACTAAATAATAAAGGAAATACTGAAATAACTGAATAATCATAACAAGTCCACAATGGATGAGGACTCACCACTATGGCTATTTAATTACGCTGAGCTGTTTAACCATGGTTGGGAAACTGCGCATCTAAACCTATGATATAATACATCATAGTGCAAATAAGAGTATGTAGTCAGTACTTTGAATGTACTAGTATATGAGATGAGAACAGGAAGATATGCATGGGGTACTATGCATATGATATAAGAACTAACTGAATAGCATGAGTTAACTGAACATGAATGCATGAAAACTTTAATATATTAGAATGCAATACTAAGTGTATATTTGTTATGTTACCTAGACAAATCTATAATCTGAAAGACTGAAAGCTATAAAAATAAATTTATGAAAGTCTGTACACTCAGTTAAGCAAACCTTAACTGAAAAATACAATAACTTATGTACTGAGAATATGGGAGGTATCATCTAACCGACATGCCCCAATCCAAAATTATTGGGGTCCAACCTATAACCTAGTTGGAAGGGTGTCAATATCATGCCACGGGTACTAACACTAGCTCTGTGGATCCACTAATCTAATGTCCCGAAGGACTAGGGAGTCAGTCCTAAACTGGAGGGTGACCCCTAAAAGAGTGTCAGTCCTAAACTGATGAGTGACATCTCATAATCCAACGCTGGCTACATAGTTCTATAACTTAGGGACTTCTACTAAGAACCCAGTGCTAACTGGCAGGTGAGCCTCCATCCCTAGGTTCGCTTTGTGCTAAATCCTACTCCTAACTGAAATGACACTGGTCCTAAGCTAAACTAAACTCATCTGAATGATATAACACAACTAATAGTGATCATCATGAATATGAATATATGAGTATACCAATAAGATTCATGGATTAATTGTCTGAGTACTTGAAAAGTAGAATTCACGTAAAATATGTAAATATTGGGTATTCATACCCCACCAGCACTGAATAGACTAACAATGCCAAATAAAAGATTTAAAACCATAATAGGGGATCATTATTCAAAACCCAAAACATAGGCAATTCATCAATCATATGAGAGTCATGAATTTAAGCATGGGGATAGATAAAGCATGCGAGAATAACATAATCACAAGACTACAATCATAAATTAGGGATTTAACGTGAATCTTTGAACATTCAAAACATGTAATGGCTCATTCCACTTGAAAACACTCATAAAAATAACTTGTAATTGAATTAACAAGAGATTCATGGAGATAGTTCAAATTAAAAATAAAAAACTCATAATTTAAAAACCATAAAAAAGGTTCTTGGACTCCATGGATGAAAGGAGTCTATGGATTAACATCACACATACCTGGAATTACTTGACTTTCAAGGAAAACTTAAACTTTGAGGCTTAAGAGATGACTTGAGAGAAAACCTTAATTCTGATGTTCTTGAGAGTATAGAGGGTTAATGGATTCTAAAACTGATCATAAATGGATAAATACGCCTACTTGATTTTATAAGTCATAGGGGTAGTGTTTGAGGTGAGGAAAAGACCAAAATACCCTTGAGAAGATGAATAAATTTTTTGGAATTTCTTTAGTTGATGACTTGGTTGATGGATTATCAACTAGTTGACAACTTATTATCCTAGTCTTCAACTCCCCTTTATGTTCTTGGTTATGGTTGGTGACTTGGTTTATGGCTTGTCACCTAGTTGACAGCCTATCATCCTAGTCGTGAACTCCTTCAAAAATACTGCCTAAGGTTGATGACTTTGGTTGATAGCTTGTCAACTAGTTGAAAGCTTATCATCGTAGTCATCGCCTTATTCAGTGATTCAGCTTAAGGTTGATGACTTTGGAAGATGGCTTGTCAACTAGTTGATAACTTATCAGCCTAGTCGTCACCTTGATGATAGATGGACATGCTGAGGTAAAATGGGCATAACTTTTGATGTTGGGTGTATTTATGCACTATAGCATCACTATCCTAGCCTATTTAGCCTTGTTTTGAGGATAATTCTACTATATGGGTTGATAATGAGGTAAATGTCTATAAAGTGTTAAAGCATGTGTTTATAAGGTTCCAAGTGAAATCCAAGTAAGTTTGTACTTAAAGTCTCATTTAGAGTTCAATTCGGAGACCTAGCATTACTAACTTGAGCTAGGTGTTTGTCTAGTCTCTCTTGTTGGATTCTATTATTTTATATGTGTTCCTTATGGTTTTAAATATGTTATGATATGTGGAACAAGTTTTTAGGAGTGTACAAAGTTCATATGAGTCAAATAAAGAGTGAGAACTTGAAGTGAAAGATCATGAAATTCAACCTAATCTAAGCTCTTGTTTTTTGATTCATCGTAGTGGGTTTAGTGTTGTTTGTACTTATAATTTGTGTGGTATGATGATGTAGAATGATTTTATAGATGAATATGATGATTTTTTAATGTTAAAGAGGCTTGGAAATCATGGAAAAGATACTACAAGACAAGGAATGGAAGAAGGAAGCACATACACTTAACCAAAATTCGGAGGACAACTTCAAGAGAGTGCATGCGTTTAGCATACGTCGCATGCTCTGGTCCTCTGGAATACAGGGTGCAACGCATGCTCCATTCTATAGGAATAAAGGGTGCGACACATGCTCAACTCCACACCTGCGCATTTCAAGCTAATTTGACTCCTACACGGACTTGCTTACCCTTATGCTATATATACATGTTGTATCATGTTTTTATGCTTCTTTTAACATATTTTGTAGATCAAGGGGCTGCTACAACTTCATTACTAGGTTTTTATTAATTTTATTTAGTTCATACATATTTTTAGTCATTAATTACAACCTTGTGATTACGATTATGACTATACATGGCTAAATGCCCTCTTCCCTGATTGAAGCCAAGAACATGATTATTATTGCTATGGATTAAGTTTGTTTTCTTTGCTTATCAATATTTGTTTTTTTTATTCTTATTATAACTATTTTAAGGATTCGTGACTCTTAGAATACATCCATTGTCAACCTTGTGAACTTGGGAGAGGGAATAGGATGATAGAACATGGGAATAAGTAGAGAATAGCTCTTGATTCTTTATAAAATAAAAAACTTGAATTAGTATCTAGGACAGGGATGTACTTAGATAGATTTCATTCATATGTAGGATTATATTTGTTAAGAACTTAAGTGAATTATTACATCCTCGCTCAATGATACAGGTGTAAGTTTTAGCTTAGGTAATACATTAGAGGTTGGGAAACCATAATCATGCAATTAACCCTAAGAATCAACAACCAAGATAAGCAAGTTAACGAATGAAATCCAAAAGCATAATATGATTGGTCAGAGTGCTTCAACCCTGGGTTTTATCTTATTGATGGTCTTAAGACCTTTACTTTCCGTATTGTTTAGTTTTAATTTACAATTTACAAACTCTTTATTTGGTTACGCTCACATCAATTGAATATTAAGTGTGAACTAAAAACAAATAGTTTCCAAATCTAGTATCTGTGGGATCAATAACTCCGTTTTCTTGAAGGCTCCTATATAACTTGGTAGACTACGTACACTTGCATGTGCGCTTGGGCGCTGTCAAGTTTTTAACGCCGTTGTCGGGGACTTGTATTTTGGAATATTTATTTTAGTTTTAATTTTAAATTTATTTGGTTTTTGAACACTTGGTCTTAGTATTATTATTGCAGGAAACAGGTTTTTAGGTGGATAAACTGCCAAGGGATCGGTGATGTTGGGTGTATTTATGCATTCTAGTATCACTATTCTAGCATTTTTAGACTTGTTTTGAGGATGATTCAAGTGATATATGGGTGGATAGTGATATAAATATGTATGATAGTGTTATATCATGTTTTTATTATGTTCAAGTGAGTTTCAAACAAGTTTGTACCTAAAAGATTCATTTAGATGTCAACCCGAAAAACTAGCGTTGCTAACTTAAGCTAGGTGCTTATCTAGTTGATTCTGGTGGATTCTATTGTGTTTAAAGTTTTCCAAATGGTTTTTATGTGTAATTATATGTGAAAAAAATTGTTGATAATGCTTTAGGGTTAATTGGATCAAGCCAAGGGTCAAAACAATGAATTAAAGATCAGAGTGAAATCTGCCTATACTTAGCTCGTGTTTCTAGTTTGTCGTGTTGGATGTTGTATTGTATTGAGCTTTAAAATATTGTTTCTAATATTATATGATTCTTTTTTAATGAATTATTATTACATATGAAGGATATACAAGCTTCAAATCAAGTGGAAACAACTTAAAAAGGCTCTGAATGGCTCAATGAATGCACAATACGCAGATTGACGCACTTTTGGATACCTGGAATGTCTTGAGTGCGTGTGGACTGTAAGAGTGGACAATATAGTAAAAAATAGGCTCGTGTTTTTCCTAAAGGTAATTAGGCCATGATGCACATTCATTACGGTGCTCTTGTGCCTTAGAAAAATTCTGAACAACATTCCAGAGAGGTAGGGCGATTTGGAGGCGACTCCTCACCTCGAGCGCGGCTCTACCCAGAGAGGCGCCCCACTGAGTCCCGGGCTCAATAACTAAAGGTTTTCTTGTACTACATGGAAATAGCTTGCTCCTATACTATAAATACATGTTGTATCATGTTATTACACATCTTTTAGCATATTTTGGAGAGCAAAGGGCTGCTACAACTTCTTCTTTAGGTTTTTATTATTTTTATTTAATTCATTAATGTTTTTAGTCATTAATTACTATTTTGTGATTATGATTATGACTATGCATGGCTAAATGCCTTTTCCGGGGTTAAAGTCAGAGACATGATTACTTTTGTTTTGAATTAAGTTTGTTTGCTTTGCTTATCAATATTGGTTGTGTGTTCATCTTTTATTTAACTATTTTAAGGATTCACTACCCTTAAAATATATCAATTATCAATCTTTTGATCTCAGAAGAGGGAATAGGGTATAGAACATAGAGATGAACAAAGTATGGGTTTTATTCTTTTATAAAATAAAGAATTGAACATAGCACCTAGGACAGAGATGTACTTAGGAGCCTTACTTGATTCAAACGTAGGATGATAGCTTAAATAACCTAATTGGATTATTATAGTTTTGTTCAATGATGTAGTTGTAAGGTTCAACTTAGGTAAATTATTAGAGTTTGGGAAACCATAATCATGCAATTAACCCTACGAATCTACAATTGAAAATGCTCAAACTATACTCTTGAATGAGTGTAAGTGATTGTTGTCAATATAAAACCCAACTAGGTTAGGATCGAATCCCACAAGGAATAAGGTGTGAACTCAAGTTGGTTGTGATTTAATTCATTGATAGGTTAATGTTTCCTGAAATGGGGGTTTAAGTTTCACAACTAATTGTTTGACACTTTGATTTCGATATTTGTAACAAAGATTTTATGAGATAACCAGAATTATGTTCACTACGGCTTACGGTACATGAAAGATTCTAAAGGTTACATAAGATTCTTATGGTGGTTAGGACAATAAGCTATCTTTATCGATGATATGATCAAATGCCTCTTAACCTATTTAAGCGTCTAATTTCCTAATCCTCTCAGACTTGGGGAATCACTATTCACTGCCCAGATTTTACCTCAGGTTAATCAACCTAGTTATAGCACTGATTATTAAACGAAGTATTTCTGAGTCCCTCTTGATAATTCACTTCCTACTATTTATGGATTCTTTCTCAAGAAAATCAAAGTAGGTATGTTAGCTATTTGCAACCAACAGACATCAATTAAAATCACAAAATTATCAATAAATCCTTACACCTATTGAATCTTGAGTATTTAGCATCTCTTCATGACCTAATCCTAGATCCCATAATTCAGGTTAATGAGGTTTAGCCACTTATGATGCAAGAAACAAGTACACAAATTGAATTCATAATTGAGAAGATTATATAACAACTATGATGAAGATCAAAAAGTATAACTTGAATTGATTAACAAGACAAAACTCCCAAAATATTGGTCTAGAGAGAGAGAGAAAAATCATCTGTTGCAAAGTATGTTGATTGATAAGTTCTATCTCTCCTGTCAAGAAAACCCTAAAAAGGCTTTAAATAGTTAACCCTAAATAAGGAAACAAAATAGAATTTTTATCTTTTTCTCAGAATAAACAACGACGTCAGTGATGGCTTATCAGGAGTCTGACGGCTTATCATGAATGAACTCCTCTGCATTTTTGCCTCTTGATGCCTAAGGTTGACGAAGAAGATGATGGCCTATCACCATCTTGACGACGTGTCATGGATCTAGTCACAAAACTTTATTCAACTTCCATCTTCTATTTAATTTTGACAGCATCCTTGACAGCTTATCACCAGGCTAATGACGTGTCATGGATGTCGTCACAAAACTGTCTTCAACTTCCACCTTCTGTTTAAGCCTGATGACGCTCCTGATGCCTTATCACCATCCTGATGCCTTATCACAAAGTGTTGTCACAACTTTAACTCATGCTAAATCTCTGGTTAAGTTTGACAATAACTGTGATAGCCTATCACACGGCTGACGACTTATCTCAGATGTCGTTAGCCATACTTTTCTTCAGATTCGTCCAGATTTTAACTTCTTTGCTTCCATTCTTGTTGGTTCTCTATCACATCATCTTAAATGATATTACCTGGTAGACCACGTAAACTTGTGTGTGAGCTTGGGCGCTATCAACTTGGCACTCTGATATCAAATTAAGGTGAAACTAGATACATTGGACTCTATCTGGAGCATCCATCAAAACTCGATCGATAGAAAAGTCTTCAACTCATCTTTGAGTTAGGAGGGTATTATGATCTTGATTGATATACAAAGATATTCCCACACCATATATTTGATAATCACAAATATATATACATAGAATAATTAGGGTCATGTTTGTACGCATAGGAATAATGATTTGACTTTTAGCCTAAAAATATGGGGTGTTACATTATCTCTACATTATCTCCTCCTTGTAAAAATTCAACCTCGAATAATACTGGTTATATTGAGAACCCTGAGGCAACTGAGATTGTGTAATACTGGTTAGATGGAGAACCCTGAGGCAACTGAGATTGTGTACTGAACATTCATGACTTAGGACATGATTTCATAACTGAGTCTTAAACATGATACATTAAATGAACTAATTTTGTTAATGCATGCAATAACTTGAGAATGTTTATATAGATGGAACTGAGAATGGGAAAGAGACAATTTAAGAAAAACTATTACCTCAAACTGAGTCTGAGTTGGTGGAGAAAAGATAAGGGTACTTGGTACACATATTGACTTCTGTTTCCCAAGTAGCTCCCTTAACGGAATGATTCCGTCATAGAATTTTAACCAAGGGAATTTCTTTGCTCCTTAGTATATGAATTTGAGGATCTAGAATCTCAACTGGGACTTCTTGAAAAGAAAGGTTATCCTGGATATCCATACTTTCTAATGGAACAATAGTTACTGAATCACCAATACACTTCTTCAACAGGGAAACGTGGAACAAAGAATGAATGGATGCCAAATCTACATGAAACATTAGATCAAAAGCTACCTTCCAAAAATGGTTCAAGATCTATAAAGGCCAATATATTAGGGACTGACCATCCCCTTCCTGCCTAATCTCTTCACTCCCTTCATGGGAAAGATTTTCAAATAGACTAAATTGCCAACATCAAACATAAGGTCTCTCCACTTCACATCTGTATAAGATTTCTGATGGCTTTAGGTTGTCTCCAACCTCTCCTGAATCATCTTAACTTTCTCCGTCACCCCAAACACTGAATTTGGCCCTATCAAAGAAGCTTCACCAGACTCAAACCAACTAATAGGATACCTATATCTCCTCCTATAGAAAGCCTTAAATGGAGCCATCTGAATACTAAAGTAATAACTATTGTTGTAGGAAAACTTAATCAAAGGTAAGTGGTCATCCAAAATACCTTTAAAATTAATAATACATTCTCTAAACATGTCTTCTAATGTATGAATGGTCCTCACTGCCTGACCATCTGTTTGAGGATGAAAAGTTGTACTGAGATGAACTTGGGTACCAAGACCCTTCTTAAAAGATTTCCAAAAGTGAAAGGTAAACTCGGTACCCCTATCTAATATGATAGGCAACAAAATCCTATGCAACTTAACCAACTCCCTAATATAAAGTCTGGCATAATCCTTAGCTGAGTAGGAAGTATGAACTGGTAAGAAATAAGTTGATTTGGTCATTCTGTCTACAATGACCAAAATCAAATCATGCTGACAACGTATACGAGGTAAACCTGTCACAATATCTATGTTCACTACTTCCCATTTCCTAGTGGGAATGTTGAACTCCTATAATATACCACTAGGCCTCTGGTGTCAATCTTGACCTGCTGAAAATTAGAACACTTAGCTATAAACTCTTAAATATCTCTCTTCATACCACTCCACCAATAGACTTTCCACAAATTGCGATACATCTTAGTGGCTCTTGGGTATATAGAGTAACACACACCATGTGCTTCTGCTGTGATCCACTACCTTAACCCATCAACACTCAGAACACATTACTTTTCCTTGAAATTCAATACACCATCTCCCCCTAAGAGAAAACCTCTACTTTTCGATCTCTAATTGATTCCTTCAGCTTAACCAGACTGGGATCCCTATCTTTCTTTTCCTTTACTTTGGCAACCAATAATGATTCTGAACCATTATGAACCCATACACTTTCTTCAGCTATGTCAACTAACCGAAGACCTAATCTAGCAAGATAATGAACCTCCGGATTAACTTCTTCTTATCCTCCTCAACATGAGAAGGCATCTGCCACTATATTGGCCTTGCCCGAATGATACAACACACTCATATCATAATCTTTTAACAACTTAAGCCACCTTCTCTGAAAAATATTTAAATCTTTCTGCGAGAACACATACTGCAAACTTTTATGAGCTATGAACACATCAACATGAACCCCATAAAAGTAATATCTCTAGATTTTCAAGGCAAAAACAATAGCTGCCAACTCAAGATCATAGATAGGATAGTTCTTCTCATAGATTTTAATCTATCTAGAGGCGTAGGCTATGACCTTACCTCTTTGCTTCAAAACACAGCCAAGACCAACTTTAGAAGTATCACAGTAAACTATAAACTTATCTGAACCATACAGCAAAGTTAATACTGGGGTTGAAGTGAGTCAAGTTTTCAACTCCTAAAAACTCTTCTTGCAAGAATCTAACCATTAAAAATTGACTTTCTGCTGAGTCAGTCGAGAAATGGGGGAAGAAATAGAAGAAAACCCTTCAACAAACCATCTGTAATAGCCAGCCAAACCCAAGAAACTCCTAATATCTGATGGAGAAATAGGTCTGGGCCAGTTTCTCATTACTTTAATATTTTGAGGGTAAACTAGAATGCCATAACCAGAAACATTATTGCCAAGGAAAGCTACTGATCTTAGAAAAAACTCACACTTTCTAAAATTGACAAACAACTGATAAGCTCTAAAGGTCTGCAACACAATTCTCAAATGGTCGGCATGATCATTCTCACAATGGGAATAGACAAGGATATCATTAATGAAGACTATGACGAACATGATCAAGTACTGCTTGAAAACTTTATTCATCAAGTCCATGAAAGCTACAGGGGCACTCGTTAGTCTAAAAGATATAACTAGAAATTTAAAGGGACCAAACCGAGTTCTGAAGGTTGTCTTCAGAATGTCACATTCTCTGACTCTAAGTGGATGATTACCAGATCTGAGGTCTATCTTAGAGAAGTAACTTGCACCCAGAAGTTGGTTGAACAATTCATTAGTCCTAGGGAGTGGATACTTATTCTTGATAGTGGCTTTGTTCAATTGATGGTAATCAATTCACATTCTAAGAGAACGATCTTTCATACGGAAGAAAAGGACAAGTGTGCCCCATAAGGAAACACTCGGCCTGATGAAACCCTTGTTTAAGAGATCTTTCAACTGTGCTTTCAACTCCATAAGCTCTGCTGGAGATATTCTATAATGTGGAATAGAGACAGACTGGGTATCTGGAAGGAGATCTATTCTAAAGTCAATTTCCCTTTTAGAAGGAACATTGGGAAGATCTTCAAGGAACACATCTGGAAATTCCCTTATTATTGAAGATGACTCAAGACTGGGAGTTGATGTGCTAGATTTTTGTAGCACATGTAAGACTTTTTAACTTGAAATAATTGTAAGTTCTTAAGCAATTATTGGTGTTTTTTATGTTATTTCTTAAGATTTTGTAGGAAAGTCAAGATGCAAGGAAATAAATAATAATGGAGTTGAAAACCTGAAATTTGGTATAAATAAGTTGAAGTGTAGCTGACGTCAATTCTGAAGCACTGTCATAAATGGGACAGATTGACAAAGTTGGAGTCAATCATAGACAGAACCTAAGAAGCTGAGATGAAATGGGACGACGTTTAAGATGGGCCTTCAAATATGTCACACAGCATAAAAATTATCGTCATCCAGAGGTTGAGTATTTTGATTTTCAGTGAAGTTTTGATGGCAGTTTTCATGCACCGTCAAGTTTTTGACATGCCATAAGGTTTACCGTCTGAAGAGTCAGAAGATAACAATTCACTGGAATCTTTGACGACATCTCACACACATTGTCAGGTATCTGATGCGCCCTCAAAAGCATTGTCGTCTAATCCAAAGAGAAAACGGAAACTTTAATTTTATTTCTTATTTAGGGTTGACTATGTAAAGACTTGTTTTAGGATTTTTAAAGAGGAATCATTGTCTATCATGAAAAGAGGGACGCTGGGAAGAGAAGCATGTACATTTCTCTCTTTCACTAAATATTCTTCTTGTTTCTTATCAACTATTTTTGGGTTTCTACCTTGTGATTAAATTGAAGAAACTACTTGTTGTTTTCCATCCATTCTTAAGTTTATCCTTAGCATCATGAATCTAACTTGTTATTTTGTTTATCAAATCATGAGTGGCTAATTCCATTAGCCGAGTTATGGGATCCATGGAGTAGGGTTTGATGGGTTACTAGGTATTTAACGGATTTAAAGAGTAGTAGAACTTCTTGAAATTTTGTTGTTTTAACTAAAATCTATTGGTTGCAAACATTATATTATACCTTAGGTTTTATTTGCTTCTAATGGAGAAATAGACTAGAGGTCGTGAACTATCAATAGGGACTCGAAAGCTACCAACCTTCTATTTAATGATTGATGCCATAACTGGATTAATCTACCTGAGATAACATCCTATTGGAAATAATAAGTTATCTAAGTTCGAGAGAATTAGATAATAAATTGTCTAGTGAGGTTGAGAGATAAGTCAGAAAATATCATAATCAAGGATAGTCTGCTATTTTACTTACTTCAAGAATCCCAAGCACTACCTAGTACCTGTAAAGTCCCAAAAGCCATGGTGAACATAACTCGGGTTTCCCATTAATATTGATTACAAACATTAATATTGAAGTGACAACATTACTTGATACTTTCAAAACCCCCATGTTAATTTTATATTTTCGTACCATTTGTTTTAATTGAACTTGTAGCTATAGCTTTAAATTAGCTAAATCGCCACTCACATTGTTCCCTGTGGATTCAACCCTGACTCTAAAGTTGGGTAAATATATTGACGACGACCTCCTTACACTAATTTGAGACTTAGTTGAGCGTAATCAAAAAATGGCGCCGTTACTGGGGAACAATTTGGCATATTAAGTTAGTTTGGAATTTTAACTAACTTTCTTGAATTCAAACATGTAAATATTTGTTTGTGATTTCCTTTTTTTCTTGTGTTAGGTAGATTTTCTTTATTTATATTGATTTCATACTATGGCATCATTGAATGAATGTGAGTTTGATGGTTGGAAATCTTATCTGGATGATCCATGTCAATATTGTGAAGAACCCCACTTTTGGTAAGATTGTAGATATGCTCCTCGGAGAGAGATATGTGCACCATCTCCATCCTACCAGGAATATAATTGTTCTTTATATGGTGGTCAAGATGGACATTAGAGTGATTTCCCAAATGCACCTCCCCCTATTGCGCTAACCCAAGTTCTAGTTCTTCCTATGAGTATGATAGGTCTTATGGTCAAGAAAAGGAAGAATGCAGCACTGGAAAGAGTGACATTTAAGCTATGCTTCAACTAATGAGGGAAGAGAAAGGATAGAAGAGATAGATATCGAGGTCAATCATCCAAAAAAATTTTATACATTATGTTTAGATGATATGTTGTCTGTGGAATCATTTAAAATAATGGAAGAGTGTGATGATAAAGAGAAATATTCCTATACTGATGATGAGCTTGATGTTGATCAACACTTAGAGATTTCCCAACCAACCGAGCCAACCTTGAGAGATGATGCCAAGATTGAGGAAATGGTGCTAGAGGCAAAAGAAGAAGCCAATCCAATCTCTTATGAAGAATCTAGCCCAATTCAAAGTAAAAATGTTGAGAAGATGAATAAAAGTTAGTGTGTAAAGGATAGTGTAAATTTTGAAGTAGGATTTGTTGGGCCACACTCAAAGTATTTTTCCACATTATGTTTAGATGATATCTTGTTTGTGGAATCATCTTAAATGGTGGAATACTATGAATATAAGGAACAAGAATCCTATATTCTTTATTTTACACTTGATAAGCAACAAAAAAACACACCTCACTTTAAATCTGAGTTGTCTACCATGTATCATCCATTACTCGGCTTCTTAATCTTTGTACCACCTCCCTATGAGCGAGGTAAGAAGATGGACTCGAAGTTGGGGGTAAAGTTCATTTCCTCAAGATGGAGGAAAAAACTAAGTTGAGTCATCTTACGAAACTAAATTAGGCGCTTCCTGGGAGGCAACCCAAGGTATTTTGTTATTTGTATTTGTATTATGTGATTGACATCAGATCTTCACACCCATGGTGCCACAGGTATGTTTTTAACTCTCTTGTTTTGGATTGATGCGTTGAGAACTCTATATGATATTAAGTTGAAGGTGGGGCTACTTATGGGTGTGATTTCCTCCTGGGGTTTTTGTTACCATGCCTCTTTTCCTCGGAGTCTTGTTTCTAGTAGAGCTGGCATATTTAGGCGTATTGTGTTTGTTTTGTGATGTAGTGTGATTAACTGGAGGAAAATAAGTATCTAAAGCAGTTGACATATTTTTGTTGATTTTTAAGACTAATAAATACCTCTCCGTTGGTCTGTTTTATCACTATATGATATGCATTTATATGTGGCTACTGTGAATCTTTTTATGGAATTAGTACTAGGGACATGATAATCACTGCTAACAATTGCATGAACTGAATGGGTAGTAGCTTTTGATGTACTATTATGCTAGGTGTGTGTGTGAGGTCTTACTCAATTCCCTGTGCATGTTGAATCTAGAACTTTCCCGGTTAGTCTTACCTTGGTTGAAAGATAGGGGTTAGGAATGGATCGTAGGCCATTTTGATTTTTAATTCACTTTTTTTTTCCTAAATGACCTTTCCTGTATGCATGATATCTCTTGATACCTATTTTGAGCCTGAATTTACCATTTCTTTCTATGACACCTATCACCTTCCTGTTTAGATCATAATGAACCTGTTTTAGCCCTGGTCCTCCTTAGACACTGTAAACCTTGACTTAGGTAAATAACCTAAGTTGAGGGTGGCTATCATAGGAATACGTGATGTAAACTGGGTATGAAGAAAGGTAGAATTAAAGGAAAAGAATAAGTGAAAAAGAATAAAAAGCTGGGTGGTATGGAAGAAGAATAAGAAAAGAAAAAAAGTAAAAAAGAAAAGCCACATCCATCATGAATAATGTGTAATCAAGAAAAGGAGAAAAATAACAAAAAGGTTAATAAGTGAACCCCAAAAGTTAAGGTAGTTCCAAGGAGGCTTAGTCACTCTAAATGCCGTTGAATATCATACCAGCCCTTAGCCTACCTTACAAGCCAAAGAAAAAACCTATAGTGATCCTAACTTACCCGTTTGGACACTTTGGTAATGAAAATAAGGGCAAGCATATGGTTTTTGACATACATTGATTGGAATTTGTTTCTGAGAGTGAGTGTCTCTTAACCATCCTTGCATTGACATGCTTGAGTTCATATATAAGTGAGGAGGGACTTCTCAGTTGTAAGGGCACATCAGTTGTATTGCTAGCTGTTTACTTGTTTGGGTAGTATAACTTGTACATATGCATGGTTATTATTGTTGAAGTGATGCCATATCTTGATCCCTTTAGGTCACATAGTTAATATTCATTGATATGCACAATTGGATTTATAAGTAATTGAACGTGGAGAGTGGCATGAGTTTTGAGCTAAACTTGATAATCAACTGTGATAGGTATCTTATGTGTCTCTTGGTCAAGCATCGTAGTATAGTGTTATGTAGTTTCTTAAGGACAAGAAATGTTTTAAGTTGTGGGTGTTGAATTTTTGTAGCACATGTAAGACTTTTTAACTTGAAATAATTTTAAGTTCTTAAGTAATTATTGGTGTTTTTGATGTTATTTCTTAAGATTTTGTAGGAAAGTCAAGATGCATGGACCAGAACAGCTGAAATCTGGTGTAAATAAGCTGAAGCATAGCTAACGTCAATTCTAAAGTACCGTCATACATGGGATAGACTATCAAAGTTTCTGTCAAGCTTAGACAGAACCTGATAAGATGGGAGGAAATAGGACGATCTTTAGGACGGGCCATCAAATATGTCACATGGCATCAAAATCGTCGTTATCCAGAGGCAGAGTATGTTGATTTTCAGTGATGTTGTGATGGCAGTTTTCACGTGCCGTAAAGTTTTTGACATGCCATCAGGTTTTCCATCTGACGAGTCAGAAGATAACTATTCACTAGAATCTTTAATGACATCTCGCGCACGTCGTCAGGTATCTGACGCGCCATCAAAAGCATCGTCGTCCAATCCAAAGATAAAACTGAAACTATAATTTTATTTCCTTATTGAGGGTTGACTATGTAAAGTCTTGTTTTAGGGTTTTTAAAGGGGGGATCATTGCTTATCAAAAAAGGGGGACACTGGGAAGAGAAGCACGTACATTGCTCTCTTTCACCAAATATTCTTCTTGTTTCTGATCAACTATTTTTGGGTTTCTACCTTGTGATTAAATTAAAGAAACTGCTTGTTCTTTTCCATCCATTCGTAAGTTTATCCTTAGAATCATGAATTCAACTTGTTATTTCATTCATCAAATCATGAGCGGCTAATTCCATTAGCCGGAGTTATGGGATCCATGGAGTAGGATTTGATGGGTTACTAGGTATTTAACGGATTTAAAGAGTAGTAGAACGTCTTGAAATTCTGTTGTTTTAACTGAAATCTATTAGTTGCAAACATTAGATTATGCCTTAGGTTTTATTTGCTTCTAAGGGAGAAATAGACTAGAGGTCGTGAATTATCAACAGGGACTGGGAAGATACCAACCTTCTATTTAATGATTAATGTCGTAACTGGATTAATCTACCTGAGATAACATCCTATTGGAAATAGATAAGTTATCTAAGTTTGAGAGAATTAGATAATAAATAGTCTGGTGAGGTCGAGAGATAAGTGAGAAAGTATCATAGTCAAGGATAGTCTGTAGTTTTACTTACTTAAAGAATCCCAAGCACTACCTAGTACCTGTAAAGTCCCAAAAGCCATGGTGAGCATAACCTTGGTTTCCCATTTATATTGATTACATACATTAATATTGAAGTGAAAACATTACTTGATACTTTCAAAACCCCCATCTTAATTTTATATTTTTGTAGGATTTGTTTGAATTGAACTTGTAGCTATAGCTTCAAATTAGCTTAATCACTACTCACATTGTTCCCTGTGGATTCGACCCCGACTCCAAAGTTGGGTAAATATATTGACGACGACCGCCTTACACTAATTTGAGGTGTAAGTTGAGCATTATCAGGAGTCTCAGAACTAGAGTCTTTGACTAGAAAAAAATGATACATGCACCCTTTAGATATCATTTTTCATGCCTTAAGATAAAAAACAATTTGACCCCTAAGCACTAAAGTACTACCCCTCCATTCAATAACTAGTTCATTAGGAAACTCAAACTACACAACTCTATTTTTGCAATCCACCAAGGCATAGCACGAATGGAGCCAATCCATGTCGAGGATGACATCAAAATTAGTCATATCTAACTCTACCAGATCTACTAAAGTGATTTTCTGAGATACTGTAACTAGGAAATTTTTGTATACCCGTCTAGCTATAACAGATTTATCCACTGGGTAGACACTGACAAAGGCTCTACTAATATTTCTAGACTAACACCAAAATTGACAGCTATATAGGGGGTTACAAAAGAAAGTTAAGCTCTGGGGTCTAATAAAACATACACATGAATATGAAAAACCTATAATATACTCGTAACCACATCAGGATAACTTTCCTGATCATGTCGGGACTGGAGTGCTTATAATTTATTGTAACGCAGGCCACTAGTTTCACTGGAGGTGGGACCTTACTGAGTTGAATGACTTGCAGAAGCTAATGATAGGTTGTACTGGCCCTGCTGGCACAAATCATTTCCCCTACGAGCGACTACTAGACACTCTCTGATCATAAGGCCTGTCTTTCCACATCCAAAATATATACCATAACCATCCTTACACACACCCTGATGATTCCAACCTTACTTTCTACAGAGCGAATTAGTACGACCACTGTTCATACTACCTTGGGACTTAGAGCCTTGTTCTTTATCCCGAATGACATTCCTGAACTTTAGAACTAGTGCACTGGCTAAAAATAAAGCTGGGGCTGAGAAGTTTTTACAGAACTGAGAATGTTTTCCACCCTCTGAGCTCGGCTGAGAAATTTTAAAACTACCTTTCCTGGCCTATTTATTCTCTCTCTTTTTCTCCATAAGCTTCTCTTCCTCAATCTACTGAGCATGAACCATAAGACTAGATAGGTCTATCTCTTTAATCAACATAGTTGTCTGACACTCTTTAACCACACTATCAGATATACCAGAAATAAACTAACTCGTTCTAGAACTATTGTCGCCACCATTGATGGACCATACCTCTCCAACTTCGTGAACTTAAGTGAGTATTCATCCACACTTATATTACCTTGCTTCAAATTGATGAACACCTGCACCATATATTTTCTCAACACTAAAGGAAAGAAATTGTCTAAGAAAGTCATGGGAAACTTCTCCTACTCTACAGGCCCTGCCTCAACACCCCTATCCTCCTTCCACTGCTTACACCAGGTGTGAGCTACATCCTTCAACTGGTATGAAGCCAACTCCACACTCTCAATCAAAGTGACACCCATGATATCTATCACTTTTTGAACCATATCAAGAAACTCTTATGGATCCTCCTCAGACTTGGATCCTAAAAACAAAGGGGAATTTATTCGGGTGAAATCTTGAATCCTAGTTGCAGTTGTATTTTCCATAGGATTAGATGGGGTAATAGCCTACTCATTATTCTGAACAGATACTGAGTGAGTTAACGTAGTGAAAGGATCTTTGAATTTGGCATGAGAGACATGCTCGTCCAGGGGATTTTCCTGAATAGGTGGTGGTGCGAACTGGTTTCCGTTCCTTCATCTGTTGTTTTTAAGGGAGATATTATCTATAAATAGAATGAATGATAAGTTAGAAAGAGAGTTTAAATAGAGTTTATGCTTATTCGCATGACATAAATACTAAAATAAGGGAAACTTTTCCTAAAACATCTCGAGCCTTTTGTCCATAAGTGTGAAGTACTTCATACCCATGCACGAGACTCTGCTCAACTCGGCTTTCAAACTTCCTAAGACATTTTAAAATCTTAGGCTCTGATACCAAGTTTTGTCATGACCCGAGGCTACACACTAGTTGTGACAATAGTGCTTACGACCATGAGGGTTACAAGCTAACCCATAAACAGATACCTGTTGTGAGCACTGAATAAATAGTATTTAAACACATGAGCAAAGATAAACTGTCATAGTACTAAAATTTGAATACTGCAAAATACATCAAAGTATGCCTAAACAACTGATAAAATACAAAAAACCAATTGTTTAACCAAAACATCTAGCAATACTAAAGAAATTGATTGACTGTCTAACTAATTGTCAGAACATCTGAAAGCCTATAAACTAACTGAGGAGTTAATGGTATATACCCCCAACTAACTCCAACTAACTGAATAAAACTAAAATACTTAAATAACTAAATAACTATAACATGTACTCAATGGATGGGAACTCACCACTACGGCTACTGAATAATGCTAAGTTGTCTAACTGCAGTTGGGAAACTGTGCTTTCGAAACTATGATATAAGACATTGTAGCTCAAAGAAGAGTATGTGGTCAGTACTTTTAATATACTAGTATATAAGATGAGGACAGCATGGGTACTATGCATATGAAATAATAACTAACTAAATAGAATGAGATAACTGAACATGAATACATGAAAACTATAATATCTAAGAATGCAATACTAAGTGTATATCAGTTATATTATTGAGATAAATCAATAATCTCAAAGTCTGAAAGCTGTAAAATTGATTTTCTAAAATTCTGTACACTTAGTCAAGTAAATAGGAACTAAGAATACATTAAATACTATACTGAGATTGTGGGAGGTAACATCAAACCGACATGGCCCAATCTAAGATAATTGTGGTCCAACCTGTAACCCCAATTCAAAGGGTGTCTGTACCAAGCCACGGGTACTAACACTGGCTATATGAATCCACTGCTATGATGTCTCGAAAGACTAGGGAGTCAGTCCTAAACTAGCGGGTGACCCCTAAGAGAGTGTCAGTCTTAAATTGGCAGGTGATATCTCATAATCCTATGCTAGATACGTAGTTCTGGAACTTACGTACTGCTACAAAGGACCAATTCCTAACTGGCAGGTGATACCTAATCCCTAGCTTTGCTCGGTACTAAATCCTACTCCCAATTAAACTGACACTAGCACTGAGTTGCAATAAAACCAGTTGAATGCTATTACATAACGGATAGTGCTCATTAGGAATATGAATGTCTAAGTATACTGATAAGATTCATTGATTAATTGTATGAGTACTTGAAAAGCTAAATTCATGTAAAACACGTAAGTATTCGGTGTTCATAACCCACCAGCACTGAATGGAAGTACTAACAACGCCATATAAAAGATTTAAAACCATAATAGGGAATCATTATTCAAAACCCAAAACTTAGTCAATTCATCAAACACATAGGAGTCATGAACTTAAGAATTTGGATTGATAAATCATGCAAAAATAACATGATCACAAGTCTAAAATCATAAATTAGGTATTTAACGTGAAGCTTTAAACTTTCAAAACATGTAATGGCCCATTCCACTTGAAAACACTCATAAACATAACTTGTAATTGAATTAACAAGAGATTCATGGAGATAGTTCAACTTAAACATGTAAAACTTATAATTTAAAAACAAAAAGAGGGTTCTTAGACCCCATGGGTGAAAGAAGTCCATGGATGAACAACACACAGACCTGGAATTTCTTTACTTTCAAGGAAAACTTGAACTTTGAGAATTAAGAGATGACTTGAGAGAAAACCCTAATTCTAATGTTCCTGAGAGTATAGAGGGTTAATGGCCTCTAAAACTAATTTGAAATAGCTAAATACACCTATTTAATGATTTAAGTAAGGGGGAAAGGAATACTGTAAGGAAAAGACCAAAATACCCCTGAGAAAATGAATAAAATTTTCTGGAATTTCCCTAGTTGATGACTTGGTTGATGGCGTGTCTACAAGTTGACAGCTTATCAGCCTAGTCGTCAACTCCCTTCATGTTCTAGTTATGCTTGATGACTCGGTTGATGGCTTGTCAACTAGTTGACAGCCTATGAGCCTAGTCGTCAATTCCTTAAGAGATACTGCCTAAGGTTTACGACTTTGGTTGATGGATTGTCAACTAGTAGATACCTTATCATCCTAGTCATCACCTTCTTCCATCATTTTTCTTAAGGTTGTCGACTTTGGCTGATGTCTTGTCAACAAGTTGACAGCTTATCAGCCTAGTGACCTTCTTCTGCGATTCTGCTTAAGGTTGATGACTTTGGTTGATGGCTTGTTAACTAGTTGATAACTTATTAGCCTAGTCATCACCTTTATTATAGATGGACATGTTGAGGTAAAATGGGAATAACTTTCCACTCCGATATATAGTAGGATACCCGAATCAAAATACTATAGGAGATACACTCATCTAAATAGGACTGTAGCTAGAGAATCCATCAAAACTCTATCAATAGAAAAGTTATCAACTCATCTTTGAGTTACGAAGGTATTATGACCTTGATTTATATACAAAGATATTCCCATACCATATATTTGATAATTACACATATATATACATAAAATAATTGGATTCAAGTTTTTACGCATAGGAACAACCATTTGAATTATAGCCTAAAAATGTAGGATGTTACCAATATGGTGTTAAACATAAGGTGGCAACACCTTACCATCCCAAGATGAGTGGTCAGGTTGAAGTCTCTAATCATGAGATCAAGTCAATCTTGGCGAAGGTTGAATACTAGTAGGACAGACTGGGCTAGAAGGTTTGATGATGCATTGTGGGTTTATCAAACAACTCTAGATTCCTCCATGTATCATCTTTTGTATGGAAAAGAATACTACTTTCCCATTGATCTTGAACATAAGGTATTGTGAGCATTGATAAAGCTGAATATAGAAAGGAGTGATGCAGTAAAATTAAGATTAGAACAAATGAATGAGATGGTTGAATTCAATCTTTGCGACTAAGAAAGCTCGGGTTTGTACAACGAAAATGTATAGTTGTATCTTAACCAAAAGATTAAACATAGAGAATTTCCTTTCGAAGACTTGGTCTTGCTGTACAATTCAAGACTCTGCTTGTTTCCTGTCAAGCTGAGGCCCAAATAGTCTAGACCATTCAATGTGCTGCGAGTCTTTCCACATGGTGATATTAAGATAAAAGGGGATGAAGGTGTACCATTATAGTAAAATGGTCAACAAGTTAAGAACTATATGCAAACTACATAAGAGATAATGGAATGTGACAAGTTAAACCTTGATTAAGTCTAAGTAGCCAAGTGAGTTGCGTCATGTCACGACGTTAAGTTGGCATTTCATAAGAGGAAACCTACAGTTTGTACTTTATATTCTTACAGGTTAATATTTGTTACAGGGATTGTCCAATAGCTAGAAGTTGTTGGACTATCCTTAAGATTGACCCCATGAGAGAATTGTATGATCGAGGTGTTATCCCACGATTGTGGGTTCAGTCATCTGAGCCTTTTAGGTCAAAGTCCCTTAGGATGATATTTTGGGAACGATCCTACATGGGTCACCAAGATCGTACCTAGATGTTACCATCATGATTCCCATTTTCTGATCAAACTACCATAAATTATCAAATCAGCATCGAACTTATAATTCTAAGGCATGATCATTGTCACGTATCATGATTGCCCTTAAGCATCATAGATTCTCAGTTATATTTTAATAAACTTTCATTGTACAGAGGTATCTATGATGGTTGTTTGATTCCACAATTGTACGTTTGTGTCATTTAATGAGCCCAGTTATTTTAATAAAGCTAAATCCCGACCCAACCAAACTCAAAATTAAACCCTAAACTCTATACCTAAGACCTCATTGCACTCATTACTCACTAGAAATGATTTTACCTCAACTAGTAAGAAATTAAGCGAACATCCTTGCTGATTTGCACCCATCAACCTCAAGCACACAAGTCATGACCAGAACTAGGGCTTGGTTGTGACGAGTTTCTCAAGTCCCACATGGACCAGAGATCACCCCCTGCACCTAACCAAACCAAACAGAACATCCCCCAATGTCGAATGAATTCCGAACATATAAGAAGATAGCATGTAGCAAATTTAAGAAAAATCAAAACATTTCTATCACAAATTATCGATGACCGGCCAAAAACTGACCAACATCACCTAATATCCATATTAATCCAAACAAAACCTTCTAAACAAAGAACCAAAACTAGTCTTGATCTGTACCTGTCCCCGACTCTGACAGATGACAAAGAGAATGAAAACTGATAATGTTAGTGATAATAAAAGTATCTATCAACATAAATCTAAGAGTGAAAGATGGTGAAATGCCTAAGCCTTAAGGGGATAGAAGCTCACCTTCGGCACAATGCAAAATACCAAGACGACTGACCTAACTCTATGCAACAAAAGTTGAAGTAGCTCTGGTACCTCATTGCGTGGGGATACAACATTCGTAGATGGTTAGTGGGGTAAAAACTATCATGTAACTCAAGGATAAAGATAACATAGTACCATGATCAACTGTTCAAATTCATTCAAAATTAATGCATATGTATATATATAAATATATATATCATATGTCGGGATATGGAACAAGGCTTAACATGCCTTTTTAAAATTTATCATGTATTATATAGCTCTATAATTTTAACATTCAAAGGTACCCTCGGGATATATGGGCCTAGCTCTACCCTAGCTGGTAGTGCCCTATTGCGTATGGCCGCACGATCTAGATGGTATATATATGCACTATGGGGGACTCGAATCTCCCTGCATATCAAGGTGACACGAGCACCAAATCATATAATAAGATATAGGGAAGTCAAACCTCGCAATCATATGAAAATAACATTAAGAGGGACTCGAACCTCCCAGCTATATAAACCCCCATATTGGTAACCGCAGTTTCCAGTGTAGGTCTCTCGAGGCCACCATTTTCACGACTCAGCTACACAACCCTTATTAAAGCCCAATTAAAATAATTATCACACAATCCCATTCATTGAACCACCATACACATTTAGTCATATATTGTAGGTATCATCATACCAACTACACTTGCAAGCTAATCATCAACATGCAACACGAATTATCATTATTTGTGAGAATTCACAACCCGTTGGTTCAATTTTACAAATTCCCACAATTCTCATAATTAAAAACTAATTTCACAATATGTGGTTAGGGTCTTAACCACTTAAAAAGTCACAAGTTTGAAAAATCACAATCCCTTGTACATTCACCATTTCCATTCATCAAATTGACTTTAAGACCATCATTTGAACTTAACCCACGCAGGGACAAACATGAAATATCACATAAATAATAGCTATACAAAACCCTCAACCCAAGTTTTCAAAACCAACATCAGTATCTCATGAGCAATACCTTAAAACATATATTTCTAAAATATTAACAATGAGGGAAGAGTAATATTACTAAAAGACCAAGTTTACGGAAAGAATTAAACCCTTGACCTCTACTTGACCCACTTCTTGGAAACCCTAAGTATGGTTGCTTGAGTGAATTTAAGAGATCTTTTGAAAGTATTTTTTTGTGACTTAACAATGCTAAAGGACTCCCTAATAGGGTTTTAGGTTGTGGGTTACAATTGGTGTAGAGGGGAAATGTCCAAAAGGCCCTTAATGAAGCCACTATACAACTCTTATAGACACATTATGACTCACCACGAGGATTTATAGTCAAGACAGAACCACCAGGACCCCATAGTGGTCTGGCTACGATACATACCACCAACTCATAACCACACTTGATGACTCGTAACCACTTCTTGTACTCAAGACAGAAACAAATTTGGGATAACACACTGGACACCCTATGATTTGGATATAATGACTCATAATGAGTCTTTACAACTCATAGCCTCAAGTCGTAATGATGAAAGTATTGGGATAAACTTTATAGACACCTTACGACTTCGTCCTTACAACCCATAAGAACTCTTGATGACTTATTGAGAGCCACTCGTAGTCATAGTAGAATACTTAGCCACTTATTCTAATTAAGTCGGATCGAGTCCCTATGACCCATCATGACTTCCTATGACTTATTAAGGCAGTTCTAGTCAGGATAGTGAGGATAAACTTTTAGAAATATTTCAAGGACCAAACACCTGGGGCGTTACGTACTCCTCCCTTAGGATCATTCATCCTCGAATGATAAGACAAGGCATTTTTAGCACGATTTTACTCCACAGACCACTACTCTTATCTTTAACAAATACAGAAAACAATGATGCTAAGGAAATCACCATTTCCTTTAACAATGTTAGAAAACAAAGATATTAAGGAATATAAATACCTCAAACAACATTATTTGAAATAGGGAACAAGAATGGATACTTGGACTTTATGACCTCCTTGGCTTCCTATGTAGCTTCCTAAACCTTTTGGTTCGTCTGAAGAACCTTTACCAAAATTGTGTCCTTAGTCCACAATTGAAAAACTTGCCAATCCAAAATCTCGACCAGGAACTCCTCGTCGGATAAGGAATCTAAAATACCCACTTCTTCTAAAGGAACAACCATCAAAGAATCACCCACGCACTATCTCAACATCCAAACCTGAAACACCAGATGAGTGGAGCTTAAACTAGAAGAAACTCCAATTCATAAATGACATTACCAACCTTCTTCAAAACCAAGTGCAGACTGATATAACGGGTAATGAGCTTTCCCTTTTTATCAAACTACATCTCTCCCTTCATGGGGGATACCTTTAAGAACACCGAATCACCATCACTGAACTCCAATTCCCTTTTCCTCATATTTGTGTAGGACTTTTGCTGACTTTGGAGGCCTTAAGTCTATCGCTAATCACCTTCAGCTTCTCCATCGATTGGTGAACCAAATCAGAGCCAAACTACTTATTATCACAAACCTCAAACCACCCAATAAGATATCTATACCTCCTACCATAAAAGACCTCAAATGGATCCATACCAATGCTAGAATGATAATTGTTGTTGTAAGAAAATTTTATGAGAGACAAGTCGTCAACCCAATAACCACCAAAATCAAAAACAAAAGATCGAAGCATATCTTTAAAAAACTGAATTGCCATTTCTTCCTTCACATCTATCTGTGTGTGGAAAGCAGTCTAAGGGTCACCTTAGTCCCTAAGCTTTGCTAGAATAACCTCCAAAAGTGAGATAAGAACTGGGTACCTAAATCAGATATGGTGGAGACTGGAGTACGATGCAACTTTATAATCTCTTTAATGAATAACTTGGCACAATCCTCAAAAGAGAAATTAGTCCTCACTGGCTAAAAGTGAGCGGACTTTGTCATCCGATCCACGATGACCCAAATCAAATCAAATTATTGGAGAGACCGTGAAAGACCAGTAACAAATTCATATTAATTATCTCACATTTCCATATAGGCAATTCAATCTCTTGAGTCAACCCACTGGGCCTCAAGTGCTCTACCTTCACTTGCTGACACACTTAGCCACAAAATTGGCCACATCCCGCTTCATGTTATTCCACTAATAAATCGCCTTAAGATCATGATACGTCTTCGTCAAACCAGGATGAATAGTATAATGCAACTCATGATCTTCAACCAAAATTCTTCTTCGCAACCTATCAACATCAAGAACACATAATCTACCATGGTTCCTCAAGATACCATCAACATCGATCTCAAACTAATCACTGTCTGCCTACTTAGGTCGTTCTTAATTTTTATTAGAATAGGATACAACACTTGCTTCTCCTTTACTTTGGCACCAAGAGATGACCTTTCCACCTTTTGAACAACCATACCACCATCCTCGAAATCTAAGAGACGAACTCTGAGATTAGCCAAATGATGAATATCCTTTACCAAATCCTACTTCTCCTCATTCGTATGCGACAATTTTCCCATGGACAACCTTCTAAGAGCATCAACAACTACATTAGCTTTACCTGGATGATAGGAAAGAGTCATATCATAGTCCTTAAGAAACCCAAGCCCTCTTAATTTATTGAGATTCAAATCTTTCTTGGTGAATACGTATTGCAATCTCTTATGATCAGAATAAACATCAACATGGACCCAATACAAATAATGTCGCCAGATCCTTAATGCAAACACCCCAGCTAATATTTCTAGATCATGAGTCAGATAATTCTTCTCATGAACTTTTAATTGTCTAGAAACATATGCAACCACCTTTCCATGCTGCATCAACACACAACTCAGCCCTACTCGAGATCCAACACAATAAAAATCCTTAGTGCCTTCAAGCAGAGTCTAAACCAGAGCCAAAGCCAACTTATCCTTTTGCTTCTCAAAACTACCTTCAGAAGAGTCAGACTATAAGAATTTTACCTTTTTCTGAAAAGCCAAAGTATATTTGGTAAAGGCAATGACAAACAAGTCCAAAAACTGATAAAAACTCCAATTCACAAGGTCCATAAATGATGCCAGGGCATTGGTCAAACCAAAGGACATCACCAAAAATTCAAAATGCCATATCGGATTCATAAAGAAGTCTTAGGGATAGCCACCATCCTAATTTTCAACTATTAGTACCCAGATAATAGATCAATCTTAGAAAAGAACTTAGCACCCTAAAGCTGATCAAATAGATCATCCATCCTCAGAATAGGATACTTATTCTTCATAGTTACTTTATTCAATTGGAGGTAATTAATACACATCTAAAGGTAAACCATCCTTCTTACGCACAAAATGAAAATGTGCAGCCTACGGAGACACACTAAGGCGGATAAAAACCTTATCTAGAAGATCATTCAACTGCTCCTTAAGTTTCTTCAACTGAGCTAAAGCCATTCTACATGGAGGGATAGAAATAGGACAAGTGTCCAGAAGAAGATCAATCCCAAAATAAATTTACCTATTGGAAGAAATACTAGGAAGATCATCAGGAAACACCTTAGATAACTCACAACCACAGGGATAGCCTACAAAAAAGAACCTTCGGATCTAGTATCCTTAATATGCACTAAGTTATAAAGGAACCCTTTTGAAACCAATTTCTTGGCTCTAAGATACGAGATGAACCTTCCCTTAGGCACTAGGTAACTACCTTCCGACTCGATTACCGGCTGATTAAGGAAATGAAAATTGACCCTACGGGTCTGAAAATCAAGAGATGCATAGCAAGAATGTAACCTATCAATCCTAAAAGTCGCATCAAAGTCTAACATGTCCAACTCTATCAGATCCACCAAGGTCTCCTTACTATGGATCGACATGACACAACCCCTATAGACTCTTCTAGACATAATAGAGTCACCCACTGAGGAGGACGTAGAAAAGGGGTCCAAAATCCATTCAGGATCAAAGCCAAAATGAATAGCCAAATAAGAGGTCACATTAAAAATATTAGATCCAAAATTAAGTACACAATATACATCATGAAAGAGTATTTTGAGCAAACCAGTGAAAGTATCAAGAGATGACTCAGAATCTTGGCGAGTGGCAAGAGTGTATGAACTATTTCAACCATTGTCGGATCTAGAAGGAGAAGTAGCATCTTTTGGTGTAGGAGTTGATGAAATATCAATAGGAATCATATTTTCCCAAAAAGAAACCTTAGAAGGAAAATCCCTTTGCATATGACCAATCTAACCACATTTAAAGCATTTGTTCCTCTCTTATTCAAAAACACCGTGGTGCACCTGACAACAGAATCTGCAAGGAGGGTACGATGGAACTGACTGAGCCCTACGAGACTGAGGTTGCTCTCCTAGTGCTCTAAACCCACTATTATACAGAGAATGATGATCACCTAACAGCTTTCAGTAAGGAGAACTTGCTGTAGAGTAGGAAATAGAATTTTCCCACTTCTTCATAGACCACTTTCCACCATCTCTACCACTCTAGTGTTGACCTTTTCCCTGATCTAAATTCGAAAAATTCTTATTCTGGATTTCACTCATTTCTACTTGCTTCTTCTTTTTCTCTTCCACTTGTTACATATACACCACAAGTCTAAAGATATCCATATCCTTGTTTAATAAGGAAGACTTGCTCTCCAAGATCAACTAACGAGACAACAAGAGGTAACTTTCCATATTCTAGCCCTCATGCTAGACATAAATTTAGGAGCATAACGCGATAGCTGATGAAACTTTAGGGAATAGTCCTTTATTAATATCCTACCTTGTTTAAATTTTATGAAGTCGTCGTGCTTTGCCTCTCTCAACTCTTGAGGAAAGAAGAGATCAAGCAAAGAACTAGAGAAATCATCCCACAAGGCTGACTCGGCATCATCAAACCTGGACTATTCTTAATCTTTATACCATTAGGATGCCACATCCTTCAACTGATAAGCTGCAAACTCTACCCCTTTCATACCAAAAGCATGCATCACACGGAAGATTTTTTCTATCTCGTCAAGAAAGTTTTGAGGATCCTACTTAACCTTTGAACTAGTGAAAATAGGACTCAACCTCATGAATTTTCTAACTCTAGTAGCCTCAGATAATGGAGCAACATAAGTAATACGCTCAGTCTTGGAGGCCACCAACTGGGTAAGCAAATGAATCGACTGGCAAAACTCAGCATTAGACACAACAACCTAGGGTGCTTGGGGAGGGATAATGGGAACCAATGGAGCTCCCTCAAGGCAATCAAAAGCAGCGACCATAGACCGAGTCTGAAATCTAGGAGTTAGATATGCTTCGTCCACATTATCCTCTGATGGGTCCTAAGGGTTTCCATGAGCATCAAATCTTTTAGGAAGCATGATCTGAAAAGCAAACATACGGGAATTAGAGGAGATTCAAGACCTTAGACTCTATATCTCAAAAGTAGAACAACAAGAAAGGAAAATATTCCTAAATTCCTAATAGCCTCTCCCTTATATATGTGATGTGTTATACACACATAAATGATATTCTACTTGACATGACATTGCTGGACACATAATGACACCAAACCTAGGCTCTGATACAATCTTTAGCATGACCTAAAATAGGACCTGGCCATGATGGGTATCTCAAGTCCACATAGACAGAAGATCACCCCTGCATCTAACCAAACCAATCACAACATTCTCTAATGTTGGATGAATTCTAAACAAATAAAAAGATAGCATGCAACAAAAATAAGGAAAGTCAAAACATGTCTATAACTGATGATCGAGACCGAACAACAACTGACCAATAACACCTAATATCCACAGCAATCCAATCAAAGCCTTCTAAGCATAAAACAAAAATCAGTCTTGGTCGGGACATGTCCCCAACTCTAACAGATGACAATGAGAATGAAAATAATTATTGTTAATGATAATGAAAGAATCTATCAACTCAAATCAAAGAGTGAATGTTGGTGAAATGACTAAGCCTTTTAGGGGATGGAAGATCAACACTTCACCGCAACACAACAAACCAACCCGATCGACCTAACCCTGTGCAAGAAAAGTACAAGTAGCTCTGGTGTCTGCATTGTGTGGGGATACAACTTTCGAAGATAGATAGTAAGGTGAACACTTTCATGCAACACAGGGATAATAATAACATAATGCCACGATCAGTAGTTCAAACTCAATACACATAATCAAATGCATATACGTACATATTTATATATATCATATGTTAGGATAAGGAACAATGATAAACATTCTCTTTAAAACATCAGACTAGATTGTGTAGCTCAACTATATTAACATTCAGAGGCACGCACAGGCTATATGGGCCCAGGTCTCCCCCAGCTGGTAGGGCACCAATGCGTATGGCCGCACGAACCATAAGGTAGACATACTCACTATGGAGACTCAAACTTACTTGTATATCAAGGTGACACGAGCACCAAATCATGTAATAAGATATGAGGGGACTCGAACCACCCAATCATATAATAATAATAATATTAAGGGTGACTCGAACGTCTCAGTTATATAGACCCCCCGCATCGGTAACTACGATTTCCAGTGTAGGTCTCTTGGTAGCACCACTTTTGTAACTCAGCTACACAACCCTCATTAAAGCGCAATTACAAATAGTTATCACATAATCCCATTCATTGAACCACAATACATATTTAGGCATATATTATTGGTAACGTCATACCAACTACACTTTCAAGGTAATGATCAACATGCCACTCCAATTATTATCACTTGGGAGAATTCACAAACCCCTTGGTTCAATTTTATAAATTCCCATATTTATCATAATTATTAATCGATTTCACAATATTGGTTGGGGATCATAACCACTTCAAAAGTTACAAGTTTTAAAAATCACAATCCCTATTTCATTAACCAGCCTCATTCATCAAATTGACTTTGAAACCATCATTTGAACTTATCCCATGCAAGGACAAATACGAAACATCATCTAAACAATAATTATACAAAACCCTCAACCCATGTTTTCAAAATCAACATAAGCATCTCATGAACAATACTTTAAAACATATGTTTTAACAAATTATCAATGATGGAAGCGTAGCATGCCTGAAACACCAAGTTTTACGATAGGAATTCAACCTTTGAAGCTCTACTTGACCCACTTCTTGAAAACCCTAAGTATGGCTGCTTAAGAGAATTTAAGAGAGTTTTTGAAAGTTTTTTGTTGAGTTATTAATTCTAAAGGGGTCCCCAATAGGGTTTTAGGTTATGGGTTACAATTGGGTAGAGGGGAAATGTCTAAAGTTCCATTAATAAAAAGACTGAAAATTATCGTAAGTGACTATGGATTACTATATGAATCATATTGACACATTATGACTCCTTAAAAAGAGTCGTACTCAAGACAGAACCACCAGGACCTAATACTAGTCTAGCTACGATTCATACCACCAACTCGTAACCACACTTGATGACTCATAACCACTTTTCATACTCAAGACAGCAACTAATTTGGGATGACATACTAGACACCCTACGATTTGGATATAACAACTCATAATGAGTCTTTCGTCTTGTGGCCTCAAGCCGTAATGAAGACAGTATCTTGGGACAAAACTTTTGGACACCTTACAATTTGTTCCTTACGACCCATAAGAAATGTTGATAATTAGTAGAAAACTACTTGTACTTAGAGCCGAATACTATGCCACTTGTTTTGATTAGGTCATGATTGAGTCCCTATGAACTATCATGACTCCCTATGACTCATCAAGGGAGACATATTCCGAACAGTGAGGAAAAAATTTTTGAAATATTCAAGGACCAAGAACCTAGGGCGTTACAACTAACTAAATTCAAAGTTAGGTAAGTAAGTACACCCATTATTTTATTTAATTATGAGTAATTGGGTAAACATCCAATTTATTAGGGGGAATTAGTTTGTTAGGCTTATACATATATGGAAATGAGTATTTGAATGAATTACACAATGGGTATTTCCTATGCCTATGACCCTATTTCATTTGCTACTTATTCAAACTCATTTTTCCTCAATTTGCAAGTAATTAGGCAAACATCCTCACTAATTTTCACCCATTAACTTCAAGCTCACTAAATTCAAAATCACATAAGTAAGTTCACTCATCTTTTTCTTTGATTTTGAGTAATTGGGTAAACATATAGTTTATTAGGGGGCATTAGTCTATGAGTCTTATACATTTATAAAAATGAGTATTTGAATTATTAATACTATTGCAAAGTATTGAGTACCTAAATTTTGTTTAAAATATGGTCGATAAAGGTCAAAATAGGGTCAGTGTTTGAGTTTAATTTTTGTTAAGTGTTAGTGTACTCTTTGACACAACATATGATAGTGGTATCTATATAGGATCATACGTTTGGTCATTGTGGGTTCCCAATTCAAATCTGAGATAATCTCATAATATGAGCATATCTCATGATCATCTTATCAGGGTATGATCATGGTATATACTCGTCTAATGTGAAAGATTTTCATGATCCGAGACTAACCCCTAGTCATAACACAGTTCTTAGAATAACAAGTGATCCCAAGGTAACTTATGTATGGCATAATGCTTGAGTAACTGATTCAAACATATACAAAGATAAATAGATTGAGCGGAAGCATAATTATGAGATAAGTTATTTCAATACATTACTGTTCAAAGTTTACAACACTATCATCTAAAAGAGAAAGGAACTTAAACTACATAAAATAACTCTATTGACCATCTATAAATCCTCTACTAAGACTGACTATAGGCAGTCGGGACATGACCCTCAACTTTACCTAATCACTACATACAAATAAAAACCTAAAATATAAGAACTGTAACAAACCTAAGTCCTAAAAATATGAGGTTTTACCACTTACTGGCTAAATGTTGTGATCAACCTAACTATATACTAAGAGTAAGCACCTGAAGCTATATCAGAGAGAAAATATAGGAAAAATAGGATGCGATCAGTACTTTGGAATGTACTAAGTATGTAAGATATGTACTAGTCATGAAAATACATAAACATGCTTTAAAACTGAGGACATAAACCATTTATTGAAATATGCCCTTAAAATAGGGTTGTACTTAAAGTTGTGAGGTATAGTGAAATTTCTAAATCATGAGCTAAAACATTTCTTAAATAGTAGAATGCGGTAGAAAAATGAATACTATAGTTAATCTTAAGTTACAGTTGAATATGTTTTAAAACTATACTAAGGATCATGTATGAATACTGGGTTTGAAATTATGGGGCGTGAACTTATACAATGACCCAGTATAAATATGTACTATAAAAAATTGAATGACTGAATACAAGGTCATGCATATCTTAACTAAAACATAAACTGAAACATGAATTGAGAATTATGGGAGATAACACTAACTGACATACCCTAATCTGAATAAATCAAGGTTCATCCTATAACCCTAGTTGAAAGGGTGCTAGTACCTTGCCATGGGCACCAATACTGGCTGGCATAGATCCACTAAAGTAAGGTCTTGAAGTACTAAGGTGTCATACCTCAACTGATGGATGACCCCTTATAACCTACAGTGGTAACATAGTTTTGGAAATTAGGGACTACAACTAAAGGTTTCAAGCCTAAACTGACGGGTGAGCCTTCATCCCTGCGTTTACTCGGTGCTAAGTACCACTCCCAACTCAGCAATACTGAAAATTAATATATGTATGTAGATATATATAGATGTATGTATGTATGTATGTATGTATGTATATATGTATGTATATATGTATATGTATATGCATATGTATATGTATATGTATATGTATATGTATATGTATATGTATATGTATATGTATATGTATATGTATATG
>NC_061113.1:191481704-191482248 GCF_002878395.1 Capsicum annuum
CATATGCATATGTATATGTATATGTATATGTATATGTATATGTATATGTATATGTATATGTATATGTATATGTATATGTATATGTATATGTATATGTATATGTATATGTATATGTACATGTATATGTATACGTATACATATACGTATATGTATATGTATATGTATATGTATATGTATATGTTTATGTATATGTATATGTATATATTTATATATGTGTGTATGTGTGTGTATGTGTGCTCAATATAGTAACATTCTTGAAAATAGCAACATATTCATAATCTAAAGGGCTCAAAACATGTTAATTGGTACATGCATGAAATTCTAGGTATTGACTATTCATAGCCCACCAACTCTAACTAATGCAACTGAACATGATAATACTTTAAAGCTGGTCATATTAGAGAATTTCACAAAAATGCATCCCAAACTCAATTTATCAATAATAAGGAAAATTCATGATAGGGACCCTCAACTTAGAGTGTTGAATGTCTTCAGGCAACAAAAACACAACAAAATATATGAGAATGCTTAACCAAGAGAAACC
>NC_061113.1:191485248-191558058 GCF_002878395.1 Capsicum annuum
CAATTATGTGTTTCTATAAAACATAACAATGTAACACAAATCAAGCTATGGAATAACATTAGCAATAAAAAACCATGCATATATACAAGTTACACTACCTAAACAAGTATGTTGCTAGTAATACAAACTCATGTGCCCTCACAACAAAGAAGTGTCACTCGCTCATATAAAATCATGCATATCAATGTAGAAATGGTCAAGAGACACTCACACTCACAAAGAAGTTCCTATAAATGTGCATCAAATACCATATGCTTGCCCTTACTTTCTTTACCTTATTTTGTAGACAATCGGGTTAGCATCACTTTTGAAATTTACTTAGCTTGTAGTGAAGGCTTGGGGGCTAGTATGTTACAAATAGAAATTTTAGTGACGAAGCCTCCTCGGCACTATACTTACTTTGAGGTCCACTAATCAACCAATTTTATTTGTATTCTACTGTTATTTCTCCCTTTTAATTCTTTTATTGCATATTCAGATTGGGTCTGATTTCTTTTATTCTTTCTTTTTGTTCACAATTGTCTTTTCTACCACACCCAACCCTACTTTCTTTTCTCGTATTTTACCCTTCATCATACCCAATTTAAATTACGCATTCCTATGATAGCCACCCTTAACATAAAAGATTTTCTTGAGTTAAGGTGCACAATATCCAAGGAGGACTAGGGCCAAAACATGTTCATTATAACCCAAATGAAAAGTTGAAAAGTGTAATAAGAAAAATAGGCTATGTAGGCTCAAAATAGGGATCAAGGGATACTTATTCACTTTTGGAAGGTATTTTAGAAAAAATGTGTACAAAGTTCAAGAACCACTTATGATCCTTTCTAAACCGACTATCCTACAACCTTGGCAAGACTAACTAGGCAATTTCTGAATTCAACACACAAAGAGAACTAAGTAGCATCACACACTCATGGCACAGGGTTACATCACAAGCTGGTACCTATCTGTTTCATGCAAAAGTTAGCTATGATTATAATGTCTCTAATCCTAATAACATAACGATATTCACAATAGTCACATATATATACATATCACATAAATTGAAAATAAGATATTGAATGGGTATCATTTTCTCAAAAATCAACAAAAATATATCAACTACCCTAGATACTCATTTTTCTCCTAATCAAACACAAAACATCACGAAACAAAATACAATACTCCTAAAAATAATGGCTCTACTAGGAACATAACTCCGGGAAAAAGGCACAATAATAAAAACCCCGAGAGGACATCAAGACCCATAAGCAACCCCACCCTCAACATAAAATCATGCATTATCCCCAATGCATTGTACCATTACAAAACGATAGAGTTAGAAGCATACCTTTGGAACCATAGGTTCATAGTTTTATGACAAGGCTATGTAGGTTACTTAAACTTCACCAACAAGCCCATGGGTACCTTGATTACTTATACTTCATCAAAATAGCCCAAGAGTTGGCTTCCTATTTTCACTTTCTACTTTGAACTTATCAATTTCACCCCTAATTAATTTTTTGATTTTCTACAATGCTCCAGGGGTGGTGGTATAAAAATAAAGGACCCAAGCACTATATAAGGCATGTTGTACTTCATGTCCATTATGTAAGGAATCTATTTATTTGTTTCTTTCTCACCAAATTCAAGAATGTAGACATAGATTTCCTCTTTTTGGCACTCTTCTTTGGGTTCAGATGGCTTGATGTGCTATAGAAATATAGCACTTTCGATGCTTAAAATAATGAAATTGTGCAAGTTTCTCAGGTTGTTTTGTTAGATATGATGTGTTTTGTGTATATTTTGTAGTAAACTGGGTTTTGGATGATAAACTGATGAAAAAGATGAAAAGTAAAGTTTTTGGCTACTTACTGAGGTTGTTTGGGTGTATGTGCCACTTACCGGGTATATATGACCTAAGATAATACAGAGATCAATAGTCCAGAGGCTCAAGAGCATAAATAAAGAAGACCATGCACTATCCTATGTCCACATACGATCCCTATAAGGAACATATGGTTCATATGTGACCTATGATAGTGCAGCATTTGAAAGCCCAAAGAGCTGTAGGATTTGTGCAAAAGTTCTGCACTTACCTAGGTCCACATATAGTCTGTATATGGTACATAAGGTCTGTATGTGGCTTACGTAAGTGGCCACTGACCATGCTTTTCCTTTCTCATTCGGGATTTGATTTTTAGGATTTCCTTGTACAGTATGTATATGCCTTTTGAAGTTTTATAGTTAGGTTACGCACTCTTAACACTTATAATGTATATTTTGATTCTAATATTTGAATTTGATCTTGGGATTGCTCTTCTTATGATTTTTGTTGATAATTTAGTTTCAGACTTTGAATTTTTTTCAATTATTCTTGTGAAATTGTATAATGCCTTTCATCATGAATTTTGTTGATTTTTCACAAGCATGAGTGGCCAAAACCCATAACTGGTATCTAGGGTAAGGGTTATTAATACGACATCCTAAGACAAAAGTTAAGGGGTGAATTTCATCAATGAGGCCATAAGAAGGGTACATAACTTATCAGATTCTATATGTAAAGTACTAGGTTGGTTGAACAAAGCACGATAAACCTACGAATTATACAATCCAGGAGGAACACAACTCTAGTGTTCATCTCCAACTATTTACAACCAAAGTTTCATATGTTACTTGTTTGATACTATTATAATAAACCACTTATTTACTTTCTGTTCATCCCGTTAAGTTTAGCAAAATAGAGATCATATCCCAGTCTTCCCTATGGGTTTGACCCCAACCTAGTTAGTTATTACACCTGACAACGACTTCTTTATCCTCAATTGGAGATGTATTTTGGGCATTAATCTTGGCTAGATCAAGATTTGACTATCCAAACACAATGTGGAGAAATGCTTCGAATGAAGTCAATAGGCCCCAACTCAGGAATTGCCATTTTATTTATATCCCCACATAACTCTAGTAAGCTATCCTTAACAATAATACTGTCCATAAGATTTTGAGCAATTTTAGACACCTCTAATTTTAGCTCCTCTAGTTGGTTTTTCATAAATTTTTCAATCTTACACAACCCATAACTAAGTTGATAGGTGTCACATGCAGTAGCTTTTGCATCCAACTCTACTTATAAGTGGTTAATATCCAAGCCAAACCTATCAACTTTTTGAATAAGCTCATGATTATTGTGGACAGGATGTGTCAATGTTTCCAGCAAGCTATCCTTGTGTTCACACACTATATATGCCATACTCATGTAATACCACACCATATCAAAAGAATAAGGATCAATAATAAAGAAGTCTTGATCACTCTATACTTCTACTGGCCAAATTATCATATCAAGAAGAGTCGACATACACTAGTGTATGCTCAAACAAGAATAGAAAAGAAAAACCCAATAATTTAAAAAATTCCAATTAGTCAATCTAAAATCGTATTCCCCGACAATGGTTTCAAAATTTGATAATACCCAAATTACCCCTCTTTAGATGGATAAAACAGTCGCTATAAAAATATAGTAACCCAACTAGGCTAGGGTCGATCCCACAGAGAATACATTAGATATCTTGATTGAACTTATTGAAATCACCAGGCAGTGTGGTTAAGTAAAAAGGGGATTTGTAGTTGCTAGTAAGAAGTTATAAGAATTGGAGGCTTTTGGTTGTAAACACTCTAAGACCAACACTAGGCTTCTATTCCCCCTGGATTCTAACTCCATAAATTTATATTGCACTGTCGAACTATTGAATACCTTCCATGTAGAATCTAATAAGTTATGTACCACCAACTGGCTTGTGGGCTCATTGATGAATTTCACCCTTTACCTTTTGAGTCTCACGGTATTGCTTTACTAACTCTTGTTCTACATCCCAGTTAATTGTAACCTTTTGAGTCTCAAGTTAATATATAGAAAGATAATTGTCTTACGTGGATGATACTAATTAGCCTAGATTGATAATTAATCTCCAAATTACTATTGTGATCTTCTTTTCTTACACTCTACCTATCTTTTAAAGCAAGTAGTGAATATATGTGGGATCTTAACATTGGCCACAACTAGAAATCAATAAGAATGATGAAAACCCAATACATGCAAGAACCATTATCTAGAATGACTTGTCATTTCCTCTACTTCGTTAATCTGCCAGGGTTCCCACAACCCTAGCTAAGGGAATTAGCGTCTCATAGTTATGAGATCAATCATGAAATTCAAACAAAAAATTATAGAATCAATCTCACAATAATTAAAGAAGAAAACCCAAAGTCATATATTGAATAATACATAAAAAAAAAACAAGAAGATCCCAAGATTATAAGTCAATCCTTGAATCAAAAGATGTTGTGAATGATGTAAACTTATCCCAAAAGGGACTCTCTCTAATATCTAGCATCTCAAAGTATAAAGGGTATTTATAGATTATAAGAAACCCTAGAAATCAAATCCTAAATAAAATAGGGAAACCTGACTAAAAATACCATAGGAGTGTATCTAGGTTTCATGGAAACGTATGAAATGATTTTGAAATAATCCAAACCCTAGTCATATACTGGACTCGCCACCTCTGGGCTAAAATTTTAGGATTCCTCACAATTGTGGAAATGAATCCACATAATGAATCATTGTTTCTGACAACTAGTCATTACCAGAGTCGTGGTTGCTAGCAGTGTAACAGTCCCTTAGGAAAATTTCTATAACTTTTTGTCATGATAACGTATTAAGGCGAGACTGGTGGCATTGTAAAGCTTGTTCAATGGCCTATATTTTTATGGTTCTAGAGCTCAAAAACATAGGGTATTACAATATCTTCCCCTTGGGATCATTCGTCCTCAAATAAAGACTGACTTGGCTGAAAGAATAGGAAAAGAGTAGTAATCCCTTACATAGAATTCTAAGTGCTGAATATGGGCAAGATGACTAAATTTCCAACTAACTTTAGCTTGTTTGAAAATATAGGAACTCACTAGTGCTGTTTGGCTGAATTCTAAGGTTGGATAACTAACATAATACTAGTTTCTAAATCTAGATATCTTTTATGGATGGGACTAATTTAGACTAGGAGTAACGACTCAATTGAGATTACACATAGAATAAATGAAAATAAAGAACCTTTACACATAGAATAAATGAAAATAAAGAACCTCATGGAATAGGCATATTCATGAAACTTCGGATAGTAAGACTCGATAAAAGACAGGAAAATATTAGGATATTATCTGTGTAATTGCTAAACTGAATTGTTAGCTATATGGACAGACTCGTACTGAAAGCTTATAACTCAACTGAAGCATCCTAGGAATAACTGGATATTTAGAACTATAACGAATATCTAATGACATGAAATTTATAAGAGTCACTAGAAAATGAGTATTTTTTACCTTCCACACTCCTTGTTTGAAGTTCAAATAATATTATGGAGCAACGAATTTTGGGTATAATCTGAGTGAGATATCTGAATAAGAAATTGAAACATGGCCACAACTCTATAACATGGAATATAGGCATATAAAACAAAAGATAGGATAGAATTACTATGCCTTAGGCAATGCAACTAATAACTTTAAAGCTTAGCCTTACTTCTGAAATACTCCCTTAACTATACTTTTCCTCATAAATACTACACGTCATTTGACGCCACTTATAATCTTCACATAGGTATTGATAACTCATTCTACCAAAGTCTGAGTTGAACTAAATTCTCTCACCATTTCAAGACTAACTCATAGTCACAAGGTACTACACATAACACTGTAATACTAATCTAAACCACGGATTCAATATCCTATGTGTTTTTAGAGCACTTATCTTAGGAATAATACTTCTTACCACTTCAACAACTAACTTCAACCTCTTACTAGGAATTCACTAGCGCACAAAGAGTTTATCCACTTCTAAACCTACTTGACATTTAAGCTTATCATTATAACCACATATGAACTTCTAGGAAACCAACCCACCTAAGAATTTTTCCCATATTCTCTAATATCTCTATTAATAAGAAATTTTATGGACTATACTCAAGGAGAAAAACCAAGAACTCTCATCTAACTATAGCATATACCAAAAGCTTTACCTCAATCTTCCTTCACACTTATAGCCTTAAATAAAACAAGAATACAATAATCTTTATCTAATAAGGAACATCTAATGTCTCCCATCTAAACCATTGTTCATCCATTTTTATCACCACTATCTTAACAAAATGAGAGGTCACTAAAAGGTTAGAACATTAGGACTTGAAAAATGAAAGAACATTATACATAACTATGACACTTAACTGAGGCTTGAGCAATAGAGTATCAAAGGAATAGATCATTAAAGATATCTAAATTGAGGACATACATGTCATAATATGAATTTTCACTGGTCATTAAGGGTGTACCATGAGTTTTAGGAACTGAGAATACTATAAAACATGAGTACATGAGTCATAAGCTAAACAACTTTAGTTTGGAGTTCATAAATTCATGGAATATGAGTCATACTTCTGAGTGAACTGGCACTCCTTATACTGGGAACTGAGAGTATACATGATTCTATATAAAGTGCATGAATATGATCTATGATCATAGAGCTGACTTGTAACGGATGAGTAGATGTTGTAATGGCTAAAGTATGAGAAATTATATCAAGATAAGAACGGGTTGTGTATCTTCCTACACTACTATTGTTCTAGAATTCACTGGTATCACTACTAAGATCTGATAACCTAACTTGATTCCTTGTTCTATCATCTCCCCTTTAGATTAAATCTATTATTCTAAGATTGTGGACTTCTGCAGCAAACTCTAAATTGAACTGCGATCACTTTACTCTAGAGTCTGAGATATATCAATACACATAATAATAAACTCCCCTAAAAGACAATGTCTTAAAGTATAAAGCCCGCTGCTAGAACTTCCTTCTGAGATACAACTCTTAACTTTCTATAGCCCTAATAGTCATCAAATAGTAACTTAAACACTTACTAACTTAGAATTTTATGGAGTATCACAATACCTTGAGTTCATAATTTTCCTTCTAGAATTTCAAACTCTTCTTTCTATTAGCTTAATCATCCTTAATTCAAACTTCAATTCTAACACTTCACATAGATATCCCCAAACTTTTAATGAACTATACTAACCTACAACTACTGGATAAAAATAATGAAACATAGTAAAAATCATGAAACACCAACCCACTCAAAATTTTATAAACACACCCAACCTTAACAAGATTCTCTATCATTGTGGTCACTACCTAATCTTGATCCTGACTAAAGTATTAACATACTCTAAGTCCCCTTAATTGGTAAAACTCTCTTAAATGTTATTAAACAATCTACACAACACCTTTATGGATTCATGTTTTCTACTAAATTAAGATAAACACTATCCTCACTTTACTGTTGTTAAACTTCTAGGTTCATGCATCAAACTCTAGGTCATTCGCCATAGGATTCTGAGAAAGGTTCTAAGGGCACATCTGACTTTTGCTTAATGCACGATTGTCATAAGTAAGAATAAACTCTTTCAGAGTTTGGAACTTAAAGGCACCGATAGGATCCTTTTGAGCCTGCGTGCAATCTCATAACTATCTATGGGACTATCTGAGATAACTATATTAGTATGAATTTAAGCTTGACTATTTCTATTACCTCAATAATAAGGTAAAGTTGGCATGAATAGAGCAATATAATAATTTGTATAAGTTTCTTAGAAAAATATCTAATGCATAATTTTAGATAAGAAATAAAGGAAACATTTCTTAAATGCCTTATATCCTCTCAAAGAAAAGTACAAGCATCTTCATATTGTTCCACAAAACTCTACTAGACATAACTTCATTGACACCCCAGGACATTTGAACCTTGTTCTCTGATACCAAGCTTGTCATGACTCGAGATTATACCCTAGTCATAATACGGTGCTTAGAACCAGAGGTGATCCCAAGCTAACCCATATACTGGCATAATGCTTGAGCAGCTAATTAAAACAGGTACGAAATCTAAATTGACTGAGTGGAATCATAATCATGAGATAAGTTTTTTCAATACATTACTGTTCAAAGATTACAACATTGTCATATGGAAAAAAGAGGAAGTCAAACTACATACAATGAATCTAACTTACCATCTATGAAGCCTCTACTAATACTGACTATAAATAGATAGGACATGATACCCAACTATCCCTAATCAATATATGTGAATAAGAAAATAAAATACAAGAACTAAAATGGACTTGAGTCCTCAAAATAAGATAACACATCACTTGTTGGTCGAATGTTGTGATTTCCCTGATAATGATCCTAAGAGTAAGCACCTAAATCTACATTACATTGAAAAAATGGGCAGAAGAGGTACACAATCAGTACTTTAGAATTTACTGAGTATGTGAGATATGCACTAGTCATGAAAATACTTAAAACATGCTTTGAAACTAAGGACTAAACCTTTTGCTGAAATATGTATTTAAAATAGGGTTGTACATAAAAGTTGTGAGGCTTAGTGAAATTTAAAAATCATGAGCTAAAATATTTCTTAAATATTGGGAAGTGGTAGAAACATAAATACTATATTTATTTGTCATGACCCAATTTCTCATATCATGATGGTGCCTACAATAACCCACTAGTAGGAAAGCCTAACCGTAGTCTAAAATTGCTAGTAACAGACTACTCAATAATATAAGGAAAAGAATGTGCAATAAATGAAATAGAGATCAATACATAATAAAATCCCAAAACCAAGTATTATTAGTACAAGAGCTTCTAACATAATAAGAGTACAAAAGTGAAATATCAAGAGAAATACACTAAAAAAACTTATATCTTAATACAATATAGAGACTAGTATAATACATAAGGGAGAGATGAGTAATACTCTAAATGTAAGGATTTCACTCTAAGTCTCTAGCCATGGTTGCTCTGCACAATGCAGACACCAAGGGTGATAACCCGTACTATGATCTGCAGGTTACAGAAGTGTAGTATGAGTACCAAAAGAATGGTACTTAGTAGGGAACTGCAAACTGAGCTCCAAAGATAATATCGACATATACATCATATAAATAGAATAGAAACTACACCTAAGAGTCCAAAAATCATATCACAAGTCAATGAGAATAATAAGGGACAACTATCTACTCAAGTCCAAGAGTCTAACATAATAAAACTAAGAAAGTATCAGGGAAACTATCCTAGTCCATCCACATTCAATAAATGTCAATACTATACCTTACATCCCAGGCCAATAGACTAATAAAGAGTGACAAAATGAAATATAGAAATATGTAAGGCCAAGAAAAAAATATATAGTATGAACAAATAAATAAAGGGATATACCGTAGTGCCATAGCTTCATATGGATAGAAACACACATACACACACATATATATACATATGAGGTTATCTCAATGTATAGCCTATATAATCATATCCTTATTCTAAGACCTTATTATAATACAATCAGGATCTAATACTATCATGCTTAGGGTTTCTAATCCATATGGCTAGACATGCATAAAAATACAGACATAAGATAGAAGAGGCTAAGAATATACCTTAAATCTCGATATCGGATCAACAATCAATCTTTCATAAGATAGCCATAATAATGATCACAACAATGATAATAAAATATCAATAATAATAGCATGAGTAACCGACAACTCTAAATAACAAACTAGTTGCCAAGCCTATGCGTACCCCCACCACCTTAGGCTTGGAAAGTTTAATCAACATATAATAACACAAGGTTTACTCTTCACCCATATATATGCAATCATCCCATATCGGTTGATAGATATACGTGCATACTGGTGATAGGCAATGTATATTCAGGAATGAATACAAGGTACACATTCAGTATAAAAATATCATAATCATAACTATCATCATCGTGTCCATTATTAGCATAATCAACCTCCAGCCTTACCAGGTATCAATATATCATAACAGTATACTCCGACTTTACTGGGTATAATATATCATCACATTATCCTTTGACCTTTTTGGTTATCAATATACCATCACAGTATCCCTCCGACCTTGTTGAGTATTAGTATATTATCACAGTATCCTCTGGCCTTTTTGGGTATCAATATATTATCAGAGTATCCTTTAACTTTGTCGAGTATCAATATATCATCCCAATATCCTCCGACCTTGTCAGGTATTAATATAATCATAAATGTTACTACACATATATTTATAGACATGATATGTGCACGGGTTTAAGACGTGGCAAACCAAGGGTAAATATACAAGCATATTAGTATAATCATAATCATAACTGTATCATCATACAAATATCTAACTTGTCAATATTCCCAACTATTTGTTATTAACTAACCAACTCTGATTATCATTAAACCACTAATTCTCTATACTTTACATGACCTCAAAGTATTAGCTGTGAAATTATCCTTTGCATAATCCTTATTCATGGGACAACAACTAACAATTATTTACTAAATAGACACTACCTAACATCTAGTCAAGGTTCACCCCTCGACGATAATCATAGTTTATCCACTATACATTATTATGAACTAATCATCTTATATTCGTTAATACTTATAACTCAATAAATTACTATTTATTATCTAAGCATCTTGTATTAACTACAACATTCCTTAACTAACCGTCGCTTACTAACTAATTCTCGTTTATCAACTATTTATTATTATTAACTAATCACCTCTTATCACCAGCATCTCTTATTTTCTAGCCTCATTGATACACAAATCCTCATTTATAAACTAATAGACATCATAAACTTAGTCATCAATATCAACTAATCTTCACCTATGCTAAACCTGACATCATCAGCCATCGCTAGTTACCACATTTTATCTAAGCAAGGTTTATTAACTAGTACATTAGATTCCTAGCCATCAAGAACTATAATCACCTAATAGACAACTAGATACCACATAGCTTAACCCTTAATAAGGAAGGACAGACATAAGATCATATTTCAGTTAGAATCATATCAATTACCAATATAATAATCATAAATATACCAAATCTATGCATGCCATCGATAGTATTTAATTAGTGAAATAATAAGCATCATAGTGCATCTTCCTCTATCCCATACATATATTCATAAACCACAACTGCATCTTTTACAAGGATAAATACTTCCCGGATACCCAACTAATATCATAACATGGGCCTCGGCCTAATAACATGTCTGAAATAGTCATAACATCATAATTACGGCCTTTGTCCCATATACGTATTTGAAACTCGTATCAATAATCATATTTGTAAGTCATAGTACACCGCTATCTATCTCATATATCAGAGTCATAATATCAAATAGTATATAATGTGTATAGGGATCTTATATCAATAGATCATACATCATGACTATGAGGAATGACACCTCTCTAGGGTAATTATCATATCTAAAAGGAATACCTCTATAGGCCCAATAATCATAACTAAGAGGAATGTCATCTCTATAGGCCTAACAACCATAAATAAGAGGAATATCATCTCTATAGCCCCAACAATCATAACTAAGAGGAATATCGTCTTAATAGGCCCAACAATCATAACTAAGAGGAATATTGCCTCTATAGGCCCAACAATCATAACCAAGAGAAATATCATCTCTATAAGTCCAACAATTATAACTAAGAGGAATATCATCTCTATAGGTCGAACAATCATAACTAAAAGGAAAGTCACCTCTATAGGCCAAGTATCAAGTCTAGGAGAAAATAGCATCTCTATGGGCCAAATATTAAACTAAGAGGAAATAGCATCTCTATGGGCCAAATATCATATCAAAGGGAAATAGTATCTCTATAGGCCCAAATATCATAATTTAGGGAAAAATTCATCACCATTGTATAAGACATGAAGTAAACTTATACTAAGGTTTACTAATCTCAACTATGCCTCACATCTGCAGCTAAGTCCATAAGCCTAACAAAGACTTGGCCTAAGTAGGCCAGACAATCCCACGTCTAATCCTTAATTCTCATATTTATTCATCTATTCCCCCAAACTAGGCTAAGGTATCTAGTTAAACTTCTATATGTCAAGTAAGCCATATTTAAGCCTAAGATAGGAACTTATAATAGAAATAAGGGTCCTTAAGTTAACTCTACCCAAATTACAATTTCAAGACTACCAAAATCCTAGTATTGGGGGTTCATAATCCATGAGCTCTGACCAATAAAATTAAGCATGATAATACTTTAAAGCTGATCATAGTAGAGAATTTCACAAAAATACACCCGAAGCTCAATAATTTATCAATAATAAGGACAATTCATGATGGTGAGTGTGGAAAAGTGCAAATCTAGTGGAAAACATGTACGTATGGTTTATATACATAAATAGACTAAAGGAATTAAGAAATCTTTGACCTGGAACTCAATTCTTGAAGTGAAATTTAAACTTGAGGCTTTAGAAGTTTTTGGGACTCAATGGGTAGAAGGTACCCATTGACAAAATCCCACATATCTGGAGTGAAAGCCTTGGAGAAATCCTTGGAATCAAACTTGAGATGGAGAAACCCTATCTTACTTTTAGAGATAAAGGAATAGATTCTTTTGTTATTGTGGATTAATTTTAAGACTAAATGGTAAATTTAGGGAAGTTTAGGGTTACGTACCACCCTTAGGGAAACCTAATAATGTGGGTTAGCAGTTAATAATATAGAAAAAGACTAAACAGCCTTTTGAAAATGTTTAAGAATTTTTTAGAAGCATTCATCACGACTCGGGTAAAGGTGTTTTCAAATAAGTTGTACGTAATTGAGTCATGTAGAGTTAAATCAAGAAAATTAGTTATACTAGCTTGAGATAGGTGTGTGTCTAGTTGGTTTCATTGGATTATAATGTGTTAAATGAGGTCCAAATTGTTTAATAGTGAATTTATATGCGAAACAACTTATTTGTAATGTGAAAAGTTCAATTGGATTAAGTCAAGAGTCAGAGTGATAAGTTGAAGATCAATGTAAACTAGCCTAGTCTTAACTCGTATTTTGAGTTCATCGTTCTTGATATTATTTTGTTTTAATCTCGAACCCATGGTTATTATGATGTAGGATGTTTTGTCATCTTACTGTGGTGATATATTGATGATATAAATGCTGGAAATCCATTGGAAACACACCACAAGTCTTGGATAAAAGAAAGGATGATGAAACACTTAACCAATTTTTTGGATACAATTTCTAGTGAGCCAATGCGATATAGATGCGGTGCACCACTTTTGTAACACGGTCAGTAAGGCCCCATATTGTCTACTTCATGAAATAGGCAAGGTGTAATGTTGTTTACTTCATGAAATAGGCAAGGTGGTGCGTTGCATTCTCCACATACGGACAATTGCAAATCTACTCCTACTCGGTTTGGGCTTGCATTACTTCTACTATACATTCAAGTCTTGTTCACTTTTGTAATTATCTTTTGAGATCTTGGACAATTGTGGAGGCTGCTGCAACTCATTATTTTTAGGTTTTACATTATTTAATTTATCTTCATTATGTTTTTGATCATTCATACAATTATTTGAATGATGATTATGACTATTAGTTGCTAAAAACTCCCTTTTTAGAGTTAAAGCCAAAAATATGAAGACTATTTTTTTAATTGATTTTGTTTAATTTGCTTATAATATTCAGTCTCTTGTTTATCCTATTTTTAATTATTCAAGGATTGATCACCCTTAGAATACATATATTGTCAACATTGTGATCTTTGGAGAGGGAATAGGGAGATAGAACATGGGGATGAACAAAGTAGGTTTCTTATTCTTTTATGAAATAAGGAATTTAAATTAGCTTCTACGATAGGGATACACCTAAAATCCTTACTTGATTCACATGTAGGATGATACCTTAAAGAACATAATTAGATTATTACATCCCCGCTCAATTATGTAGTTGTAATGTCCAAGTTAGGTAAACAATTAGAGGTCGGGAGACCATGATCATATGATTAACCCTACAAATTAACAACCAAGATAAGCGAGTTAATGAATGAAGTTTAATAACATAGTATGATTATTCAAAGTGATTTAAACCTGGGCTTTACTCTATTGATTGTCTCAAGATTTTTATTTATGCATTGCTTACTTTACTTTATTTTACAAATATTCAAAACTCTTGTTTGGTTATGCTTGCGCTAGATTGATCAAAATTGTGAATTAAAATCAAATAGTTGTTAGAACAAGCCCCTGTGGGATTGATATTTGGCTTTCTTGAAGGCCATTATATTACTTGGTAGACCACGTACACTTGCATGTGCCTACTGTGACCAAGTGGAGAATTTGTATGGACTATAGAAAGCTCAATGGTTCCACCTACAAAGATCATTTCCCAATCCCTTTTATTGACCAAATATTGGACAGACCTGCTAGACAAGAGTATTATTGCTACCTTGATGTGTATTCTGACTATAATCATATATTTGTTGTACCAAAAGACTAGGAGAATACAATATTCACCTTTCCATATGGGACTTATGCTTTTAGGAGAATGCCCTTTGGATTATACAATACACCATCCACTTTCCAAAGGTGCATAATGGCTATTTTCTACGACATGGTGGAGGATTTAGTTGAGGTATTTATGGATGACTTATCTGTATTTTCTAACTCATATGATCTGTGGTTTTAGAACTTAGACAAGTCTTGGATAGATGCAACGAGACTAATTTGGTGTTGAACTGGGAGAAATGCTATTTTTTGGTTAAGAAAGGAATCATCCTTGGCCATAAAGTTTCACAAAAAGAGCTAGAGGTTGACAAACCAAAAATAGAGGTTATTAAGAAGCTACCTACCCTAGTGTTAGTTAAAAGAGTGTGTAGTTTCCTTGGACATATCAAGTTTTATAGGAGGTTTATTAGGAGTTCTCAAAGATAGCGAGTCCAATGCTCAAGCAACTGGAAAAAGAGGTAAAATTTGAATTTCGGGCAGATTGTTAAAAAGTATTTAAGGACTTGAAGACAAGATTGACAGAGGTACCCATATTTATAGCTTATGACTGGGAATTACTATTTTAGATGATGTGTGATTTAAGTGATGTGGTTGTAGGTGTAGTGTTAGGAAATGAAAGAAAAAGTTTTTTCACTCAATTTATTATGCCAGTAAGACCATATATGCTGCCTAAATAAATTACATGGTCATGGAGAAAGAGATGTTGGCTCTAGTCTATGTGTTTGATAAATTCAGAGCTTCTTTAGTAAGCACAGAGGTAATAGTCCATATGGACCATGTTGTAATCAGATATCTATTCAATAAGAAAAATATGTAATTGAGGTTAATTGGATTGATTTTACTACTGCAAAAATTTGATTGAGAGGTATGTGATAGAAAAAAGCTGAGAATCAACTGGCTGACCACTTACCAAGGCAATAAGATCAATCGCATATAGTTAAAGATGGGTGTATTTGGGAGGAGTTCCTTAAAAAATAGTTGATGGCATTGTGTGTAGAAGAGATCCCATGGTATGCGGATATAGTGAATTTGTTGGTAAGTGGAGTATATTCTTTGAATGCCATGAGTCAGTAAAAAAAATTATAACATGATTCTCGCTCATATATGTAGGATGAGCCATATTTGTTCAAGAAGGGCACTGATTGCGTAGTTTGAAGATGTGTTGCAGAATCTCAGTCTAAACAAGTGTTTGAGAGTTACCATTCATCACCTTATAGAGGTCACCATGGAGAAGAGTGAATGAAACATAAGGTATTGCCATCTGGTTTCTTTTGGCTTACCTTGTGTAAAATGGTTTTTTATTTTTTGAAAGAGTGTGTCTAGTGCTAGAGAATGTAACTATTTTCAGACATCATGAAATGCCTTTGGATTATATTCTTGAGTTAGAGGTTTTTGATGTTTATGGGATAGATTTCATGGCTTTATTTCCACCCTTCTATGGTAATCTTTATATTTTGGTGGCAGTGGATTATGTGTCAAAATGGGTAGAGGTTGGAACTCTCCGAACTCATGATGTGAAAGTGGTGATAAAATTTATAAGAAAGAATATTTTATCGCTCTTTGGCACCCCCAAGGCAATTATTAGTGATGACGGGTCTTATTTTGTGAACCATTTTGTAATACCCCGTATGTCTGTGCATCATACGACTCACTCTCTTCAGTCATACATACAATATATGAGAAGTATTTTTTAGTTGTATCTAAGAATACGTGGCAAGATGGACATTCTGTTGTAGGCATATAGTTGAAATAACTAAGTGCATCAAGGTTTACATATATCCATGTTTTGACTCATAAGATTCATATTATGATTTGAAATTCATTATCTTGACTGAGATATTGTTGAAAGATTTAAAGATGATTATCTATCATGATGTTTTGTTATGAACTTCTATGAAACAAAGCATGAATTCTAAGTCCTAAGTACAACTACTTAATTTACAAGAAGTTTATGCTCTTAAGTTCCATTGTTATGTGTTATAAGATTATTTAGAGAAAGACTTAAACTTTTGATCTAAATATAAGACATGGAATCCACAAGTTTTCATCTTGATTATGATTTAATGTAAAGAGAAGAATAAATGGTTTTTTCATCTTATAAACCATTATGCTATTTTAAGTGGATTTCATAAGTAAGAGCATAGCAGTATTCTGGGAGTAGTATTTAGCACCAAAAAGGGAATGCGGATGAGAGTATCCTAAATTATTTGAAACTACGAGCCACCGTAGGTTAAGATTTTTCCCAATATGGATGAAGTTCAGTGATCACTTAAGTTAATATTCTATTCTAATGGCAATGATAGGACATTTCTCCCCAACATGGGTAAGACATTGGACTCCATGGTAGCTCACATGGTTTATGTTGGTTATAAGAATCTCCCATAAGAAAGACTAAATGCAAAGATTTTAGAAACTAAGTGTTATGGCACACCAAATTTATTATTATGTGTCATTATTTATGTTTGTGATCTTGTAGTCCATTGTTTTTATTCAAGTTCAAGATGAGTCATTTATATTTAGCATGCTTCATTTGAAAATATATGTTTATATATGTATATTCAGTTATTATGTACTTATGCATTCACCCCTACATACCCAGTACATTCCATAGGTACTGACACGTATATATGTCTATGTGTTACATTAACTTATAATGCAGGTTCGGGTGCTCATTTCTAGTATTATGACTGACTAAGGGCATCATTTCCTACATCCTAATTTTAGTGAGTCCTCATAGTCCGAGGACCAGTAGATCAGACTTCGGTTTGTTGATGATAGAGTTTTAGTTATTTGATTTTTGTTTATGTTTGGGTTAGTTGGGGTCTATCTCAGTGGCTCTCTAGACATTAGTAAAGGCTTGTTAGTCTGTTTATGTTTCTAGTTCAAAGAATTTGTTTGAAGATTTCCAAGTTAATACTTTTATTAAGATACGAAATCATTTACCTTCAAGTTCTTATATATGTGAGTTCGCTTCTCATGTGAGTTTCAATATAAATAGATATCATGGGTTAGCTTTAGGCTATTTGTAGTCTTAAGCACTGTGTGACATCCAGGGGTTAGTTTTGGGGAATTACAAACTTGGTATCAGAGCCTAAGGTTTAAAGAGTACTAGGGAGTAGGACAAGCCACGTTACGTAGAGTCTTGATCATGGATATGAAGCACGCCATATTTATGAGCAGGAGGATACGGAATGAGTTAGGAATCGTCATTTCTTTCATGATCTATCGTGCTTACAATTTTCTCTATCTACCTTAACTCGTGCTTTAACGTGATGTAATATGTCTCCTCGTCGAGCCAAAAAACTTAGAAACGATGATCAACCACCCTTCACGCTAACCCTCTAAATGAGAATGTGTCTCAAGCTAAATTTTGGGATGCCTTTCAAGTTTTGTCCCAAGCTATGAATGCCAATGTTCAAGGAAACTAACAAATAGCACTCTCAATTTAGCAAAATAGTAATTTAGGTGTAGCTAGGATTTAATACTTTAAGAGGATGAACCCACCTAAGTTTCATAGGTCAAAGGTAGAGTAGGATCCTCAACTTTTTATTGGAGAGGTGAGAAAGATTACTCAAATTATGCATATCACTAAAAATAAGAGTGTGGAGTTGGCATTCTATAAGTTGAAGGATGTTGCTTATGATTGGGTTATTATATGGAAGGACGATAGGGGTGAGAATGTAGCTCTGATGAGTTGGAAAGTTTTTTAGAATGCTTTTCTAGACCGATTCTTTCCATACGAGATAAGGTATTCTAAAGTGGAGAAGTTCTTGAACCTGAGGCAGGTCTCTATGTAAATGAAGGAATACTACCTTTAAGTTCACTCAGTTGTCTAAATATGCCCCCGAGTTGTTATCAAACTTTAAAGCTCGTATGAGTAAGTTGGTTTTTGAGGTGTCTGATTTGGTGGTCAAGGAATGTAGGACTACCATTCATATTGAGGATATGGATATTGCTTGTTTGTTGCCTCATGCTCAACAAATTGAGGCAGAAAATTTGAAGGAAAGAGAGAAGAGAAACAAAAGGGCTAAAACTGGATAGTTTGAGTATAGTCAGCCAAGATCTAGAGAGGGAAGCCATTTGCAGTTTTAGGGTCATTCATTAGTGCCTACACTATCTTCATCCAGTGCCCCTACACCCAGAATAAGGCAGGACCAATGGGGCAGGACTTTAAATTCCAGGTCTCAGAATAGTATAGTCGGGAGGCCTAGTTACCTGATATATGTAAAATATGGCAGAACCCATCCTGGTGAGTGTTTGATGGGCAAAGGGGGTTGCTATGGTTATGGAAAGTTTAAGCACAAAACCAAGGAGTGTTCTTATGCTATGCTAGGTAGTAGGGATGCTAGTCCTCTGACTCTGTTTACTAGTGCACTAGCTCAGCCAGGTCGCCCAGACCCTCTACAGGGTACATCATCCAGTATCAAGGGAGGTCATCTCCAAAATCAATTTTATACTTTACCATCTCAGCAGGAGTAAGAGAGTTCATCAAATGTTGTCACTGGTATATTTTGTGCCTTTTACCTTGATATATATGTGTTGTTAGACCTGAGATCAAATCCCTCTTATATAACTCCATTAGTTGTTTTAAATTTTAGGGTAGGTCCTAAAAATCTATCTAAGCCCTTCTCAGTATCTACCACAGTGGGTGAGTTAGTTGTTGCTAGAGGAGTCTATAAGAAGTGTCTTATCATCGTCCTTCATAAGTCACACTAGCGGACCTAATAGAGTTAGAGATGGTAGCCTTTGATATCATTATAGGCATGGATTGGCTCCATTCATGATACACATCTATAGATTGTATCACGCATGTGGTGAAGTTTCAATTTCCTAACGAAGAAGTTTTGAGTAAGAGGGTAGTTCTGTGTCTCCCAAAGGTCGACTCATCTCTTATCTTCAGGCCAGAAAGTTGATATCAAAAAGATGTATCTATTATTTAGTTTGAGTCAAAGATACTAAGTTTGAAGCCTCGAAGTTCAGTCAGTTAGGGTAGTCAATGAGTTTTCTAAAGTTTTTCCCAAAGATCTACCATGGGCACCTCCATATAGAGAAATAAAATTCGGTATTGATCTTCTTGCTGATACTCAGCCCATCTCTATTTCTCCATGTTTTATGATTCTGGCTGAACTCAAAAAGTTAAAAGTGCATCTTAAGGACCTTTTATATAAAGGTTTCATCAGGCCCAGTGTCACTCTATGAGTCACTCCAATCCTTTTTCATACATAAGAAAGATGGCACTCTCAGAATATATATAGAATACATATAGCTAAACAATATTACCATTAAGAACAAGTGTCCCATTCTTAGAATTGATGATTTGTTTAATCAGCTTCAGGGTGTCTGGTGGTTTTCCAAGATTCATATTAGGTTGGGATATCATCAGTTGAAAGTTAGGGAGTAAGAAATTTTGAAAATAGCTTTCTAAACAAGGTACGGCTATTTTGAGTTTATGGTTACATTGTTTGGACAAACAAATTCCAATATAACCTTTATGGATTTGATGAATAGGGTCTTCAAGCGGTACTTAGATATATTGCCCATTGTCTTTATAGATAACATACCCTCAAGGACCGTCAGTTATATGTAAAGTTTGGTAAATGTGAATTCTGGTTGGAATTTGTTACCATCTTAGGGTATGTCATTTCAGGAACTGGTATTCATGTAGATCCTAAGAAGACTAATGCAGTGAAGCACTAGCCTAGACCCATCACTCTATTCGATATCAAGAGATTTTTGGGTTTTCATGGGTATTATGGAAGATTTGTTGAAGGGTTTTCCTTGATAAATGCACCATTGACTAAGTTTAATCAAACAAAAGTAAAGTTTATATGGTCAAAAAAGTGTGAAAAGAGTTTCCAAGTGTTGAAGGATAGATTAACTATGGAACCAGTGTTAGCTCTGCCAAAAAGGTTAGACATATTTGTAGTGTACTATGATTATTCCAGAGTTGGGTTAGATTATGTGTAGGCAAGAAATGGGTGAGGGATAGCTTATGCATCTAGACAACTTAAGAATCATAAAAAAAATCACGCAATCCAAGATTTGGAATTTGCTGTTGTGGTTTTTGCCTTGAAAAATTAGAGGCACTACCTTTATGGTGTGCATGTTGATGTATTTACTAACCATAAGAGTCTTCATTATGTATTTACTCAACGGGAACTAAATCTTTGTCAGAGAAGGTGGTTGGAGTTATTGAAAGATTATGACATGAGTATGATTTATCATCTGGGTGAGACTAACGTGGTTGTTGATACACTGAGTAGATTTTCCATGGGGAGTGTGGCTCATATGAAAAAGAAAAAGTGAGAATTAGCCAAGGAGGTACGTAGGTTAGCCCATTTAGGAGTACGATTGATCGACACTGATGATGGAGAATTAGTATTTCAGAATGATTTAGAATTGTCTTTGGTAGTGGAAGTAAAGGAGAAACAATGAAATAATCCTATGTTTATCCAAATATTGGAAGCAGTCCAGCAACAGAAGGTTGAGATTTTCTCCCAATAGAGAGATGGTGTACTTTGCTATGAAGGTACAATTTGTGTTCCGAATGTAGACGGGTTGAAATAAAGGATACTAGCTAAGGTTTATGGATCGTGGTATTCCTTTCACTTGGGTGATACTAAGATGTATCGCGACTTGCGATAAATTTATTGGTGGAATCGTATTAAGAGGGACTTAGCTGAGTTTGTAGCCAAATGTCTAAATTATCAGCAAGTTAAGGTCGGATACCAAATATCGGGTGGTATGTTGCAAGATATTAGTATCCCTACTTGGGAAGTGGGAAGTAGTGAATATGGATTTCATCATAGGGTTGTCTCACACAAGACGTCAGCATGATTTAATTTGGTTATAGTTGATCAACTGACTAAATCATCCCAAATTCTTCCTGTCAAGACTTCAGATAACGTACAGTATTATGCCAGAATGTATATCAGGGATTTATAAAGAGTTCATGGGATACCTTTGTCCATCATTTTAAATAGAGGCACGCAGTTCACTTCACAATTTTGGCAGTATTTTTAGAAGGGCCTTGGTACAAAGGTTAATCTTTGTATTGGTTTTCTTCTGTAGACCAATGGTTAGGTCGAACGCACAATTCAGACATTAGAATACATGATGAAGGCATGTGTTTTAGACTTTAAAGAAATTTGGCATGACCACCTACCTTTGATTGAGTTTGCTTATAACAACAGTTATCACACTAGCATTCAGATGTCTCCGTTTGAAGTATTGTATGGGTGTAAGTACAGGTTACTAATAGGATGGTTTAAGGTTGGTGAAGCAGCTTTGATTGGGCCTGACTCTGTTCTTGGAGTGGCAAAATTTTAGTTAATTCGTGAGATATTGAAAACTTCTCAGAGTTTTTAGAAATAATATGCTGGTGTACAAAAAAGAGAGCTCAAGTTTGAAGTGGGCGATTAGATATTCTTGAAGGTGTCGCCTATGAAAGAAATATTGAGGTTTGGGAAGAAAGGGAAGTTGTGTCCATAATTTTTTGGTCTGTAGGAGATAGTGAAACCCATAGGAGAGGTGGCTTATGAATTAATCCTTCCATCGGAGTTAGCTGCAGTTCACCTAGTGTTCCATGTTTCGATACTAAAGAAGTGCATTGGAAGTCCGACCTCAGTAGTTCCCCCAGAGAGTATTAAGGACAATGATAACCTGACATATGAGGAGATTCCTGTGGAGATACTTGATATGCAGGTTCAAAAGCTGAGGAATAAAGAAGTAGCGTCAGTAAAAGTTCTTTGAAGAAACTAGTTGGTTGAAGGGGCCACTTAAGAAGTTGAAGCAGACATGATGACCAAGTATCCTCATCTCTTTTCTTCCAAATCAGTTCCTACCGAAGGTAAATAGTTATTTTTAGCCAAGACTCTTCCTCTTTATGTCTATTTAAGTATTCTTAAGTCATATCTATTATTGTGAATGATTGGATCCTTGTGATAGGTATAAGCTTGATTATAAGTTCTGTGATAGGTGTGGTTTATTTTCAAGTCCAAATTTTAAATGAATCACATTCGAGGATGAATATTTCCAAGGGAGAGATATTGTAATACCCCGTTTCTGGATTCTCTGTGCATCATATGACTCACTCCTTTGAGTTCCACATACAATATATGAGAAGTATGTTGTAGTCATATCCAAGATAGTGTGGCATAATGGAAATTTTGTTGTAGGTACGACCTGAGTCTTAGAGTCATAAGATCACCATAGGAGTTGTATAAAGGGCAGTCATAAGTTTGTCAGTGTAGGCTTTCTAAGATTCTGTCCAAGATACGAGTAGGGGAAACAAGTAGTATGGACCTAATACTATCCATATGCTACCACTCGTATGATGATCATTATATACCATTCTTTGTTCTTCCAACCTTACGAGTTGATGGACTTAGTTGTACCTTCACCATACAAGTAGTATGTTTGACTTGTAAGGACTGGTGAGCAATTTTTGTAATGTTCAGTTAAAGGGCTTTTTGGTCTTTTACACTTTTATAACTCCCAACCCATGACCCATAACCCTCCAAGAGGCATTATTTCCCTCTATTGCTCGATCAAATAACAATATTTTCCTTCTCTCTTCTGCCAGAACATCAAAATTATGATTTCTCTTCCAAAATTGATTTTCAAGTCCCAAGGTTCAAGCTCTCTTCACAAGTCAAGAAGCTCCATGAATGTGGGGTTTATGAACAAGGTTAATCTTCCATCCTTGTGCCCAAAGTGCATGATTTTGCGATTTAATATATTTGTTTTGAATTAGGATTACTACCCAAATAAACTTATTCTTGAAGTATGATATTACTATGTGATTGAAAGCACTACATTCATCAAGGTTTACATATATCCATGTTTTGACTCATAAGATTCATATTGTTATTTGAACTTCATTATCTTGACTGAGATATTGTTGAAAGATTTCAAGATGATAATCTAGCATGGTGTTTTGTAATGAATTTCTATGAAACAAAGCATTAATTCCAAGTCTAAGTACAAGTACTGAAATTACAAGAAGTTTATGCTTTTAAGTTCCATTGTTATATGTTATAAGATGATTTAAAGAAAAGCTTGATCTTTTGATCTAAAGATAAGACATGGAATACATAACTGTTCATCTTGATTATGCTTTAAAGTAAAGAGAAGCATAACTAGTTTTCATTTTACAAATCCTTATGCTATTTTAAGTTGGATTTCATAAGTATGAGCATATAAGTATTTTGGGAGTTGTTTTAGCACCGAGAAGGGAATTTGGATGAGTGTGTCCTAAATGCTTGGAACCTACTAGCCACCATTGGTTAAGCTTTTTCCTAATATGGATGAAGTTTAGTGATCACTTAAGTTAAGGTTTTATTCCGATGATAAGGATAGGAGAGCTCTCCCCAACGTAGGTAAGACATTGGACTTCATGGTATCTCACATGGTTTATGTCGGTGAGAAGAATATTCCTTAAGAAGGACTAAAAGCAAAGATTTTAGAAACTAAAGTATAAAATAACAAAGTATAGAAAGTGTGAGGTTATTCTAGATCATTATTTACACTTGCATTATGATATTCTTTAGTTGAATTGTTTTCTTAGCAGTGGCCAATGCTAAGAACTTATCTGTATTCGAGATTGTCTTCACAAGAGAAATTGAGATTGGATAAAGAATATTACAATAGTGATTTGAGCCTATCAACCCTTATCTAATAAATTGATACCGAAAAGGTGATAGTTAAACTGGGATCAAAGACAAGGGTTAGTAAGGCAACATCGGAGACTCATAAGGTGAAGGGTGAGATTATCAATGTGTTTACAAGACAATTGGTAATACCTAGATTGTCAGATTCAACATATGTGGTAGTGAGATAGTTGGATTGAGCATGAGAAACCTACAAAATTCAAAAGCAAGGGGGAACACAGTCTTTCATCTCAAATTGGTTAAAACCGAAGGCATTCAAGAGCTATAACTTTTTACTATTTATGACAAATCCTCCCATTTTACTTCTCTGCCCTTTCGAATGCTTTAGCAAGTTTGAGGGTTAAATTTAACCAATTCTCTGTGGAATTGACCCCAAACTAGTAGGGTTGATATAATTTTAAAACTATCAAATTGTATCTTCTTAGAGGGTATAGTTTGGGAGACATCAAATTGTGGCATCGTTATTGGGGAGTATGGTTGCGGATTTATAGATTGAAGTTGTTGAGTCTCTTGGATTTTATTTTTCTATTCTTATTGAGGTGTAGACTGGTGTATTCCAAGTACTATGAGTCAAGGAAATCCCTTGATCCCATTTGATCTAGAACTAGAAAGAATCCTACAAAAGAATCATAGGATATTACAACACAGATGTAAAGGTCATCATGAGCTTCCTCAAGATGATCCACCATACTTTCCTCCCCCACCTTCTCAGGAAACAGCCATAGAAACTACTATGTGGTTATTAGAAAAAGAAAATGTGAGAAGGGATAATAAAGCTACCTAGCATGTAGCTCAAGAATGAGAGAAAGTGAAATAGATGTAAGAAGCTGATCGTTGAGCAACACTCGACAAATTTAAAAGACATAGAGCTCCATTACACCCCGCTTTTTAGTATTTGCTAGCTTATAATGATCCAGATAAAGGCATGGGGTATATAGATCCTATCAAGATAGGAGCCATCATTCCTCCTGAGTTGCTCCAAAGGGTAAAGTTGGACATTACTAGTGCTATGATCCAGTTGTTGAATTTTAAAGGTGTATTTGTTGGCCTATCGAATGATGGTGTAAATATGTAGCCAATAAAATTTGATAGAATTTGCAGTTCATACAATATACCTAGGGTAGATCAGAAAGCATTGAGAATCAGTTGTTCTCATTGTCTCTAATTGGTGAAGTGACATTATGGTTAGGGGAACTATCTCATGGGTCCATTACTACTTGGAATGAGTTATGAAAGTATTTTTTAGACTTTTTCTTCCCTCTGACTAGAATGCTATAATTGAAGGATATGATTTATAACTTCAGGCAGATACATTCCAATCTAATGTATGAGGCATGATTTCAATTTAAAAAGAAGTTGATAATGGTGCCTAATAATAAAATATTAGGAATAAATCTGCTGGAGATTTTCTATCATTCCTAGAATACTAGTTCGAAAGATACGATGGATACTATTACTAGCAAAGAATTCATGAACCTGTGTTGGGAAGCAGAATCAGATATCTTGGATTATATCTCTCTCACCAACTGAGGGTGGCATACTCAATAGGAAAAGAGAGGTTCCATCACTTATACCATTGGGGCTTCTGGTGAGACTGGAGTTATTGATAATTTTGTAGCTTAGGAGGTTACATAGTTGAGAATGGATATTTGGTTACTGAGGAAACAATTTGCAACTATGAATTCTAAGAAGTTTAATGCTATGGGTTCACAGGGTAAGGCCTCTATTTCATATAATTATAATGTGTATGAAGAGGTAAAGTACCTAGATAAAGATCTAGTGGGTTTTCAAGCCAAGGTCTAATCGTCTGCTCAAGACAATTAAACTTAAGGCAAAGGAACAAAGGTCAGAACTACTATGGGGATAGATATAGGGATCAAAGAAGAGAGAGAGAGATGGTGACTAAAGGATTAAGGATGTATACAAAGAGAAGAGTGGTGCTTATGTTTTTCTAAGGAATAGCAATGTTGATTCTAAAATTGAAGAAATGTTGTCAAAGCTAGTCAAGGGTCAGGAAAGTAAAGAGAGTTGTCTGAAGGAGATTAAGGCAGATATTTTGGGATTCAGCCAAAAGATAGAATCACATGCTACTTCGATCAAAAACCTTGAGCAATATTTTAGGAAAATATCATCCACGTTGAATCAAAATCAATCGGGCACTTTTCAGAGCAATGCTCTGTAAAATATAAGAATGATAGACACTATCTAGCAATCACCACTCATGGTAGTGAGGATACTATTGATGCCCCTATTTTTGTGATTGATGATCCAAGGAAATATGTGGTTGATATTGATAATGCACTGAAAGTGGAATCTAAAAAGTTGGTGACTAGTGGTGAGTCATCACAAAAATCACTGAGTATTGATAAGAGTCTTGAGAAGGATAAATAAAAGGGGAAGTAAGTTGAGCTTGTATAGAAGACCATTCCACAACATATCCTACTTTTTATTCAGAGGTTGAAGTAGAAAAAAAAGAAGGGAAATATAAAAGTTTATTGCTATGCTGAAAGAGTTGAGTTTAAATATCCCTCTTCTTGAAGCTCTTGAGCAGATGCTTGGGTACACAAAATTTATGAAGGATTTTTTTATCAAGAAGAGAGTTGCCAATTATGAGGATATTGGTGGGTTACATAATTATTGTGCGACTACATCCATATCACTAGCATAAAAGAAAGCTGCTACTAGCCCTTTCATAATTCCCTGCACGACTGGGCATCTAAATTTGCCAGAGCTCTATGTGACTTAGCAGTCAGCATTAACTTGATACCGCTAGCAATGTTCAAATAGTTAGGCTTGATAACTCTCATACCAATTATGATGCAGTTGTTGATGGTAGATCGTATAGTAAAGAAGCCTGTGGGTATATTATTTGATATTTTGGTAATAGTGGTCAATTTTATCTTTCTTTCTAACTTTGTTATCTTGTATTGTGAAATTGATTTTTAGATGCCCACAATTTTGGAAAGACCATTTTTGGCTACTGCTAGAGCCTTGGGGGATATAGAGAAAAGGGAGCTTAAGTTCAGGCTATATGATGAACAGGTCACATTCAATATTCACAAAACCATGAAGCAACCAACTGACATTAGGGTGGTTTTGGTGATAAGTTGTGTTGATGACCATGGAGACCAAAACTTTGGTTACCTTGATGAATTTTGAGAAATCAATATTCCCACATCATGTTGTGACATTAAATGAGGCATTACTTGGGAGGCAACCCAAGGTATCTTGTTATTTGTGCATTTATGTTAGTGTGATTGACATCAGATATACACATCTAAAATGCCACTAGTAAGTTCCTATCTCTCTTGTTTTGTAGAGGCCTAATGCATTGGGGACAGTGCTTGTCTATTTTATGGGGTGGAGCTGCTTGTGGGTCTATATGTCCTCTTGGGGTTTTTTTTGCCGTCTCTCTTTTCCCCAGAGTCCATTCTAGTAAAGTCGGCATGTTTAGGACGTATTGTGTTTTGTTTTGTGTTGTTTTTTTAACTAGGAGGAATATAAGTACCTAAAGACAGTTGATGTGTTTTGTTTTGATTGTGCTTGAGTGTGTTAGAAAAATGATATGCCTTCAAATTATTTGTTTTGAACTGTGTGATATATGTATATATATGACCATTGTGAATCTTGATATGGCATTAGGATTAGGGATATAATAATCATAGCTAGCATTTGCATGAACCGGATAGGTAGTAGTTTATGATAAAATACTATTCCATATGTGTGTGAGATGCTTACTTAGTTCCCTTTGTGTGTTAAATCTTGAACCTTCCCAGTTAGTCTTGCCTAGATTATAGGATAGTCAGTTATGAAAGAATTATATCCCATTCTTTAATTAGTCCATTTTTAGACTTAATAACATTTCAAATGTGTATAAGTATACGTTGATTCCTGTTTTGAGCCTACCTAGACTATTTTCTAGCGTTCACCATTAATATTCCTATTTTTGTTACAATAAACCTATTTTGGCCTCGATCCTCCTTAGATATTATGCACCTTAACTTAGGCAAATCTCCTATGTTAAAGGTTGCTATCAGAGGGGTGCATAATTAGAAGTGGGTACGAGGAAGAGCGTAAGTAATTAAAAGGAAAGTAGGGTTGGGTGTGGTAAAAAAATAAAAAATGTAAAAAGAAAAGCAAAAAGAAAGGGAAAATTAGAAAAAAAAAAGAATAAAAGACATTGCACCCAACCCAAATATGCAAATAAAAGGAAAAGAAAGAAATAAGGGCAAAGTAAAAGAAAAGTTGGTTGAAAAGTGGACTCTGAAATGTACTTGTAGTGCCAAGGAGGCTTAGTCACTAAATTCCTAATGTACCATATCAGCCCTTAAGCCTACGTTACAAGCCGAGTAAAGTCCTATAGTGATCCTAACCTAACTGTCTAAAAACTAAGGTAAAGAAAGTAAGGGCAATCCTATTGTATTCTTACATATTGATGGAACTTCTTTGTGAGTGTGAGTGTCTCATAATTGTCCCCTCATTAACATGCATTAGTCTACGGAGTGACTGGGACTTATTTATTGTTAGGGTGCATGGGTTGTGTTGCTAGCTCCTTATCTGTTCAAGTAGTGTAATTTGTATATATGTTTGATTATGTGTTGCTAATTGAATGCCACAGCTTGATTTCCTATGTCAAGATATTATGCAAAATAGATCTACACAGTTGGTTTTGAAAAGTTAAAAAGGAGAGGGAGATGTTTTTGAGGTGAAAGTACAATTGACTGTCATAGGTGTCTTAAGTTTCTCTTGGTTAAGCATCGTTGTGTTGTTTTGTTGTGTTTTTTTTATGTAAGGAAATGTAAATATTCTAAGTTGAGGGTGTTGATGGTCCATGGTTTCATGGCACTTTCAATGCTTAAAACACAAAAATATGCAAGAACTTAGGTTTGTTTTGGTAGATATGATGTGTTTTTGTGTTGTGTTTTGCAAAAAACTGGGTTTTAGAGCTTAAAACAAAGAAAAGGAGTCAAAGCTGAAGAATGGACCACTTATGATGCCACCTACGCAATGTAGGTTTCACCTTCGTGGCAGAGGTGGGGAGGTGTAGGTTGTAGAAAGTTCAAGTTTAGAGAATCTGAAAGATGAAATTTTGAGTAACACTTATGATGGGCTACTTACCTAGGGTATGTGCTAGTTATGCCCCATAAGTGCTATCATATGAATCAGAGACTGAAAATTCAAAAAATCTGAAGATTTCAAAAGTTTGGTCACTTACGACAGTAACTTACCTATGGTAAGTGCCATTAACGATAGGCACTTAACTAGGGTGACTGCCACTTACGATGGCCACTTACCGAGGATAAGTAGTAGCCAACCCAAGTTTCTCAGTTTGTTTTGATTTGGATTTTGAGGGTTTTTATGAAATCTATAAATACTCCTATGATTTTTTTTGGGTTTGAGAGAGAATTTATGTAAGTTACGCACTCATACTATTCAAAAACATAAATTTGATTCTAAGATTGACTTTTGATCCTGAAATCTCTTTGAAATTGTTTTTCGGTTGATTAATAGATTTGAAACTTTGAGTTTTATCCTTCTATTATTGTGAGATTACATTAATGATTTGTTTATTGAATTCCATGGCATTTCTTGAAACTATGAGAGGCTAAATCCCTTATCTACGATTGTGGAAAACCTGGCAAAATAATAAAGTAGGGGAACTGTGAGGTTCTTCTAGATCATTGCTCACACTTACATAGTGATCTTCTTCTGTTGAGTTGTTTTCTTAGTGCTCACCAATGTAACGCCCCGAATCTAGTACACAGAATGCTACATGGTGTTCATGACCCCGAAGGACCACGAGCTAACCCATGACTGATATTTGTACCTGTACACTATACAATATACTATCTATATATACACTAAAAAATGTAGAATAAAAGCTATAAGGCCGTAAGATTCAAAATAAATAGCTGATAAAACATAAAATAAGTGCGGAGTATCAAATACCCAAAATAACTTAAATACTGTCTGATTATACTGTAGTCTGAAAGCCTCTAAACTGTCTAAAAACTGTGGAGTTGATGGGACGTGTCCCCAACTAACTCTGACTACTGAAATAACTAAGTACTAAAATAATGAAATAACAAATCATATCATCCTCGAAGGATGAGGATTCACTACTAATGCTATGGAGCTCATGTCTCTGAGCCTATTGTATAAGACATCATAGCGCAAATGCGTCAGTACTTTGAATGTACTAGTATACTGAGTCTACTGATAACATGGATTTATAGACATCTGAGTTTACTGTTGTTGGGATACTAAATACTGAGGGACTAATACTATATTATAGATGCATGAATAACTATTTTTTGACAGTTTTTATTATGAAGAACTGGTCTGGTTGACTATATCTGATAGTCCTGAAGCTGAATATTGATAACATGAGTTTTGTATAACTAGTATACTGATAGTGAGTGACTGTATCTGACAGTCTAAGTTCTGATAGAACTAGCTGAGTTTTGTACTGTACTGAGTGATTGTATCTAACAGTCCTAAAATCTATAGAACTATCTAAGTTCTATTACTGAAACTAAGACGGTGGGAAGTAATCGTCTAACCGACATGCCCCAAAACTGAACTGGTGGGGTCTAACCTATAACCCTAGTTGGAAAGGTGTCAATACCATGCCACAGGTAAAGACAAGCTGTAAGGTAACCCTCTCTGATAGAAAGTTCTTTCATCAACCCTCCTATAGGAATAACCACAAATGAGATGTATTAGTGGTGTGTGAGCTAATGCTAACACATTTGAAGCTTTAAACTAGAAAAATTTGTAAAGTCTTAAGCAACTTTTGTCTTTTTTGATTGCTTTCTCTTTGATAAAGTAGGAAAGTCAAGATATAAGAAAACCAAAGACAATTAGAGCAAAAGTGGTGAATTTGAAACAAGTGGCCATGAAAATGTAGTTGATGACTTGTCTGATAAGTTATCAAATTAGTGATAAGTTATCAGATTCATCATCATCTATAGACAGTGTGAGGAAGTTAGAGCAGAAGTGTGACGACATCCTCTGATAAGCCGTCAGGTGTCTGATAAGCCATCAAGAATGCCACCACTAAAAAGCAGAAGATTTTCTAACGAAATATCCTGATAAGCTATCAGATCTCTGATAAGCCGTCAGGCATGTCATCACTCAATAGTAGAAGGCAAAAATTTGAAGCATGTCTGACAACATATTCTGATAAAGCTATCAGAACTCTGATAAGCCCTCAGGCATGTCGTCAAACATAAGCAGAAGACAAGAAATGGGAATCATGTCTGACGACATGGTCTTATAAGCTATCAGATCTCTGATAAGCCATCAGACATATCGTCAGCTAAGGAGAAAAATCAGAATTTTTAATTTCAAATTTTTCATAATTTACGGATATAAATAGCAGCTTTTAGTGTTTTACTGACAAAGGGTTGAACATCTTGAACTTATTCCAAAGACTGTTTTACTTCTCTTTGGTCTCTAAACTTGGATTTCAATTTTCAATTCTTTGATTTAGTTGTGGGATATTCTTCTTGAATTTGGGAAGAGAATTAATTTTTGATTACATCTTTTGTAAGTTTAATCACTTTGAATTATGAATTCAGTTATTGTTATCGCTTTCTTTCTCATGTGGAACTAAAACCCATAACTAGGGTTGTGAGATATATGATTATTCCTTCATGGATTTAATAGTTGGTTAGGGTTTGAGTGATTGTGGAAACATCTTGATAATTCCTTTGTAATAATTATTTTCTATTGTTTGCAAGCAAGAGATCTAGCCTTATGTTTGTTTGCTCGAACTGATAAATAAACTAAACGTAACGAATTATCAATGAGGACTTGGGAAGGTTAAGTTCTCATCTAATGATTAATGCTGTAACAAGATTGATCAACTCAAGATAAAATCAGTATGAATAGAATATTTTCCTAAGTTCCAGAGAATTAGGGAATTCAACATCTAGGTAGGTTGAGAAACACTTAGATGGACTGTTGAAACTGATAATTTGGTGTTTTCAACAACTCATGAGAATCCAGTACTACAACTATCATTCAATGAGGGACTAATAATCATAGTGATCACTAATCTAGTTTCTCTATATTATTGATTTAAAATAATGTAGTTTAAGGTTTGAGTTCTAAGGAGAATTGAAGTGTTAATAACTTTTGTTCAATCATTAAAAACTCCTATTTTATCTTTTTGTATCATTTATTTGAATTTAACTTGTAGCTATAGTTTCAAATTAGTTTAATCGTCACTTATATTGTTCCTCGTGAATTTGACCCCGACTCCAAAGTTGGATAAATATATTGACGATGACCGTCTTGCACTAAATTGACATGTAAGTTGAGCGTTATCAAAAATGGTGCCGTTGTCGGGGAACAATTTGGCGTATTGAGTTGGTTTGGAATTTTAGCCTACTTGCTTGAATTCAAAATTGTAAATATTTATTTTTTGTTTTCTTTTATTTCTTGTATTAGGTAGATTTTTATTTTAGTTTACTTATTATTATGGCATCGTGGAATGAACATGAGCTTTGTGGTTGGAAATCTTATCTTGATGATCCATGTCAATATTGTGGTGGACCTCACTTTTGGTAAGATTGTAGATATGCTCCCCGAAGAGAGATATGTGCACCATCTCTATCCTACCAGGAGTATGATTATTCTTTATGTGGTGGTCAAGATGGACATTGGAGTGAATTCCTAAATGCCCCATCCCCCTATTGCGCAAACCCAAATTCTAGTTTTTCTTATGAGTTTGATAGGTATTATGATCAAGAAAAGGAAGAACAAAGCACCAAAAAGAGTGGTATTGAAGCTATGTTTCAATGAATGTTGGATCTCCAGAAATAAATATATGATATCGTATGTGATACGTGTCAATACATGAATCCAATTATTCATGAGGAGATGGATATAGAGCTCAATCATTCAAAGCATTTTACTATATTATGTTTAGATGATATCTTGCCAGTGGAATCATTTAAAAGAATGGAAGAGTGTGAAGATAAGGAGCAAGAATCCTATATTGATGTTGAGCTTGATGATGAGCAACCCTCGGTGATTTTCCAACCAATCGAACCAACCATGTAAGATGATGCCAAGATTGAGGAAATGCTGCTAGAGGCAAAAGAAGAAATCGAACTAATCTCTTATAAAAACTCTAGAACAATTTTGGGTGAAGAGTTCAAGAAGGATACAACTCCAAAATTAGGGAGAAGACCTCACTCGAATCACTTTTCAACATTATGCTTGGTGGATGTGATGAAAGTCGAATCACCCAAGCAAATAATGAATTTTTGAAATGAGGAGAAATATTCCTACATTTTGGAGTTTGTCTTTTCGAAAAGGTATAATACAACCCCTATCGTGAAGTCCATGAAGCTTAAAGATCGTTGTCCATTTGGTGGCTTTTTAAGATTGTCACCATTTCCAAATGAGCCCACACAAAAGTTTGATGCAAAATTGGACAAGCAGTTCAAGTCTTTGAAGTGGGGTGATAGAACTTTCCTTATCATGCTCTCACATTTTTCCAACGCACCTCAAAGATGTAAAGATCGAAAGATGGGCCGACGATTCAAATCATCTAAGTGGAGGGATAAAGGATGAAGCACTTTTAAGGTATCCTGATGAATTCTGAGTAGTCAAGATAAACTAGTCGTGTCGCGATATTAAATCAGGCGCTACTTGAGAGAAAACCCATGGTATTTTGTTGTTTGTATTTGTATTATGTGATTGACATCAGATCTCTGCACCTATGGTGCCACAGGTATGTTTTTAACTCTCTTGTTTTAGTTTGATGCATTGGGGACAATGCATAATTTCAAGTTAAGGGTGAGACTGCTTGTGGGTGTTAATGTCCTCTTAGCGTTTTTGTTGCCGTGCCTCTTTTCCCCAAAGTCTTGTTCCTAGTAGAGCCGGTATGTTTAGGTGTATTGTGTTTATTTTGTGATGTATTGTAGTTAACTGGGGGGAAATAATTATCTAGGATACTTGACATATTTTTGTTGATTTTTCTTGGAATGATAAATACCTCTTCAATTTTCTATCTGGTAACTGTGTGATGTACATCTATATGTGACTACTATAAATCATTTAATGGCATTAGTACTAGGGATATGATAATTACTGCTAACAATTGCATGAACTGGATGGTTAGTAGCTTGTGATGTACCTTTGTGCCATGTGCGTATGAGATACGACCTAGTTCCCATTGTGTATTAAATCCAGAACTTGCCCAATTGGTCTTGCCTTGGTTGTAGGATAGCGGTTAGGAAAGGATCATAGGCCGTTGTTGATATTAGTCCACTTTCAGCCTAAATGACCTTCCGTGTGAATAATATCCCTTGATCCTAATTTTGAGCCTGAATGCCTATTCTTTTATTATACCTATCACCTTTCCATTTGTATCACTATGAACCTATTTTTGCCCTGGTCCTCCTTGGACATTGTGCACTTTGACTTAGGCAAATAGCGTAAGTTGAGGGTGGCTATCATAGGGGTGCATGATGTAAAGTGAGTATGAAGAAGGGTAAAAAAAATATGCAGGGCTGGGTGTGGTAGAAAAAGAATAAGAAAATAAAAGTTATGCAAAGGAGAAAATGAATGAATAAAAACTGCACCCAACTTGAATGTGTGTTAATCAAGAAAGGGAGAAATAAGGTAAAGGTTGATAAATGAGACCCCAAAAATAGTGTAGTGCCAAGGAGGCTTAGTTACTTTAAATATCCTTGTGTATCATACCAGCCCAAAGCCTATATTAGAAGATGAAGACAAGTCCTATAGTGATCCTAACTTAACTGTCTGAAAGCTTTGGTAATGAAAATAAGGGCAGGCTTATGGTATTCGGCATACATTGACTGGAACTTCTTTCTGAAAGTGAGTGTCTCTTGACCGGCCCCACATTAACATGCTTGAGTACACATATAAGTGGGGAGGGACTTTTTTACTGTAAGGGCATATCAGTTGCATTGCTAGTTGCCTACTTATTTGGGAAATGTAATTCGTATATAGATATGGTTATTGTTGCTAATTTGATGCCATATCTTGATTCCCTTGTGTCACATTGTTGATCTGCTTTGATATACACAGTTGGGTTTAGAGTGATTGAACTTGGAGAGTGTAATGTGTTTTGAGCTAAAATGAATGATTGACTGTCGAATGTGCTTTGTATCCTCTTAGTTATGTTTAAGTTGCTTGGGGACAAGCAATTGTTTTAAGTTAAGGTTGTTGATGTATGAGCTAATGCTAACACATTTGAGGCTTTTAACTAGAAATAATTGTAAAGTCTTAAGCAACTTTTATCATTTTTGTAACACCCAAAAAATCGAGTTTCGAGATGCCACACGGTGCTTAGGGTCATAAGTGACCCCAATCTAACCCTTTCATAGGTATAACTCAAAAGCAGCTGATTTAAAACATAATTCTGAGAGAATAAAGCTGAAAATATCTCAATGCAGAATCTATTCAATACAATATTGGAATTACAAGATGACAATTCTACTGACACATATACATAAATAAGAAGGAGACTGAATATATCAACCACTACTACTGTCTATGAAGCCTCTACTAGTATTGCCTGTACATAAATGGGTCATGACTTTTATGGAGTTAATAATCATAGTGATCATAACTCTAGTTTCTCTATATCATTGATTTGAAATACTGTAGTTTAAGCTTTGAGTTCTAAGACGAATTGAAGTGTTAATAACTTTTGTTCAATCATTAAAAACCCCTATTTTATCTTTTCGTATCATTTATTTGAATTTAACTTGTAGCTATAATTGTAAATTAGTTTAATCGCCACTCACATTATTCCTCGTGGATTTGACCCTGACTCTAAAATTGGGTAAATATATTGACGACGACCTTCTTGCACTAAATTGACGTGTAAATTTAGCGTTATATATTAGTAGCCCAACTCATAGGGGTATATCGAAACCTACGCTAGCTATGTAGTTCTGGCATGCAAGGTTTGCTTCTAAGGATCACACCCTCCATTGAATAATAGGTGAGTCCCCATCCTTGGGTTGACTCAGTTCTGAATCCTACTCCCAACTGAATAGACGCAGAACTAATTAACTGAACTGAACTGAACTGATACTAATGGTATTGTTTAACGGAGCTAAACTGAGTTCACTGTGTTCCGTTGACTGATGGAATGCTACTGAGACATGGTGATTGACTGAGATCACCGAGATTTTTTAGATTAGTGAGATTACTGAATAGGACTGGACTGATACTGAGTTTACTGAGTTTTCCTGAGCCACATGACTGACTGAATTCTACTGATCATGGCTTGACTGAGAGTATCCTGAAAACATGCCATGGCTCTAGGTACACAGCTAAATTGTCCGGTACAAGTAACCCCAGGACTCGATAGAATGAAACTGATATGGCTTTACACTTTTGATCACATGACCAATATCAATAATTCATAATTTCATAGTTGGGAATTTTATGAAGCACATGATCATCATAATGTTGTACATGGATAGTAATGCGTATAAACATGGCATAATTTCATGCTTCTAATCTTATGAACATCCCATCAAGCAATCACAATGCATAGTTTTAGCATGGGAATCATCTTAATCAAATAGGTATAGCATAACTTAAGAGGCATGACATGATCTTGACACATGGAAACTAGTACTTGATCATCATTTATTCATTGGGGCATATTATCAAACACCTTGCATTCATACTTAGGGAATAGGTATGATTATAAAATTTAATACAACATAATTCTACAATTTAACTTAATTGCATGAATTTCAACCCTATACTAACATGGTTTCATAAAAACATGATAAAGAAGCAATCTTGGCAATCATACAACAATAACCACATGAACATAATCAATTCAAAACAAGAACATCATGACATATAGTTTAAAATAGGATTCTTGAGATTCATGGATGAAAGGAGTCCATGAATCAACACTGTGCATACCTTAGTTCTTGATTCTACGAAGATTGACAGAGAGATTCTTGAATTTGAGTCTTGGATTTGAATTTCCAATTGAAAACCCTAGCCTGTTCTTGAGAGAAACTTGAGAGAAACAATATATTTTGGGTGAAATATGGTTGAATCACATGTTATTGGGTTTAAATGGGGGTGGAAAATTGATCCTTTTAACCCTTGGACGCGTATTTAAATTCTGTGAAAATTTCTTAATTTGGACCCATGGCGCGATGCAGTGCTATCACGCCATGTCTCTAGAAAGTGACAAATGGTAAATTTCATGGTGGCGCGATGCGGAGATATCGCGTTACCACTTCTTTTATGACTTGGAAGTTTGGCAAGATATGCCACTATCGTGGATCAACACTGAAAATTGACAATTGCCATTTAAGTTTGCTCCGCGATGCGCAGATGGCTCAAGTGATACACTATCTTTCTAAAAAGGCTCTAACTCTTCGCTCGGTTGTCGGATTTGTGAGAATTTGGTATCGATGGAAATCTTATTGAATTTTTCACATGAAAAAAGTTAAAATCTTGAAAACATCATATGTATCAATGTGGATTTATCATTTAAAGCAAGTCTTTAACATCTTTGGGATGATTTTAAGATCGGTAGAAGTATGGGGTATTACAATATCTCACCCTTGGGAACATTCATCCTCAAATGAGACTGATTTAGATGGGAGAAATGATAAGTTAAAGTTCATACTGATAATGAACAACTAAAACATGACTGCATTATTGACATTACTGAGTTTCATACTGAGAATGCATATCTTATGCATGATTTTATGACTGAGCTTATGCATGACAATATGACTGAGAGTACTGATAAGCTGATCACACATATCTGATGCATAAATATATGACTGAACTTACTCATAAATATGTGACTAAGAATGTAAGGGTAAAGACACCAAGTTTGAAATGAAAACTGAGCATGGAACTGAATACCATATTTTTAACTAAAATCTAAACATAAAACTGATAAGCATAAGAAAAGTTATTGCCTTGGGCTGAATCTGAGTTTAACTACTTAATATGCATGAGTAGAAACATGATAATGTAACTGGGTCTGGAACATGATACATGAGCTGAATATTGTGATCTGAACTTAGTACCTTGAGTACATGGCGTACGACCACGATTGGAGCCAAAGGGTCAACTTCTAGGTATTCACTACTCCAAATTGGATTTTTTACGAGAAGAGAGCGGAATGTTTATGTCCTGAAATTTTAGGGGAATATAGCGTATCTCCCCATTGGGACACTAGGTCCCTTGAGGAATACTGGCTGGGCTAAGCTATCGAGAAAAACTGAGGCGATGCACAAGGAACCTAGGAATTAAGTCATAACTAGTTATCTGAGATCCAAAACTAAGGCATGATATAAAAAATAAGGTGATCTTGCATCTATCTGATTGGTTCATCTTAGAATGGATATATTTCTTCATGAGATTTTGGCTAGAGCACATATCTAGGGACATGGAAACCAAACTGTACGAATTTGTCTATATAAGACAGCTGAGTAAGAAAATCATAACTTGACTGAGATTTGGTAAGATTAGTTAAGACCTATGAATATCATCTAAGATGAAGTAACTAAGCCTCGTGCACTGCAACTGAAACTACTGAAAGATTCATGTGGGTACCAAGCATTAATGCATAACCATACTGACTTATCCAATTAACTGAAGGACTGATAGCTGAATACTGAGTCTGCAAGGCTGGTCTGCACTTAGTTTGAACAGTTGAATCAAAATGGTAGAGTATCATTCATGGAAGGTAATGACTGACTTGATAACATAAGGCAACTAAGCATAAATGAGTGAAAACTATATTACCTCAAGAATGCTAGGCTAGGCGTCTAATGTGATTGGGAATATTTTGTAAACTGAGGTATTGATAATTATAACATTGTCAACCTATCCTGAAACTGGACTAAATTTCTTATCTGATTACTGGACTAGAACTTGGACTGAGATCATAGCTAAGATGGTAATTAAGACTAAACATTGATTTCTAATAACTGAGGTTTAGATTGGTGCTGAAGTATTTGATTCTGGAACTGAATGCTAATTACTGAAACTGAACACTGAAACTATAACTGAGTTCTAATAACTGCTTATGGACAATTGACATACGCGAGGGATATATCGAATTTTATACTTAACTGAGGCCTTAGGAATAGAATACCAAAATGATGGATTTATTAAGGGCTTTAAGCTGAGGGTGTAGATGACACTACTGAGTTTGGCTGCTCACTAGAAGTTGAACATGAGTCATATGGGCTATGCATACTTTAAAGCTTGACATGAGTGCTTGAGTCATGAGCTGCATAACCTGAGTCAAGAATTTTTGTGTTTCATGGGGCATGATTCGTGACACTAAGTGAACTGGAATTCCTTATAATAGGAACCTGGAGCACACACTATTCTATGAGAAGTATATGGATACAAGTTGTATTCGTGGAACTGAAATGGGTAGCATGCGTAAATATCATAATGACTATAGTACGAAACTTTGCACTAAGACAGGAATAGTTCAGGAGTCGTCTTTCCTTACATATTATCTACAGATACTGGAACTATAACTAGAATCTGAAGGCTTGACTTTTTGACCCCAAATTTAACTGCTATGCAAGGTTTTAAAAGAAAAGAAACTCATGAATCTAAATAAGCAGATTAGACTGAGAGTTTAACTTTGAGTCTATGCTCACTGGCATGACATGAATACTGAAAGAAAGAAAACGATTCCTAAAACATCTCATAGCCTCCTACACATAAGTGTGGTGCACAACAAACCCAAGTACAAGACTCTATTAGATGCAGCTTTTTAAATTTCCTAGGACACTGTTAAACCTTTGGCTATGATACCAAGTTTGTACGCCCCGAATATGGTACCCGGAATGCTACACGGTGCTCATGACCTAAAAGGACCACAAACTAACCCATGATTGATATCTGTATCTATATAATATATAATATACTATATATATATACACAGAAAATAATGCAGAATAGAAGTTGTAAGGCCATAAGGATCAAACAAAATAGCTGATAAAAAATAACTTAAGTGTGGTGTATCGATTACCCAAAATAACTAAAATACTGTCTGAACATATTATAGTCTGAAAGCCTCTAAACTGTCTGAAAACTATGGAGTTAATGGGATATGACCCCAACTAACTTCGACTACTGAAATAACTCAGTACTGAAATAATGAAATAACAAATCATATCGTCCTCGAAGGATGAGGACTCACTGTTGACTGACTGCTGATATCTAGAATCTATTGATGCTCTAGAGCTCGTGTCTCTGAACCTATAGTATAAGACACCATAGGAAAAATGTGTCAGTACTTTGAATGTACTAGTATACAAGTAAGGTAGGTTGAATGCAAAAGGGTTCATATGCCTTGACAATACTAACTGACTGAATAATATGAACATGAGAAATCATACATGAATATGTAACTGTAATCGAGATCGTGATAGGACTTAATACTAAGTTCTGACTACTGAGTCAACTGATAACATAGATTTACGAACATTTGAGTTTACTGATGCTGGGATACTGAATAATGTGTGACTGATACTACATTATGGATACTTTAATAACTATTTTTTGACAGTTCTAATTATAAAGAACTGGTCTGGTTGACTATTTCTGATAGTCCTGAAGCTGAATACTGATAACATGAGTTTTGTATAACTAGTATACTGATATTAAGCGACTATATCTGACAGGCTAAGTTCTAATGGAACTAGCTAAGTTTTGTACTATACTGACTGACTTTATCTGACAGTCCTGAAATTTGTAGAACTATCTGAGATCTATTACTGAGACTGAGACTGAGACTGAGACTAAAATTGAGATGGTAGGAAGTAATCATCTAACCGATATACCCCAAAACTTAACTGGTGGGGTCTAATATATAAGCCCAACTGGAAGGGTGTCAATACCATTCCATGGTTAAATACAAGTTGTGAGGTAACCCTCTCTAATAGAAAGCTCTTTCATCAACCCTCCTATAGGAATAACCCCAAACGAGATGTATTAGTAGCCCTACGCATAGGGGTACATCTCAACCTATACTAGATACGTAGTTCTGGAATGCTAGGATTGCTTCTAAGGATCACACCCTCCACTGAATAACAGGTGAGTCTCCATCCTTGGGTTTATTTGGTGCTGAACCCTACTCCCAACTGAATAGACACTAAACTAATTAACTGAACTGAATTGATACTAATTGTATTGTTTAAAAGAGCTAAACTGAGTTCACTGAGTTCCATTGACTGACAAAATGCTACTGATACATGATGACTAACTGAGATCACTGAGATTTTTTTGATTACTAAGATTATTGAATGGGACTGGACTGGTACTAAGTTTATTGAGTTTTCCTGAGTCACATGACTGACTGAATTCTACTGATCATGGCTTGAGTGAGAGTATCATGAAAACATGATATGGCTCTAGGAACACAGCTAAATTATCTGGTACAAGTATCCCTAGGACTCGATAGAATACAATTGACAAGGCTTGACACTTTTGATCATATAACCAATTTCAAAAATTCATAATTTCATAGTTGGTAATTTCATGAATCATATGACAATCATAATGTTGTATATGGATAGTAATACGTATAAACTTGACATAATTTCATGCTACTAATCTTATGAAAATCCCATCAAGCAATCACAATGCATAGGTTTAGCATGGGAATCATCTTAATCAAATAGGTATAGCATAACTTAAGAGGCATTACATGATCTTGACATATCGAAACTAAGTACTTGATCATCATTCATTGATTGGGGCATATTATCAACCACCTTGCATGCACACTTAGGGCATAGGTATGATTATCAAATTTAATACAACATGGTTCCACAATTTAAGTCAATTGCATGAATTTCAACCCTATACTAACATGGTTTCGTAAAAACATGATAAAGAAGCAATCTTGGCAATCATACAACAATAACAACATGAGAATAATCAATTCAAAACAAGAATATCATGACATATAGTTTAAAATATGATTCTTAAGCTTCATGGACGAAAGGAGTCCATGAATAAATATTGTTCATACCTTAGTTCTTGATTCTATGAGGATTTATGGAGAGATTCTTGAATTTTAGTCTTGGATTTGAATTCCCAATTGAAATTCCTAGCTTGTTCTTGAGAGAAATAATATATTTTGGGTGAAATATAGATGAATCACGTGTTATTTGGTTTATATAGGGATGGAAAATTAACACTTTTAACCCTTGGACGCTTACTTAAATTTTGTGAAAATTTTCTGATTTGGACCCATGGCGTGATGCAGTGCTATCGCGTTATGTCTCTGGAAAGTGACTAATGGGAAATTGCATGGTGGCGTGATGTGGAGATATAGTTTTGCCACTTTATTTGCTACCAAGAAGTTTGGGATTATTTGCCACTATCGCGGAGCAAAAATGGAAATTGACAATTGTCATTTAAGTTGGCTCCGCGACGTGCTGATTGCTCAAGTGATACACTGTCTCACTAAAAAGGATCTAACTCTTCACCCGGGTGTCGGATTTGGGTAAATTTGGTATCGATGGAAAGCTTATTGAATTTTCCACCTGTCAAAAAGTGAAAATTTTAAAAATACAATATTTATAAAAGTATATTCATCTTTTAAAGTAAGTCTTTAACATCTTTGGAATGATTTTAAGTTAGGTAGAAGTACGGAGTATTACAACCAATTCTAAGAACTTGTATGTATTCGAGATCATATTCATAAGAGAGATTGACATTAGTAAAAGAAGATTACAACAGTGATTTGATGCTATCAACCATTGTATAATAACTTGATACCTAAAAGGTGATAGTTAAACTAGGATCAAAGAAAAGGGTTAGTAAGACAACACCCTTAGACTCACTAGGTCAAGGGTGAAATTTATCAACGTGCTCACAAGATAGTTGGTAATACCTATCTTGTCATATTCTGCATGCGTGGCAGTGAGATTGTTGGATTGAGCATGAGAAACCTACATAGTTTGAAAGCCAGGGGAACACAGTCCTAGTGTCCCCCTTTACTTTCCTGTACTTTCATCTACTTCAACAAGTTAGAGAGATAAATTTGACCTACTTCCTTTGAGATCAACCCCAACCTAGTTAGGTTACTATAACTTAGTAATGACCGCATTTTATCTTTTTAAAGTTTATAGTTTGGCCAACAATCAAGGACCTAGACTACAAATCATTATTGGAGACATATTCGATGGATGTGACCCATACATGGGGATTTGACATTTATCATGGGTCTGTGTTGTCCCTGTCCGAGCATCATGTTTGGGACAATGAGATCACAGACCACACGTGTGGACTATAGATGCTTCAGCTGCGAGTTGGAGCTTGAGAATTCACCAGAGAAAAGATATGTGGGGTGAAGTTGGACTTCCCATTTGGTCACCATGCCAGGACTTTTTTGCGAATTGGATTAGTTTTTGTTGAGATAGTAAAGAATGACATTTTGACTGATAAGGATAGGAGGTGGCGTGATTCAAATATTAAGTTTGAGGATGATGATGTGGACCCTGACTTTGGTGATGAGGTATTAGGCCTAGATAATGGTGACGACATAGATGAGGAGTGACCAGGGAGTTTTTCATCACCTCATATTTGTTCTGTTTTGTCTCTGCATGCACTAGAGACAGTGTTGCATTCTAAGTTTGGGGTGGTGTATATTACTCTCATTTTGTTATTTATTTTGTTTAGATTGTTATTTTTACTATTCTATGGATGTTATGACTATTATTTGTCATTTGGTATTTTTGATGCTTAGAAAGACATTCTAGTGCATTTGGTCTATAATAGTTATTAATTATTATTATAGTGAATTTGTTTGTGTAGTAGTTAGTACTTGTTCGGTTCATTATTCCTCATATCTTAGGTACTTCATTATTTTAATTTTGGGTTCCTCGGATTTTGGTTTTGGTGCTTTTCCTGTGGACAGTCCTATTGAACTGAGTAGGACTTAAATGTCGAATTTAGGAGTAATTTTTTTTGTTTTTTAGGATGTAGTCATAGTTTTGGGGCCTTTCTCAATGATGGATGGATGACGACTTTTCTAAGGAAAATTAGTCTTAGGGAGTGAGTAAGTAGTAGAATGTGATCACTAATCTAATGCGGGGTACTTTTTGTTAGGCCATATGACTATATGATATGAAAAAAAGATCTTTTAAGAAGCAGGTCAAACTAAGGTGGATTTCTATTCCTAAAATGCCTTGGCTCAATTGTGTAACTCTTTGCTAATGATTGGTTTAATTTTGAATTTGTGCAATTTTTGGGTCAAGAGTCTATGGGGATCCTGCTTGAGTTTAGTATGTGACATACTTGAGTGAGGTTTTCTATATATTCCATATGCATAGTGATGTGTCCGATGTGATTAGAAAGTGAAATAAAGAGTACTGGGTTTAGGAGATGATATTGGCATTTCTTTGGTAGCTATATTTTGTACTTTCTCTGTCCACCCTTATTGCATGACCTGAGTCAAACCCGTTGAGACTTAAGCTTATTATTTGGCATCCTTATAAGTATCTTTATCCTTTTCTTTCAATTGGCCCCAATTTGATCTAAAAACTCTTAAGCGCTTTAATTAAGAAATTGAGTTGTTTGGAAAGTATAAAATAGAAGAGGAAAAGAGTGAAAGTAATGCCCCAAAAAATTATCTTATGTGTTGTATAGTTTATATGTTGATAGTAAGGGGTAGTGGAATAAACAGAACAATGATTCAAACTGCATTATGAGAAGTTAATACTCTTTACGTACAATTTGTTAGCTAACATAATGATATGGGGCAGGAAAATATGTAAAGGCATAGGGTAATTGGAGAATAGTTATGTATGAAGTGAGATATATTGCACCACTTAGGGATGATAGTCACTATACATCCCAAAGTAGTACCTTCCTGTCTCGCAGCCTACATTAGAAACCAAAAAGTCCTACTTGATCCTTATCATTGATTTTCTGATATTAGTAGAGTAATACACTAAGGGAATGCTTATGGTTTGTCCTATTTTACGTGTAGATTATTTGGGAGAGTGAAAAAAATTTGAACTTTGTTCCCATACTTATGATATACTATATAACGGTGAGTGAATATAGGTAACTCTCTTGTTGTAAGGGCATATGTTAATGATTGTTAGGTGACTTGTATGATTTCTTTGTGGAATAATATGCATGAGTTTGCCAATATTTCAGAGTCTATTCTTAGGGTTAGGATGTTTGAAAGTAGTGTTCCCATGTTTTAATCTATGATGTAACATGTTTAGGGATGAAAATTGATGAATCATGAGTAGTCATTGTGTGCGTGACGAGAGTATCTTATTAAGGTAGTAATGTGAAGCTTTGGTATGTTGAGAATAATTGTGTAGACTTGTTCGAGGGTGAACATGACTTTAATATTGGGGTGGAGATATAATGGATATTTATATATCTAAGCGCTAATTATTACCCTTTGTGCACTTATTTTATGAGATAAATGTTTTAAAACGTCTTATATTTGTGCAAAAATTACATTCCCAAGCTGATGGACATGATTAGTGTTGCAGGACTTGGATTCGGTGAAAATAAACATTATTTTTCATGAACTTCAAGCTTGTGGACAATGGAACGCGTTAGGATCAACATAGTGAGCACAAAGAGAGTGGAACAAGGCTTACAAAGCATGGGACAAGGATCAAAAGAGGAAGAGTTCCCTTTGAACTGGAAATGCAAAAGTAAACATAGCAACGTGCCACGCTCCTTAGCCTCCGCGATAAGGGAGTGGCACGTTGGTGGTTTAATTGTTGGATGGAAAATTCTAGTAAACACATGCGATAGTGGCTTGCCATATTCCTTAGCCTCAGCGATAAGGGCATGGCACACTATTGTTTCAAAATTGTGTTTTTAAGCCCAAGTATAAATCGAACGCTTGTAATATTTGGGTTATCTTTTTCATTCATCTAGGCAAAGATAAAAAAATATGGGAGCTTCAACTAGGGTTATTTTTACCACTCACCACTTCTATTTTTATTTTGGTATGAATATTTCAATTTCTTGGATGTTCATTACGAACATGAGTGGCTGAGTTCCCTTGTTCTGGGGTTGAGCCAGAACACATGATTGTAATTAGTTATTCTTCAGTTGGTTAATTGTTGAGTTAATGTATGGGTTGTTCTTAAACCTTTGTTATAAATATTTTTATAAGTGGCCACCATTGACATACATGTTTAATCCTTTTGTGTACCCGAAAGGAAAATTGCTAGGATAAACCAATGGGTTTAAGGAACAAGTTCTCATCTTGTAAATAATTAAAGATTGGATTCGCGTCTAGGATAGGGATATACTTAGAACGCCTAATTCAGCTCAAATACAAGATGATAGTATAAAGCATCTAAAATGAATTATAGTGTCCCTGCTCAATAATTTAGTCATGATATTCCTTTCACGTAGATGATTAGAAGATTGGAAGACCATAATCGTATGATTAACACTGTGAATCAACACTCCGTAACCAACATAACCAACGTAAAGTGTAACAATATACATAATTGTTGAGAGTGCCTTAACCCTGTAATTTCCTTTCGTATTGATTACATGTTTGCTTATGTTGCAATTGTTACAGTTTCTTACTCTCTAAGTTATTATTAGTTAATAACCTTTTACCAACTCGTAGTTACCCTAGAACATCTCTTGAAATATTGTCGAAACTAAATTAAGTGAATTGCTAAAAAAAGTACCTATGGGCACGATCTAGACTCTCAATCCTATATTACTTGTGCAACCGCGTACACTTGCATTTGTATTTTGATGCAACAAGTGCACAAGCTGAGTGGTGTACCAGCTGGAGACTTGAAGGATTCCAAGTCTCCGTGGACCGCTCGGATTCCTCCTGAATCTCGAGTAACCAAGCGTGAAATTCTATCCTACTAAATTTGATGCTCCGAACTCAATTGCGATAACAAAATTTCAAAAAAAACATTGTTTTCAAAATTGACCCCCGAGACCCAATTTCAAGACTTTTCAAACTGAGGGTTGAAATTAAATTAAAAAAAGTCATAAAACCACAACAACCATTTACCAACCTAAAATTGACGTTCTGGATCTATTAGCGTAGTCTGTTTTGCCATCCAATACATAGATCAATAAATATTGACTGAAGTCAACTAATAAGCCTTTAAGACCATAAAAACTAAAATCCTGCATAAATCGCATAATGTATTGAAAATCGTGCCAGTCATCCCATACCCTAGAAATAGAATAATGCAACCATAGGGAGAGGTAAAATGGTCAAATCACAAAGAAATAAATATTTTATAGAAATCACCACCTCATCCACCACTAAGAATCTGGTTAGTCCTCAAACTAAAGGCAATAGGAATACCTGAATCAGTGAAAATTTGGGGATAACTACTACACATATCAAACTCAACCTCCTAATTAGACTCATCCACCAGTCAATGTTGCCACTGGACCTTAACCACAGGAATGACTCAAGAACGCAACCATCTAACATCCCTGGGTAGAATGGACATAGGCTCTTCAAGAAAAGAAAACTGCTCATGTAATTTGATTTAATCCCAATGAATGATTGAGAGTCATCTAGAATGTAAGGCAAAAAAATAGAAACATGAAAAACTGGATGCGGATAAATTAAAAGGCAATGCTAAATCATAACCCATTTCCCAAATACTTTGAAGAATCTCAAAAGGTCTAATATACTTGGGGCTAAGCTTTTCTCTCTTCCCATATCTTAACACGCCCTTCATGGGCAACACCCCAAGGAAAACATGATCAACAAAATTGAATCTCAAGGCACGAAGTCTGCGATCCATATAGTGTCTCTACGCTTAAAGTCTATCCTAAATGACCCAAACTCTATCCAAAGACTCACAAAGTAACTCTGTATCATGAGGTCTATTCTCCAAAACATCAAACCAACCAACTGAGGAGCGATAATACCTACCATACAAAGCCTCAAAAGGAGACACCTCAATACTTAAATGGTAGCTATTATTGAATACAAACTCTACTAAAGTTATATACTTTTCCCACTGACCACCAAAGTTCATGACACAGGAGTAGAACATATCCTTCAAAAGCTGAATATCTCGCTACGACTGACCGTCGGTCTAGGGATCAAAAGTTTTACTAAGATCAACTTGAGTACCTAACTCCTCCTAAAGAGTCTTCCAAAAGTGAGATGTGAAAATTGAACCTTGATCCAAGATGATAGACACCAACAAACTATAAATATGAACTATATCATGAATATAGATATGAGCCAGCCTCTCGGCACTAAAAGAGACCTAGATCAGAATTAAATAAGTAGACTTGGTCAATCAATCCACGATGACCCAAACACTATTAGAACCATGAGAAATACGAGACAACCAAGTCACAAAGTCCACAGTGATCCGTTCCCATTTCCACTCAAGAATGGGTGACTTTTGAAGAAAACCACCAGGTCTCAAATGCACGGCCTTCACCTGCTAGCAACACAAGAAACAAACTAAGAAATCTGCAACATCCTTCCTTATACCACCCAACCAGTAATGTTGTCTAAAATCATGATACATCTTTATGTTGTCTCAAGTCACAATACATCTTAGTAACTCCCAAATGAATGGTATACCTGGAACAACAAGCCTCCTCCAAAATCATCTAATCCAATCACACACTCTTGACACACAAATTTGGCCTCCAATCCTCTAAATAACACCTGGATCAAGCGAGGTTTCCTCAACTTCACCACTCAACACCTTATCTTGAATCACTCTCAACCAATATTATTAAACTAATGAGCCTGAATCTTTTCCATTAAGGAAGACCTAGCCTCAACTAATGCCAAAACACACCCAGGAGTCGAAATAATAAGCCTAACCATTTGGTTAGCAAAGGACTGAACCTCTAAGTCCAAAAACCTCTCCTAGATCAAAAGATGTCCCAAACTACCCACGTTAGTTGACTTTTAGCTCAATTCATCCATAACCACATTAGCCTTGCCTGGTGATGTATGCATATGCTAACACATTTAAGGCTTTTAATTGAGAATAATTGCAAAGTCTTAAGTAACTTTTATCGTTTGGATCATTTTACTTTGATATTGCAGTAAAAGTCATGATGTAATGAAAAATTAAGGAAATAGAATCAAAAGAGCTAAAAATGATACAAAAGAACTGGAAGTGTGGCTGACGACATTCTTGATAAGTCGTCAGCCCTGTGATAAGTTATCAGAAATCACGTCAGGTATTGCAGTGTTAGGAGGATTAAAGTGAAACTGTGATGACATTTCTGACATGTTATCATAACTGTGATAAGGCATTAGAGTTCTTGTCAAGTGTAGGCAGAGAATCAAATTTTGAATAAAGAAGTGACGACATTTGTGATATGTCGTCACGTATTTGATAAGTTGTCAAGATTTATTGTTAGTTAAAGAAGAAGATGCCAAGAATGTTAGAGGGCCTGATAACATTTCTGATAAGTCGTTAGGATCCTGACACGCCATCATAAATGTCGTCACCTATTCTGAAGGATTTTTTGAATATTGTGATTTTATTTCCTTATTTAGGATTAACTATAAAAAGCATTATTTAGGATTTTTCTAGGAGGTTAGCACTTGAGTTTTAAAAGACTTTTGATATTTTATCTCTAAATTTCTTGTCTTGAAAAATCAAATACTTTAAATAGATTATTATCATTATTCTGGGATTTTTCTTTGGGATCCAATCTGTGATTCACTAGTTATTATTCATCTCTGTAAGTTTATCTTTCAAATTATGAATGCAATTATGTGTTTCGTTTGTTACATCATGAGTGGCTAAACTCCGTTAACCTGAGTTATGAGATCTAGGATTAGGTCTTGATAAGGTACTAAGTGTTCAAGATTCAAAAGGTGGTAGGATTTCTTGATAATTTTGAGATTTTAATTAACGTCTATTGGTTGCAAATAGTAGACACACCTGCTTTGATTTGCTTGAGAAAGAAATCAAATATATCAAAAAGTGAATTATCAATAGGGACTCAAAAATGCTTCGTTTAATAATCAGCGGTGTAACAAGGTTGGTTAATCTAAGGTAACATCTGGGTAGTAAATACAAATTTCCTAAGTTCGAGAAGAGTAGGGAATTAAATGCTTAAGTAGGTCGAGAGACATTTAAGCATAACATTGATAAAGATTGCTTGTTATCCTACCCACCGTGAGAATCATGAACCACTTTTAGCGTCTGTCATGTACTAGAAGCCCTAGTGAACATAATTCTGGTTATTTCATAAACTCTTGATTTACAAACACTGAAACTAGAGTGACCAACAATTATCTGCTAATCATTAAAAAACCCTCACATTATCTTTTCACATCATTTATTTGAATTTAACTTGTAGCTATAGTTTCAAACTAGTTTAATCGTCACTCATATTGTTCACTGTGGATTCAGCCCCGACTACAAAGTTGGGTAAATATATTGACGACGACCACTGCCTTGCATTAAATTGAAGTGTAAGTTGAGCTTTATCAAAAATGGCATCGTTGCCGGGGAATAATTTGGCGTATTGAGTTGGTTTGGAATTTTAACGTACTTTCTTGAATTTAAACTTGTAAATATTTGTTTTTAGTTTTCTTTTATTTCTGGTGTGAGGTAGATTTTTATTTTAGTTTACTTATGACTATGGCATCTTGGAATGAACATGAGTTTTGTGGTTGGAAATTGTATCTTGATGATCCATGTCCATACTGTGATGGACCTCACTTTTGGCAAGATTATAGATATGCTCCCCAAAAAGAGATGTGTGCACCATCTCCATCCTACTGGGAGTATGATTGTTCTTTATGTGGTGGTCAAAATGGACATTGGAGTGATTTCCTAAATTCCCCCTCCCCCCGGTATGCTAACCCAAATTCTAGTTTTTCTTATGATTTTGATGGGTCTTATGGTCAAAAACAGAAAGAACGAAGCACCAGAAAGAGTGGCATTGAAGCTATGCTTCAACTAATGTTGGAGTGTATAGAAATAATGAATGATATCATACATGATATACATCAATACATAAGGGTAAATAACATAGAAAGAAAAATTATAGAGGATATGAATATAGAGGTCAAGCATTCAAAGTACTTTTCCACATTATGTTTAGATGATATCTTTTCTATAGAATTATTTAACATAATGGATGAGTGTGAAGATGAGGAGCAAGAATCCGATCTTGATGATGAGCTTGATGTTGGGAAATCCTCGGTGATTTTCCAACCAACCAAACCATTTATGAATGAAGATGCAGAAGACAAGGAAATGGTACTAGAGTCAAAAGAAGAAATCAAGCACAATCCTTTTGAAGACTCTAGTCCATTTCAGGGTGAAAATACTAATAGGTATGCTACTCCAAAATTGAGAGTTAGTCCTCATTCAAACCACTTTTCAACATTATGCTTGGTGGTTGTGATAAAAGTTTAATCACCCAAGAAAATGATGAATTTTAAAAATGAGGAGGAAGATTCTTACAGTTTGGAGTTGGTCCTTCCAAAAGGGTATACTACAACCCCCATCATGAAGGCCAAGAAGCTTAAAGATCGATGTCTATTTATTGGTTATTTAAGATTCTCACCATTGCCAAATGAGCCCATAGAAAAGTTCGATGAAAAATTTGGCAAGCGGTTCAAGTCTTCAAAATAGCATGATAGAACACTCCTTATCATGCCCTCACATTTTCCCAATGCGCCTAGAAGATGTATTGATCAAAAGTTGGGTCGATGTTTCAAATCCTCCAAGCGGAGACATAAATAATTATCAAAAAGGTATCTTGTTGAAGTCTGAGTAGTCAAGATAACTGAGTCGTGCAGCGATACTAAATTAGGCACTTCTTGGGAGGCAACCCAAAGTATTTTGTTATTTGTATTCGTATTATGTGATTGACAATAGATCTTCGCACCCATGTTGCCACAATTATGTTTCTAACTCTCTTATTTTGGTTTGATGCATTGGGGACATTCCATGATTTTAAGTTGAGGTTGGGGCTACTTGTGGGTGTTGATGTCCTCTATGGGTTGTTGTTGTTGTGTCTCTTTTCCCTGAAGTCTTGTTCCTAGTAAAGCCGGCATATTTAGGCATATTGTGTTTTTTTTTATAATGTATTATTGTTAACAAGGAGAAATACAAGTAATAAGGCAGTTAATATGATTTGTGATTTTTGAGCACCTCTCCAAGTATCTATTTGTAATACTCTGTGAACTGCACCTAATTGTGACCACAGTGCATCTTTTGGTGGCATTAGTTTTGGCAACTTGATAATCCGTGTAAAACAATTGGATGAACTGGATAAGTAGTGTGTGCGATATATTTATGTGCCATGTGTGTGTGAGGTCTTACTCAGTTCCCTTTTGTGTCTGAATCCAAAACTTGCCCGGTTAGTCTTACCTTTGTTGTAGGATAGGGATTAGGAGAGGATCATAGGTCGTTTTGATATTAGCCCACTTTTAACCTAAATGACCTTCCCTGTATACATAATATACCTTGATCCCTATTTTGAGCTTGACTAGCCTATTTCTTTCATGACACCTATCACCTTCCCATTTGTTTCACAATGAACCTGTTTTGGCCCTAGTCCTCCTTGGACACTGTGCAACTTGACTTAGGAAAATAGCCTAAGTTAAGGATGGCTATCATAAGGGTGGGTGATGGAAAATGAGTATGAAGAGAGTTAGAATAAGAGAAAAGAATAAAAAGCCGGGTATGGTGAAAAAAGAATAAGAAAAGAAAAAGTTGTATAAAAGATTAGAAAAAGATAATTTGGTTTTTGAAAATATAGCACCCACCTTGAGCATGTGTGATCAATAAAAGGGAAGAAAAAAAAAGGTTAAGAAGTGAAACCTCAATAGGTTAGCATAGTGTCAAGGAGGCGTAGTCACTTTAAATACCCTTGAATATTATACCAGCCCCTAGCCTACATTACAAGCCAAGAAAAAGACCTATAGTGATCCTAGCTGACCTGTCTGAATACCTTGGTACTGACTATAAGGGCAAGCCTATGGAATTTGATGTACATTGAGTGGAAGTTCATTCTGAGAGTGAGTCTCGTGATTATCCCTAAGTGTATATACGTAAATTCTGATATGAGTGAAAAAGGGATTTCTTTGCTGTGAGGGCACACAGGTTATGTTGCTAGTTGCTAACTTGTTCAGATAGTGTGATCTTGGTACATACTTGGTTGCTATTGCTGAATTTATGTCATATCTTGATTTTTTTGTATTGCATTGTTGTTTTTAAATAGTATACACAGTTGAGTTTGAATTGATTGACCTACGAAAAGGTGAAGTTGTGTTGGGATGATATAGAAAATTGACGGCCAAATTGTACTTTGTATTCTCGTAGTTATGTTTTGGTTGCTTGAGGACAAGCAATTGTTTTAAGTTGAGGATGTTGATGTGTGAGCAAATGCTCACACATTTAAGGCTTTTAACTACGAATAATTGTGAAGTCTTAAGAAACTTTTGTGGTTTTTTATTATTTTACTTAAGAAACTTTTGTCGTTTTTTATTATTTTACTTTGATATTGCAGTAAAAGTCATGATGCAAGGGAGATTTAAGGAAATAGATGCAAAAGAGCTGAAAACTGATGCAAAAGAACTGGAAGTGTGGCTGACGACATTCCTGATTATTCGTCAGCCCTGTGACAAGTTATCAAAAATTATGTTAGGCGTTGCAGTGTTAGGAGGTTTAAAGTGAAACTGTGATGACATTTCTGACATGCTATCACAACTGTGATAAGGCGTTAGAGTTGTCGTCAAGTGTAGGCAAAGAATCAAATTTTGAATAAAGAAGTGACGATACTTGTGATATGTCATCACGTATCTAATAAGTCATCAAGCTTTATCATCAGTTAAAGCAGAAGATGCCAAGAATTTTGGAGTGCCTGATGACATTCCTAATAAGTCGTCAGGACACTGACACGCCATCACAAATGTCGTCACCTATTTCGAAGGATTTCCTGAACATTGTGATTTTATTTTCTTATTTAGGATTAACTATAAAAATCATTGTTTAGGGTTTTTCTAGGGGGTTGGCACTTGAGTTTTAAAAGACTTTTGATATTTTCTCTCTAAATTTCTTGGCTTGAAAAAGCAAATACTTTAAATAGATTATTATCATTATTCTGGGATTTTCCTTTGTGATCCGATCTGCGATTCACTAGTTATAATTCATCTCTGTAAGATAATCTTTCAAATCATGAATGCAATTATGTGTTTTGCTCATTACATCATAAGTGGCTAAACTCCATTAACCTGAGTTATGGGATCTAGGGTTAGGTCTTGATAAGGTACTAAGTGTTCAAGATTCAAAAGATGGTAGGATTTCTTGATAATTCTGAGGTTTTAATTAACGTCTATTGGTTGCAAAAAGTAGACACACCTGCTTTGATTTTCTTGAGAAAGAAATCAAATATAGTAGGAAGTGAATTATCAACAGGGACTCGGAAATACTTCGTTTAATAATCAGCACTGTAAAAAGGTTGGTTAACCTGAGGTAACATTTAGGCAGTAAATAGAAATTCCCTAAGTCTGAGAGGAGTAGGGAATTAAACGCTTAAGGTCTCTCTAGGTAAAGAAATATTGAAGGCTATGATAATCTGAGAAGATCTCACAATGGACTCCATACTAGTGGTGCCTCTATAACGTTAAAGGAAAAATAATCGCGCACAATTCCAAATCATGGGTAGGATAATTCCGCTCTTGGGGTTCAACTGATTAGAAGCATACACAATCCCCTTAACCTCCTACATCAATACAATACCTAGACCAACACTTGAAGCATCATAAAGGATGGTGAAACCCATGCCCTCCTGGGCCAAAGTCAAAATAGGAGCTTAAGTCAACAAATCTTTGAGCTTTTAAAATCTCACCTCAAAGTATCGATCTACTAAAAGAAAATCTTCTTCTGAGTCAACTTGGTCAAATGATCTGAAATAGATGAAAAACCTTCAACAAAGCATCGATAGTAGCCCGCTAATATACAACTTTGAGAACTTAACATACAGTTTCTCATCCCTCAATCTCTGAAGCACAATCCACAAATAATCCTCATAATCGACCTCACTCTTGGAATAAACCAAGATATCATCTATAGATACAATAACAAAGAAGTAGAAATACAGTTGAAATACCCAGTTCATCAACTCTACGAATGAGTTTGGGACATCGGTCAAACCAAAGGACATGACCACGAACTCATAATGACTGGTTCGAGTCCAAAAAGTTGTCTTCAGAATATCAAAAACTCTAATCCTCAACTGTTGATACATGAACCTAAAATCAATCTTTGAAAACACAAACGCACCCTAAAGCTGGTTAAACAAATCATCAATATGAGAAAGAGGATAATTATTCTTAATTGTCACCTTGTTCAACTATTGATAATCAATACACATATGCATAGAACCACCTTTTTCTTCACAAACAATATAGGCACACCCTAAGGTGATACACTAGGTTTGATGAATCCCCTATCTAACAACTCCTCTAATTGATCCTTTAATTCCTTTATCTCTATTGGCCTATCCTATAAGGAGGAATATAAATGGTCTTGGTTCCTAGCTCAACATTAATAAGAAAGTTAATACCATGATCTGGAGGCATACCAGGCAAATTCGTAGGGAAGACATCTACAAACACATGTACAACAAAAACATAATACAAGAAAAGAGGTGAACCAGCACTAGTATCACGAATATAATCCAAATAAGACAAACCTCCCTTCTCAAATAAGTGATGAGACTAAAGGTAGGATATAACTCTCTTAAGACCTGAATGAAGCATACCCCTCCAAGCTATCCTTGGCACACCCGGCAAAGCTAAAGTCACAGACTTAGAATAACAATCTAGGATAGTATGATAAGGAGCTAACCAATCCATACCAAAGATGACATCAAAATCTACCAAATTTAATACAATAAATCTGCCCAGGTCTTATGCCCAACAAAAGTTACAACACAAGATCGGTACACCTGATCCACCACTAAAGAGTCTCCTATGGGGGTAGATACACAAATAGGCACATCAAGAGGCTCACAAGAAGAATCAAAACCTGAAGCAACATATGCAAATACTATTATAACCCAAAGTTAAGCCTGTCAAGATGGGCAATCTCAAGGGCACCATGGGTCGGAGACAACCCCCTTAGTCTTACCTCAAGAGAACATAAAAAATTAATAGTAGAAGCCAACCAAATAGTATTAAGAAAGATAGATAAGTCAAATAAAGATTCTAAGAATCAAAACAAATAATCAGCCTAATACTTATCCACAAAATCCTCTAAACCAAGAATATAACAATTGAGTTGGGACATGCCCTCAACTATGACCAAAAAAATAATCCAAAATAAAATAATAAGACAATACTAATAATAATAAAATGACTAGGCCTTCTAAAAAATGGAGGCTCACCACTTTACATCATGTCCACAGGAGTACCAAATCACCAAATATTGCATAAGAGCAACATAAAAGTCCTCAAATCCTATAATGTGAAATAATGCAGCATCCAGGGATGGTTAGTGGGGTGAGCACTAGCAAGTAACTCAGGGGATCGGGAGAAAATAATAAAATCACAAAAATATAGGCATAAATCATATGTACCACATTCATAAACATATATAAGATGTTGGGATAGGGAAAAGTCCATGAACATAAAATTTTAAAGTATTAACCTGAACTATGTAGCTCGCTCCATCCTAAAGGCACCCATGGGCTATATGGGTCCATCTCCCCCTACTGGAAGGGCCCCAGTATATGTAAGCCACACGAATTGAGGAAAAACTGAGGAAAGTTTTAAGACTATAGCCTTTCAAAAATATAAAGTATGCACCAAGCACACGGTCACATGGACCCCTGACACCGACTAATGTGGTTTCAAGTGTTGATCCCCTGAGACCTACACCTTTACAATGAGATACATAAGTCCCTTTAATCCTAAATTAAAACATTACACATAAACCAACCATTAACCCAAGAGTTATTTATTTAGGGCATTCACCAACTTAGTATCATCATACCAATATTCTAGCAAGCTAATATAATTATGCTAAGCCAATCAGTATAACCATTAGACTTAATAGTTCCATTTAAAATCCAAAACCATAGCTACAAAGGCCATCCAAATCCATCGTTATCCATTTATCCATTAATAAAATGAAATAGTTTCAAAAGGCAAGCTAAACCATGCAATAATCTATATTCAAAATAATGTTTACAAAGTGGGTTGAGGTTAATGCCATAATCAATCCTAAATTCCATCAATTTGGGAAAACCGATGTCCCTATTCCAACTATTAAAATAATGGACCAATTCAATCCCAAAACCACTAATTAAAACAAAAATAATCCATTTAAAATATGGAACAAATAATTCAAGTAAACCTAATCAAAGTCCCTTAACCCAATATCAAACTCACAATTTAAATCACAGAAATATTTAATCGTTTAGTGTTGTAATGTAAAATTCAATTTAGAGAAAGATAAACATGCCTAAAGTACCAATGAATTTGAAGATAATTCGACGTTTGGAGTCCAGAGTACTGATTTCATGAATAACCCTTGAGCTTTCTTGGGTTGGGAGTTAAAGAAGAGAATAGTAGTATTTGATCTTTGAAAACTAAAGAAAAGTGGTTTATTTGGTGTTTTAACAGTCGTGCAATTGGCAAAAAGACAAAAAGTCCCTCGGCCAAAGTGAAAAAAACTAGGCAAATGTGGTATGCTAGTACTATAGAGCTTAGCCTCTGTGCCACGCCCTTATCGCTGAGGCTAACCTCTGTAGCACACCACTATCATGGAGGCTTACTCCTCCGAGTCCCAAAATGACCTTGAACCACTTATAAAAATTTCAAAATTTTCCCAAAACACCCTTTTAACATCTCTTAACATAATTCAAGTAAAGAATAGACATTACGCACGCAGGAGGGTCAAAAACAAAATGATTGTAAATTTTTAGGGTATCAGTTTATCCCTCTTTAGGATCTTTCATCCCTAAATTAAAAGTTAGGACAGGTTTAGCATGATAATAACAAGAGTACACCAGAATCAAATGATAAATTCAAAATACAACAAGAGGTAAATAAAAACCCATACCTTAAGCACTTTCATCTAATACGGGAAACAAGAATGGGTACTTGGCTTTCATATCGTCTACAGTTTTCCATGTATCTTCTTGGACCTTTTGATTTATCCAATGAACCTTTACCAACGCACATCCTTGGTTCTCAATCTATGAACTTGCCTATCCAATATCTTAACTGGTACATCCTTATAAGACAACAAATCTGTGACACCAACATTATCAATAGGTACAGTCATAGAAGGGTCACCCATATACTTTATCAGCATAGACACATGGAAAACGGGATGAATAAAAGCCAAATTCGTTGGAAAATCCAATTCATATATGACTTTCTTAATTCTCCTGACAATATAATATAGACCAATGTAATAGGGATTAAGCTTCCCCTTCTTTCCAAATCTCATGAATCTTTTCATGGGAGAGACCTTCAAGAATATTGTAACGCCCTAATTTTCTGGAATCAGAACGCCGCATAGTGCTCATGATCCTGAAGGACCACAAGCTAACCCTCTACTAATATTTGTACCTGAGCATTGTATAATATAATATAATAAATATGGAAAACTAACAAAAACTTTCCAAAAGGTTCAAAACATCTAAAATACTAAAAACTGAATACTGAATAATGATATATTTATCTAAAAAGCCTCTAATTGTCTGAACTATGGAGTTGATGGGACATATCCCCAACTAACTTTGTCTACTAAAAATAAACTGAATCTAATGCCATAATAAAATAAGGATCATCCTCGAATGAAGAGGACTTACTGCTACGTCTACTATTGCTGACTGAGTCTGGACTGCTAAGGGAGCTCCGGATCTCGCACTGCTGAACCTATGGTATAAGACACCATAGCGCAAGAGAAAAGTATGCATTAGTACTTTGAATTTACTGGTATGCTAGATGAGGTAAGGCTAAATGCAAGTTCTTATGCATGAACATACCTTAACTGAATGACATGAGAGTACTGAATGAAGACATATGCATGAATGCCTAAACCATAACTGAAATCATCGTGACTTTGAATACTGATACTTGGATACTGCTTTACTGACATCTAAACTCACTACTAATACTGAGATATTGAATAACTGAATCTTTTGATAATGATAACTGAGTACTGAAGTTGAGATCAGTTCTCTCTAGAGAAAGATCTCTAAATCTTTTAATAATAGAAATAACAGATTGAGTTTGATATCAGGCCTACCTAACAGGTGATCTCTGGCTCTATTAGTACTAATACTGATTAAATTTATGTGAGACCAGGCCTATCTAGAAGGTAGTCCATAAATCTATGGAACAATCTAAGCTCCTTACTGAGATGGGTAATTGTATCTGACAGTCCTGATTTTTGAGTTCTACTCTGAAGACTAATACTGAAACTACAAATGTGGGAGTTCTCACTTAACCGACATGCCCTGAATCTAAACTAGTGGGGTCCAACCTATAACCCCAGCTGGAAGGGTGTCAATATCGTGCCACAGGTAAAGACCTCTGCTATGGTCAAGCCTCTCTAACTGGTGACCCTGAATAGGAAGTCAAGCCTAAAGCAATATGATAGTCAAGCCTTAATCAAATGGGTGACTCCTGGTCCTTTACTATCTACGTAGTTCTAGAGTTTAAGAACTATTACTAATGATTCTACCTCTCTAACGGGGAAGTCGTCATTCCTACACTCGCTCGGTTCTAGTTCCTACTCCCAACTAAAAGACACTAAACTGATTCTTGGACTGTACTAGACTGAGCAGAATCTATTACTGATTATCTTACTTGATGATCTGACTAAGTTTACTTGATTTCGTTATGTGATGGAATACTTCTGAATCTCATTATTTGACTGGATAATACTTAGTTATGAATTGATTGCTTGAATTCTACTGAGGTTTGATATTGAATTCTTAAATACTACTAAGATCTGAGCCGAGTACTGAACTAAAGTTGAAATGCTAATGATAATTAGATTATTGAGATTTCTTAAGTATTGTAACTGTCTGCTAGTACTGAATTTCGTAACCGACTGAGTTCTAAGGATCATGGCTTGACTGAGATTATCATGAAAACTGATACTGGCTCTAGACAGCTAATTTGTCAGGTATAAATACCCCCAGGACTCGATAAAATAAAAGTAAAACATAACCATTCTTGAAAAATCATGACAATGGACTTTCATTCATAACACAATCAATACGATATCTCATCAATCACTTGAATGTCATACACATGTAAATGTATAGGGAATGCATACTAATATCTCATAGTTGTTCAATAAGTAATACACATGGATAAGAATGCATGCAACTTATCACAATACACTCACTAAGGCATTTCAACAAACGCTTGGCATGCACTAGTTATCACAAAATTGGAGATTTCATGCTTAACATACTAAATAGGCACTATTATCTTTACTTAAGCATTCTATCAAAAATATGGGGAGCATGCTTTGGTTATACCATAGATTCTATACTTAATTATCATGAATACATCAATATCATGCAACTTGAAGAGAGTTTATCATGAACATCATACAATTCATCACGTACTAGAATCAACTCTTGAAATTGGTAGTCTAAATCATGAATTAAAACCCAACAATACAAAATCATGAACTCTAATACACATAAATCTTGAAATCTCATAAATACGTAAACCTCTAAATTTTGAAAAGGATTCTTGAGTTTCTTGGGTGGAAGAAACCTAAGAATCAACATCTAACATACCTTAGAAGACTTTTCCTTGAAGGTTCTTTAAAGAAAATCCTTAGTCTTGTTCTTGATTTCTTAGCTAGGGTTCTTGCCCCTTTGAGAGAAAATATAATATTCTTGAGAGAAAAGTGAGGAAAATAATGGGATAAGGGCTTATTGGGTATTTTATTTCATGTTTAGGGCTGATAGGGGTCATGGGAAAAGTCTAAGATGCCGTTGGAATTAAATATCAGAATCTGAAAAGCCCGATTTTTCATACTAGCACGATGCGCAATAATCGCGCTAGCTTACTAGAAATTGGATAATTGGGAAACTGCTTGATGGCGCGATGTGCTGGAAATTTCATTGCCACCTTGGTTGTAAACTGGAAATACACCACAACGTGGTGGAATCGCAGAGGCTCAGTGGTCTTTGACGATTGCCATTTTGGCTGACTCCGCGATGCACCAAAGTACTAGGTGGTACACTGTCTCACTAAAATGGCTCTAACTCTTAGCCCGAGTGTTAGATTTGGGAAAATTTAGTATCGATGAAAAGATTATTCAATTCTCCACATGACAAAAACTTGATATTAGTAAAATTCTGCTCAATTTAAAATATTTCTCAATTGGGAAGTCTACCCTTACTCTTCTTAAGGAAGAAACTCGACTTGAAGAAAGTTTGGGGAATTCAAATATCTTCCCCTTGGGAACATTCGTCCTCGAATGTTGCTTGTTAGGCTAAGAATACTGATCGACTTAACTTACTTAAGGATCGTGAACATCTGAACATGACTAAGTGACATGAAACTATTAATATACTGAGTTCTTATACTGGATATGCATAGCTGATGCATAGAATACTCAACTGAAGCTACTCATAAGCTGAATTCTCATAATGGATATGCTTATCTGATGCATTGATGCGTGATGAAGTTTCTCTCGTGAATGCATGACTGTATACAATGAAGAGATAAACTCTTTCTACTGAACATGCGTATCTAATGCATGAATATAAATGATTCTTGAATGCATTACTGAGTATGCAACGATAACTGGTGTTAACTTCGTAAGGAGAGTCTGAACATACAACTGATTGAGTCTAATGACATGAAAGCATCATAATATTATGGGGTATCTCCCACTTTAGACTCTATGTCCCTCTAAGAACACTTCATTGAAATATTGGGGCGGTGCATGGGGCACCTACGAACTGGGTCATGATTGATCATCTGAGATTTTAAACTAATGTATGACTCATGAACTAAGTTATACACACAACTACTAGGATACTCTACCTTGGAATAGTTGCATTCCGGGAATTTCTGATAGCATGATCTGGTGAAGAGATGAGATAACAAACTGTACGAATCTGATTGTTCGACTGCTAAACTAACTTGCTGGCTCTACTAACTAACTCATGCTAAACACTTAAGCTTAAAATGAGATCAAAGTATTTAAGGATACATATCATAAAGATGAAGGACTCATAACATACCCGAATCTATATCAGGGAACCTTTCCTGATCATGGTGAATCTAATGCTCATAGAGTCTATTCTGATGCTGACCACTATAGGCACCCAAAATGGCTCTCTACTGATGAAATTCTCTACCCATCTGAGCTAGAACTCTACATTCTCACATTATGTGGCATGGCTTACCACATCCAAAACATACCTAACTGTTAGCTCTGCACACACCTAGGTGATTCTTGCCACACTTTCTACAAAGTGGATAGGTATGAACACCACTAGCACTACCCTGGGCTTTGGAGCCTAGCGCCCTATCATGACTAAAATCGCCGAACTTTGGTTTGGGTATGCTAGCTGAGGGTGAAGCTGGAACAGAAAACTTCTGACTATGCTGAGAACAGTTATCACCCTGTGACCCTGCCTAAGAGAAATTTTGACTACCTATTTTGGCCTTCTTACTCACTCTCTCCCTTTATTTCATCTTATCAGCATCAATCTGCTATGCATGCATCATCAATCTAATAAGGTCCATATCTCTATTGAGCATAGAAGTCCTACACTCTTTCAACACTAACTCGGATACATAGTCACAAACTTACTCATGCTGGCTCTAGGGTCAGCTATCAAATCGGGGGCATACCAACTGATTAAACTTAAGAAAATACTCCCTTACTATCATGGAGTCTTGCCTCAGGTTCATAAACTCTTCTACCTTAGCTTCTCTCATCTCTAGTGGGAAAAACCTATTTAGAAAGAAATCTTGAAACTCCTACCAAGTCATGGGAGTTGCATCCTCCCCTCTACTCTTCTTCCACATCACCACCCAATCGTGAGTAATATCCTTCAGCCTATAGGAATCTAACTCTATACTCTTTTCCTTAGAAATATGTATAATTTGGTTGATCTTCTTCTAGAGGTCCTCACCTGCTACTAACCCAAAGAATTCTAGCGGGTTTATTTTCATGAAATCTTTGATTCTGGCTGTGGCTGAACCCCCATCTTGCTGAGGTGGGATTGCAGCCTAACGGTCTCCCTGAACACTAGTGGTCACAGCTTGGGCTAACGCCTGAAAAGCTGCCGAAACTCTGCATGTGACACATTCTCATTCGGAGGATCTATAGGCTGAGGTGGCTGGTTACCAACTCTAAGGGCATTATCTCTGCAAGGAGGCGTACTCTATAAATGAAAGAGAGAATGGATCAGAACGAGAATCAACTAGAACTTATGCATACTCGCACGACATGAACACTGAAAGAAGGGAAACTGTTCCTAAAAATATCTTATAGCCTCTTGTACATAGATGTGGAGTGCAACACACCCATGCACAAGACTCTACTAGATGTGGCTTTTCAGACTTCTTAGGACACTATTGAACCTTAGGCTCTGATACGAAGTTTGTAACACCCCAATTTTTGGAATCAGAATGCCATATAGTGCTCATGATCCCGAAAGACCACAAGCTAACCCTCTACTGATATCTATACCTGAGCACTGCGTAATATAATATAATAAATATGGAAAATTGGTGGAAACTTGACATAAGGTTCATAATATATAAAATACTCAAAAGTGAACACTAAATATTGATACATCTGTCTGAAAAGCCTCTAACTATCTGAACTGTGAGTTGATGGGACATGTCACCAACTAACTCCGTCTACTAAAAATAAGTTGAATCTAATGCCATAGTAAAATAAGGATCATCCTCAAATGAAGAGGACTCACTACTACATCTCCTACTGCTGACTGAGTCTGGACTACTGTGGGTGCTCTGGATCTCACGCTTCTGAACCTATGGTATAAGACACCATAGCGCAAGAAAAAAGTATACGTCAGTACTTAGAATACATTGGTATGCTAGAAGAGGTAAGGATAAATGCAAGGGCTTATGCATGAACATAGCTTAACAGAATAACATGAGAGTACTGAATGAGGATATATGCATGAATGCACAAACCATAACTAAAATCATCGTGACTTTGAATACTGATACTCGGATACTGCTTTACTGACATCTGAACTCACTACTAATACTGAGATACTGAATAACTGAATCTTCTGATAGAGATAACTGAGTACTGAAGTTGAGATCAGTCCTCTCTAGCGGAAGATCTCTGAATCTTTTAATAATAGAAATGACGAATTGAGTTTGAAATTAGGCCTACATAACAGGTGATCTCCGGCTCTATTAGTACTAATACTAATTAACTTTATGTAAGACCAGGCCTATCTAGCAAGTGTTCCATAAATCTATGAAACTATCTAAGTTCCTTACTGAGAAGGGTAACTGTATCTAACAGTCCTAATTTCTGAGTTCTACTCTAAAGACTGATACTGAAACTGCAATTGTGGGAGTTCTTACTTAATTGACATGCCCAGAATCTGATCTAGTGGGGTCCAACCTATAACCCCAGTTGGAAGGATGTCAATACCGTGCCACGGATAAAGACCTCTGGTATAGTCAAGCCTCTCTAACGGGTGACACTAAACAGAAAGTCAATCCTAAGGCAATATGATAGTCAAGCCTTAATCTAATGGGTGACTCCTGGTCCGTGCTGGCTACGTAGTTCTGGAGTTCAGGGACTATTACTAACAACTCTACCTCTCCAATGAGTAAGTCGTCATCCCTTCTCTCGCTCGATGCTAGTTCTTACTCCCACCTGAAAAACACTAAACTAATTCTTGGACTGTACTAGACTGAGCTGAATCAATTACTAATTATCTTACTTGACTGATCTGACTGAGTTTACATGATTCCATTATCTAACAGAATACTTCTGAATCTCATTATCTGACTGGATGATACTAAGTTTTAAATTAATTACTTGAATTCTACTGAGGTCTGAAACTAAATTCTTGAATGTTACCAAGATCTGATTTGAATACTGAACTAAAATTGGAATGCTAATGATAATTAGATTACTGCGATTTCTTAAGTTCTGTAACTTCCTGAGAGTACTGAATTTTGTAACTAACTGAGTTCTAAGGATCATTGCTTGACTGAGATTATCATAAAAACCTACATTGGCTCTATACATCAGCTAATTTGTCGGGTATAAAAACCCCCAGGACTCGATAACATAAAATTAAAACATAACCATTCCTGAATAATCATGACCATGGACTTTCATTCACAACACAATCAATAAGAATCTCGTCAGTGACTTGAATGTCATACACATGTAAATGTATAGGGAATGCATACTAATATCTCATAGTTGTTCAATAAGGAATACACATGGATAAGAATGCATGCAACTTATCATAATACATCAACTAAGGCATTTCAACAAATGCTTAGCATGCGCTAGTTATCACAAAATTGGGGATTTCATGCTTAACATACTAAATAGGCAATATTATATTTACTTAAGCATTCTATCAAGCATATGGGGAGCATGCTTTGGTTATACCACATATTCTACACTTAATCATCATGAATACATCAATATCATGCAACTTGAAGAGGTTTTATCATGAACATTATACAATTCATCACATACTAGGATCAACTCTTGAAATTGGTAGTCTAAATCATGAATTAAAACCCAACAATACAAAATCATGAACTCTAATACACATAAATCATGAAATCTCATAAATACATTAACCTCAAAATTTTGAAAAGGATTCTAGAGCTTCTTAGGTGGAATGAACCCAAGAATCAACATCTAACATACCTTAGAAAACTCTTTCTTGAAGGTTCTTCGAAGAAAATCATTAGTCTTGTTCTTGATTTCTTGGCTAGGGTTTTTTCCCCTTTGAGAGAAAATATAATGTTCTTGAGAGAAAAGTGAGGAAAATAATGGAATAAGGTCTTATTGGGCATTTTATTTTGTGTTTAGGGCTGATAAGGACCATGGGAAAAGTCTAAGATTCCCTTGGAATTAAATAACCAAATCTGAAAATCCCGATTGATCATGCTGGTGCAACGCGCTATAATTGCGCCAGCTTACTGGAAATTGGACAATTGGAAAACTGCTTGATGGCGCGATGCCATGGAAATTGCGTTGCCACTTTGGTTGTGAACTGGAAATACACCACGACGCGGTGGAATCGCGGAGGCTCAGTAGATTTTGACGATTGTCATTTTGGCTGACTCAGCGATGCGCCAAAGTACCAGGTGGTACACTATCTCACTAATATGGCTCTAACTCTTGGCTCGGGTGTCGAATTTGGGAGAATTTAGTATCTACGAAAAGCTTATTAAATTCTCCACATAACAAAAGTCTATATTAGGGAAATTCTACACTGTTTAAAATATTTCTCACTTGGGAAGTCATCCCTTACTCTTCTTAAGAATGAAACTCGACTTGAACAAAGTTCGGGGTATTACAAGCACCCAATGACTTACTTTAAATTTCAACTCCCTTCGTTTCACATCCATATAAGACTTTTGGTTACTCTTAGCAGTATTAAGTCTTTTTATAATCACCTTTACCTTCTCTATGGCTTATTGAACCGAGTCAGGGCCAAACAACCCAGTCTCACCTACCAAAAATCACCCTATTGGATACCTACACCTCCTACCATAAAAAACCTCAAAAGGAACCATTTGTATGCTAGAAAGATAACTATTATTATAAGATAACTCAATAAGAGGTAAAATCTATCACACAAGCCCGTGGCATATCCTCCAAAGTCAGAATAGTGTGCTCTACTTGTCCATCCATATGAGGGTGGAAAGCGGTGCAAAGGTCCACTTAAGTACCCCAACCCTTACTGAAATGAATGCCAGAAGAAAGAAGAAAACTGCGTACCTCGATCTGAAATGATGGACTTTGGTGCCCCATGCAACTTTAATAGTACTTGAATAAACAACTTAGCATAATCCTCTCCTGAGTAGTTAGTCCTCACAGGCAAAAAGTAAGCAAACTTAGTCATTCTATCCACAATGACCCAACTAAAATCATACTGATTTTGAAACCGCAAAAGACCTATGATGAAATTTATGTTGATCATCTCCCACTTCCACATAGGCAATTCTATCTCTTAAGATGTGCAACCTGGCCTCAAATGTTCAACCTTAACTTGCTGACAAATGATACACTTAGCAACAAAATTTGCCATAATTCTCTTTAAATTATTCCACCAGTAGATTTCCTTTAAGTCATAATACATTTTCGCCGAACCAGATGAACCATATATTGGGACTCATGAGCCTCAGCCAAAATCCTTTCTCGCAGCCTATCTATATCAGGTGAACACAACCTACCTTGGTACATCAAGTGCCATCTCTCCCAATCTCAAAAGCCATAAACCTTTGCTGACCCATAACATTCTTAATATGAATAAGGATAGGATCCAATACCTATTAATCCTTAACCTTGGCACTAAAAGACGACTTAACCACTTCTTGAACAATCAATCCACCATCCTCAGAGTCCATAAAGAAAAGTCCCAAATTAGCCAGCCTGTGAATATCCTTCACAAACCCTCTTTTCTCTTCATCAACGTGAGATAAGTTTCCCATAGACAATCTGCTAAGAGCATCGTAAGAAACATTAGCTTTACTTGGATAATACTACAATCAAATGTCATAATCCTTAAGTAGCTCGAGTCGCTTTGTCTGCCTGAGTTGTAATTTCTGTTCTATAAACACATATTGAAAGCTCTCATGGTCTAAATAAATATCCACAGGCACCCCATATAGATAATGACACCAAATCTTCAAAGCAAAGACCACAATTGCCAACTCTATATCGTTAGTTGGGTAATTTTTATTATGACCCTTAAGTTGCCTTGAAGAATAGGCTACAACCTTACCATGTAGCATCAGAACACAATGAAGTCCCTCATGAGATGCATAACAATACACAACAAACCCATCAGTACCCTCGGGTAGGGTCAAAATAGGCACCGAGGTTAACTTATCCTTCAACTTCTCAAAACTAGCCTCACTAGCATCAAACCACAAAAACTTTATCTTTTTTCTAAGATAACCTTGTCAGTGAAGCAGCAATAGATGAGAAACTTTTAGAAAACTTTATATAATACCTGGCAAAACCTAAGAAGCTCCTAATTTTGGTTGGAGTCATTGGTCTAGGCCATTTCTTAATTGCCTCAAATTTTTATGGATCCACAGTGATCCCCTCACTAGAAATAACATGCCTAAGAAATGTCACAACACTTAACCAAAATTCACACTTAGAAAATTTTGCATACAATCTCTGGTCCGTAAGAGTCTACAACACGATTCGTAGGTGATTGGCATGATCCTCCTCACTTTTGGAGTACACCAATATGTGATCAATAAATACTATGATAAACACATCCAAAAACTGCCTGAACACCCGATTCGTAAGATCCATGAAAGCATCAGAAACATTAGTCAACCCAAATAACATAACCAAACTAATAATGACCATACTGGGTTTAAAAAGAAGTCTTAGGAATATCAACCACTCTGATATTCAACTGGTGATAACATGGTCCCAATATCTATTCCCCTATTGGGAGAAATCTTAGGAAGATCATCAAAAAAAATTCAAGAAATTCATTAACCACAGGGATATATTGCAAAGAAGGACTTTAAGAGTTAGAATCTTTAACCCAAACTAAACGATACAGACACCCTTTGGAAATCGATTTCTAAGCTCTAAGATAGGAAATAAACCTCTCTTTCAAGACGAAGGAACCCCCATCCCATTCAATCACCTATTTGTTAGAAGAATGAAAATTGACCTTTCAGCTACTACAATCCAAAGAAACAAAGCATGAATAAAGCCAATCCATCCTTAAGATTACATCAAAATCAGCAATATCATGTTCAATCAAATCCAACAATGTCTCCCTATGATGAATGGATACCACACAACCCTTATAGATTTTTGTAGACATAGAAAAGAGGTCAAAAATATTTTTAGGACCAAGACTAAAGTGTACATAAGAGGTCACATAAGATAGGGTAAAACTCAGATCAAGGAAATAGTAACAACATGAGAAAAAAGCTGCAACATACCAATGACAACATCAGGGGATGCCTCGGATTTCTGACAAGTAGAAAGAACAAAGATGATTCTAACCAGTGTCAGTACCTAAAGTGGTGCAATAGGTGCAGAAGCCGAGGAAGCGACAATTGAGACCTTATTAGCTCCAGTGGCAACCCTGGCCAAAGGATAATGTCATTGTATATGATAAAGCTTACCACAACTATAGCACTAATTTCTTCCCTCCTTACAATATCCACGGTGAAGTTGCCCCAAAAATAGTAAGGAGGATAAGGTGGGGCTGACTATGATCTACTAGCCTGAGACTGGGCACCCTGTGCCTTACGTCCATTGCTATTTTAAAAATGACGACCACCCGAAGGCTTTGGATAATGGCACTAGCTGTCGAATAAGAATTTCCCTAATTCTTCCTCTTAGTCCTTTTCCTACCATCATTTCCATTGTTCTATTGACTGGCATCCAACTCAGAATATCTGAATATCTTATTCTGCCTCTCTCCCATCTCTACCTATTTTTTTCTCATACTCTACTTGTTGCATATAAACTACCATCCTGGATATGTACATATCTTTAATCAACATAGAACTCTTACACTCTAACAACAAATCACGGGACAAATAAAAGAAAATTTCCTCATTTGGGACCTCATATTTGAAACCTACTCGGGAGCATAACGGGATAACTACTGGAATTTCTAAGCATACTCCAAAACATTAATCTTACCCTACTTCAAGTTCACAAACTCTTTAACCTTAGCTTTTCTCAAATCCCAAGGAAAGAAATGATCAAGAAAAGTACATGAAAATTCATCCCACATTGCCGATTCAGAATCCTCACCCCCTCATCGCTTCCCACTCATTATACCATTTATAAGAAGCATCCTTCAACTGATAAGCAGAAAACTCCACAGCTTCCAAATTAGTGACATGCATCACCCTAAATATATTCTCCATCTCATTAATATAACCCTGAGTATCCTCCTCAACCTTAGATCCTATAAAGATTGGGGGATTCAACCTCATAAACTATCCAACCCAAGCGACCTCAGATAAATTAACAGTAGAACCAACTTGATCAGGTCGACGAGATAAGATGCCACCAATTAGACTTACAAAACTCTGCACTAGAGATATCTCCCTGGGGTGAAAGAACATAATAATTACCAGCCCAAGATGCCTGAAGAGGACTAGTAGGGACTGGTGAAACCCAGCATGGAGCGGTACAATCAAGAGCAAGGACCCTAGACCTGGTCTGCACTCCATAGGCTAGGTGATTTCCCTCCATATTCTCCTCAGGTGGAATAAATTTCCAACAGAGTTTCAATGACTATACGATCTTTGGGGAGGAATAATCTGAAATGCGAATAAGCCAGGGTTAGAGAAGACTCAAGCAACTCGACCCACTAGCACAAAATAGAATACAAGAAAAGAAAACATTCCTAAATACCTTGTAGTGTCCCCCTTATCAGTGTGGTGCGCTACGCACCTATAAAAGGGACTCTACGCAATACGACTTAGTAAACACCCAACAACCCTGAATTGTGCTCTGACACCAAACTTGTCATGAATCAAACTTAGGCCTGGTCATGATGGGCAATCTCAAGCCCATCGTCGGTCAAAGACATCCCTCTTAGCCTGACCTCATAAACACATAAAAATAAACAACGAAAGCCAACCAAATAGTAATAATAAAGATAAATAAATCAAATGAAGATTTTGAGCATCAAACGAACAATCAACCCAATACTTGTCCACAAAAACCTCTAAAATAAGAATATATTAACTGAGTCGGTACATGGCCCTGACTATGACAAAAAAATCCAAAATTAAATACTTAGGTAATACTAAAAGAAATGAAATGATTGGTTCTTCTAAATTAAGGAGGCTCACCACTTTACAGAGGATCTACAGAAGTACTGAATCACCTAGTGATGAATAGGAGCAATGAAAAAGTCCTCAAACCCTACATCATGAAATGATGTAATATTCAAGAACGGTTAGTAGGCGAGCAATGGCATGTAACTCAGGGATTAGGTGGAAATATTGTAATTACTAAAATCCAGTAATAAACCATACGCCCCATATTCATATACATAGATATAGGATGTTGGGATAGGGAAAAAGGCCATGAACATAAGAGTTTAAAGTATTAACTTAAACTATGTAGCTTGCTCCATCCTAAAGGCACCCATGGGCTATAAGGGTCCATATCCCCTATTAGAAGGGCCCCGGTGAATGTTAGCTGTACGAGTTAAGGGAAAATAGAGGAAAAACTTTAGCCCTCCTAAAATATTAAGTGTGCACCAAGAACACGGTGGCCACATGGAACCTAAATGTAAGAAAATGTAGTTTCCAGTGTTGATCTACTGAGACCTACACCTCCACAGTGACCTATACAATTCCCATTAAGCCTAAATTAAAATAGTTGCACATAAACCAACCATTAACCCAGGATTCATTTATTAAGGCATTCACTAACTTAGTATTGTCATATCAATATGCTTATAAGCTAATATAATTATGCAAAACCAATCAGTATAATCATTAGACTCCTGACACGACCAGAATCAGGGCCAGTTATGTTGGGCATCTCAAGTCCAATAAGGATCGGAGACTACCCCCAATATCCAACCATAACCGTCTAGCACCCTATTTCGGATGAATTCTGATCATATAATAAGATGAAACAAGAAAGATTTAAAGCTCTTAAATAAAGTTTGTAATCATAATCCAACAACCTCAATCAAATATACAACTGGTGTAAACCCCAATGCCAATACTAATACCAAGGTTGACACTAATATCGGCACCGCCCATGCCCAAAGTTGTCTGACAAAACCTCTAACCAGAATCAATAACATCTGGTCAGGAGATGCCTCTGACCATAGGAAAAACTAAACCAAAGAAATGACAAAAATAGAAGAAGTCCATAGCATAAAATAGAGCCTTCTAGAGTATGGAAGCTCACCACTTCTGTCTGACACAAAGTTATCCCCGAATCTAAGTTACTAAGCAGGAGGAATGGTAGAATGGACGGTTCCTGCATCGCGTGGGGATACAACACCCAAAGATGGTTAGCAGAGTGAACACTAGCATGTACTTGGGGATAAGATAAAATAATGCCAATAATACAAAACCAAGTCAAATAACCATATGCAATCACATATATGCATAAATATATATCCATACTTATATATGTCGTGTTAGGAAGGGAACCAAACTTAGCATGTGTTTTAAACCTTAACCTGGGTTATGTAGCTTGGCCGTCCTAAAATAACCCACGGGCTATATGGGTTCAGCTTCCCCTGCTGAAAAGGCACCAGTGCTTGTTAGCCACACGACCGGAGAATAGAAACCTGGTATAACTAGTACATCCCCAAAAACATAAATTATGATATAATGCACATGGCCACTAAGACCACCCTCACATCAGTAAATGTGAGGTTTCAATGGAGATCCCCCTGGTACCCCCACCTTTCACGACTTTGCTACTTAACCCCTTTTAAGCCCGATTAAACATTTTTCACGTAAACAAA
>NC_061113.1:191561058-191735200 GCF_002878395.1 Capsicum annuum
AACAAACCATTTACCAAGGAGAATTTTAATTATTCATTAACCATTGGTATCGCAATGCCAAAATTTTAAGCTTGCAAGTATATCCTTTTATGCCATACTAAATCCATTTAACCAAGTTGACTCCAAAGTTTCCAATTAAACCAAGACCATGGCCACCAAGACCTTTTCAAACCATTTAAAACCATCCAAACCAATTTAAGTTCCATTACCCTTTTATACAATGCAAAGATCTCTAGGAGATTCAAACTATGTGACAAAATCATTCTCATTGGGATTTTAACAAACATATTGAGGGCATGTTGTTCCCAAAACCAAAAATATGTATCAATTGATCATTCTCATGCAACCACATGTTCAACCCATAATTATAATATAAAATCATAAGTAAAAGATGGGAAAATATTATCCAATCATAAATAACCAAAAAAAACCAACATTTATTTCAAAACCAAAACAATACCACAATAATACCATGAAAACCATTCATTAAAACATGTTTTTAGTTGAAGTAAACAATGACGGAGGAGTAACATGCCTTAGATACCAAGGAAGATGAAGAGAATCACTCTTGAAATCATCTAATTAATTGACTTGAAGAAACACTAGCCTCTAGATTGCGAAAGAGTTTGAGAGAGACTTTAAGAGTGTTTGATAGAGAATAATAGATTAATGAAACCCCCAAAGGTGTTTTATATCGTGGTATCAAAGGGAGTTACAAAGGGAAAATGTCTAGAATACCCCAAACTTAAAACTATAAAATTACCGCAGGCGGGTAAAAGTTGACCCTCCAACTTATTACCACATCATACAATTGGTATCATCAACTCATCACCAGAATAGAAAGTTGGACACCATATTTTGTCTAATATACGACTCCCTTCCCCTAGCTTATAACCAGACCATATGACTGGTATGGTCCAGTCGTACCCACGACAGAATCCAAAGGGAATGACACCTGCAAACATACGACTCAATCTTACCACTCATACCATATCCTTATGCCTCTTAGTGAGCCATGCATACTTAGAGCCAAGTCAAGTTATTATGTTACTTATTTGTGTAAAGGATCGACCAAATAAACCATCACCACACCTAACGACCTGTACCTACCAAATTGTAACCACCATAAAAACCTAACCACCCTTCACTGGTCTCCTAATTACCAGGGTCCCATGACTCATACCCATAACATATAACTCGTATGGTGAGCCGTTACAAGGACAGGGAGTCCAAAATGCAGAAAACTTCCAAAGGCCAAATTCCAAGGTGTTTCAACTCCCAAGTACTTTTTAAAATCAAAAACCATGGCCTCCAAATCCATTGTTATCCATTTATCCTTTAATTCAATGAAATAGGTTCAAAAAAACAAGTTAAACCATGCAATTATCCATATTTAAAATCATGTTTACAAAGTGGGTTGAGGTTAATGCCATTATCAAGCTAAAATTCCATCAATTTGAGAATATCCATGTCCCCCATTCCAACCATTAAAACGACATCTCCTTCCATACAAAGCCTCAAAAGGTGCCATTTAATACTCGAATAATAATTGTTGTTATAAGAAAACTTTGCCAAGGCTAAGTGCTTCTCCCACCAACCTCTAAAATCCATAACACAGGCTCAAAGAAAATCTTTAAACACCTAAATAGTTTGTTCGGACTGACCATCGGTCTACGAATGGAAGGTTGTACTAAGGTCCACCTCAGTGCCCAACTCTTCTTGAAAATTTCTCCAATAGCTAAAAGTGAACATGGAACCCCTATCTGACATAATAAATATGGGTACACCATGCAAATGGACTATCTCATGTACATATATATGGGCTAACCTCTTGGTGCTAAAGGACATTTGAATATGAAGAAAATATACCAATTTAGTCAACCAGTCTATAATGTCCCAAAATACCATCAAAACTAAGGGAAGTACGAGGCAACCCACTAATGAATCCATGGTAATTTTCTCCCATTTCTACTTGAAAATAGGCAATATTTGAATCAAACCACCTGGTCGTTGATATTGGGCCTTCATTTGTGGACAACAAAGGCAATGAGCTACAAATTCTGCCACATCTTTCTTCATACCAATCTAATAATAATGTAGCCTCAAATATCTATACATCTTGGTTATACCCGGATGAATAGAATATCGAGAGCTGTGAGCCTCATGCAAAATTAGCTGAATTAAGTCATCAATCTGCAGAACACAAATGTGGCTGTCAAACCTCTGAACACCCTCAAAATCTATGGTTATCCTCTTGGACTCACCACTCATCACCTGATCACGAAGGTAACAAAACTTACTATCCTCAAAGTGGTGATCCCAAGTCTATTCAAATAGTGAGGACCTCGCCTCGGCGCTAGAAAGAATTCTCCCAGGATCTAAAATATCAAGTAAAACCATCAAGTTGGCTAAGGACTCAATGTCTCATGCCAACGGCCTCTGAGAAACTAAATACAATCCAAACTACCCATAGTCACTACCTTCAGACTCAAGGCATCTGCTATAATATTGGCCTTGCTGGGATGATACAAGATAAAGATATCATAATCCTTAAGCAACTCTATCCATCTAAGCCACCTAGCATTGAGCTCTCGATGGGATATAAGATATTGAATACTATGATAATTGGTAAAAAAAAAACTCAGAATGCACACCATAAAGATACTACCACCAAATCTTAAGTGCAAAACTACTTCCGTCAACTCCAAATCATAAGAGGGATATTTGTGCTCATGCACCTTGAGCTGCCTCAAAGAATAAGCAATAAAAAGACCCTGTTGCATCAATACATAACCCAAACCAACAGCAAAAGCATCACAATACACAGTGGATCCCTCACCCTCTACAGAAACAGCTAACATATGAGCCAAAGTAAAAAAAAATCCTTGAGCTTTCCAAAGATCAACTCACACTTCCCAGACTATCAAAAAGGAACCTCCTTTCGAGTCAATCTTGTCATAGGTGCTGAAATAGTAGAAAAACCCTCAACAAATAATCTATAATAACCAGTCAAACTAATGAAGCTACAAACGTTGCTCAAAGATGTAGGTCGAGTCTAATTAAGAATAGCTTCAATCTTCGTCGGGTCTACCATAATCCCATCCTTAGACACCAAATTTCCAAGGAATGTTAGAGACTCAAGCCAAAACTTACACTTAGAGAACTTGACGAAAAGCAAATGATCTTTCAAAGTCTAGAGAACAATCCCCAAATGTTGCATATGCTCTTATCTACTCCTCAAATACATAAGGATGTCATCAATGAACACAATCACAAAAGTATCTAAATAGGGCCTAAACACTTAGTTCAACAAATCCATAAATGCAGCTAGGACATTAGTATACCCAAAAGGCATCACTAGAAATTCATACTAACCATAACTGATCCTGAAAGCTATCTTCAGGATATCCTCAACTAATTGTAACCAGACCTCAAATCAATCTTAGAAAATACTATTGCACCCTGAAGCTGGTCAACAAATCATATGAGAGGCATAGGATAACGGTTTTTCTATTACCTTATTAAGTTGCCTATAATCAATACACATATGCACATAGCCATTTTTCTTTTTCACAAACAACACAGGAGATCCCCGAGGAAACACACTCGGTCTAATAAAACCCTTACCAAGAAGATTTAGAAGCTGAGAATTCATCTTCTTGAGCTCAACAAAACTCATATGGTAAGCTGCTATAGAAAAAGTTCAGGTGTCAGTCTCAAGATCAAAACAATTTTAATCTCATAGGAAGGAGGTACACCAGGTAGATTGGTAGGGAAAATATCAGGAAACTCACAAACTATAGGGACAGAGTTAAGCAATGGACTCTCCATAATAACATCACCAATATAAGTAAGGTAAGACTTACAACCCCTCAAAATAATTCTCCTACACACAATAAGAAATAATCGCCATCAGCTTACGGTTAACAGCTCTCTGCCATATGATTGGGGTATATCAGGCATGGCCAAGGTAACGATTTTGGAAAAATAATCCATGACCGAATGATAGTGGGATAACCAGTCTATGCCTAGAATCACATCAAAATATATCATATCCAAAATAATTAGATTAATATGAGTATCAAAATCTCAAACAGCCACAACACAAGACCTAATCACCTGATCCACTACTAAAGAATCACCCATGGGAGTAGATATATGTAAGGGAACAGATAATAAATCCTAAGATAACTCTAACTATGAAGCATAATAAGCAGATACATAAGAATAAATGGATCCCAAATCAAATAAAGTAAGGGTCAACTAATGGCATACCAAAATCGTACCCATAACAACATCATCCAAAGAGTCAGCCTCAGGTCTAACAAGTACTACATACAACTAACCATGTCCGCCACCTGGCTGGACTTTAACTGATCTCCTATTCTATCTGCCTGAGAACTACCTTGAGCACCTTGGGTACCACCTCTATGATCTTAGTAACCATCTATAGTTAAGGGATGAACATCTTTAGTAGGAGAAAACTCTAATCTGAAGTAACAATAACCCTATGACTAGGTCACCCTCATAGATAGTGACTACGAGATCCATAACTATAAAATATAACATGAGCTAAACCAAAATCAGAAGATTCGGTTGGCTGAAAGAGCCAACTCGACTAGAATAACAAGAAGACAAACCCCTTAAAGACAGACCACTACCCTGATAAGGGTGATCACTGCCACAAGACTAACCTCCATTAATAATCTAAAGCACTGCCTGAATGGTTCTATTAGACTAACTCTAAGGCTAATACTGTGGATGCAGAGGATATCTACCATGAGAACTGTTACCTCTAAATTGAAAACTACTACAGCTTCCACTAAAACCACCTTGATAGCTTGGCCTCTTATTGATGCCCCCATGGGCCTCATGATACATCTCTGCTATCACCTATGTATGATCAAAAACCTTAGAAAAAGACCTACCAACAGTAACCAAACTCTGAGTGGACATGCAAAGTGGAATTCTCAATCCATGTACAAAGCAATGAAACCTCTCATACTCAATACCCAAAATAGAAATAACATGCCTAGCCAACTCATGAAATGAGACCCATACTCTACAATTTCATGAAGCCCTACTCCAATCTCAACAACTGATCTCTAAATTAATCTCTAAGACTGTGAGGCATGTACTTCTCAAATGATATCTCAGAGAACTCATTCCATGTCAAAGGACAAGATCCAGCAGGAATGGAATCAATATTACCTCCCACCAATATCGAGCAGCCAAGTCCAACTGAAATATGGTGTAATCCATACCATGAGTCTCAACTAGGAACAAATTATGGAGCCAATCCTCACAAGCAATGAGAAACTCATTAGCATGCTCGCTTGAAGCACTAGCAAACCTAGGCGAAGCCAATCGCAAAAATCTACCCAATATTTTCTGCTCCATGCAGACATAGCAGGTTGGGAAACCACTGGCTGACCAACTACCAGTGTAGGAGAAAAGTCAAGTTTAGGAGCCGCAATACCACTCTGAACTATAGACTATATATCATCAAACAATGCACCACAAACCAAACCCAAAAGCTGAACAAAAGTATCTCTGAGCACTGAAGAATAAATATACCCCCGTGGAGCCCGGGCTGGTCCCTGGCTAACCGTTGTCTTAGGAGAAAGAATCTATGGCTCAGAAGAAGGAATAGGGTCTGATGGAGGCCCCTTATCCTGGTCCCTACCTGGGGACATATCTTGCGGTCAACAACTTCTAGCTCAACCATGAAACAAGAGTAGGATCCCTAGGATCGATCTCGGTACCCTCGTCTCGTGTAGCAGTAGCACGCATCCTATCCATTTACAAAATAGTAAAATCAAAGGGATGTTCTATAAACCAAGTTAGACTCTTAGCACGAAATGAGTCAAAGAAGTGGGGAACACCTAAGAATGTCCTATAGCCTCCCAAAGATAAGAAACAAATGTCATCGTTCTGATCCGAAGGACTCTATTAGACACTTGCTCTTGTACCAATAATACCAGTCAAACCTAGGCTCTGATACCAAGTTATCATGACCCAATTGACGAGTCATGATGGCACCTACTCTATCCCTCTAGTAGGTAAGCCAAACTGTAACCTAAAGATAAACACGATGGGTTAATTATGTAAAAATGCTCAATGAGAACAAATATCAATCAATATAATCATAAATAAAGAAGATATGGAAGATAATCCAAGGATAACAAGTCATAACGAACCAAATCCCAAGACCTAGTAGAGCCAGTACAAGAGCATCTAGTAATAATACAACTGAAGTTCTATTATAGTCAGTAGCATCTGTCTTGAAACAATATTAGAACATGAAATATAGAAGGAAATAGGCAACTCTAACTCCAAGAGCTCACTTTATCTCCAAAAATGAACACAGCACAAACGTCAATCAACAGCGACAACTAATACTTGAATATGTACCAAAAAGGTATAGAAATGTACTATGACTATCAAAATAATGGTTACTAAGTAGGCATCATCGGCCTACCGAGATAAATCATGATATAAGTATGATAAAATGCAAGATAATATAACTAAGTCATGGTAAGGAGACAAACTAATAACCATTTCAACATTGCTACGCATGGATAAGTAAGTAGAACGGAATAATAGCATAATATAACATAAAGCATCAACACAGACAATCATAACTACAAAATTGGCCCTCACAACCCAATTAGTGTGGAAAAGTAAATAACCTATTGCAAGCCCCCATAAGTCTGGAAAGTACAAATAATATAGTATAATCCGCCACTTTCATTTAATAATTCTCGTGATATAACTATGTCATTATTTATCAAAAAATCATCATTTATCGACTAATAATCATTTAACTAGAATTCACTTTTGTCATGCCACATTATAACTATTTTCCTCAAGTTCTGACTTATCTAGAATCACCATTGTCAATCTCACACTCTGATATCATCATATCATAAGGAGTATATCATCATAGTATAATATGTATAGCCAGACTCAAAATGGTAGGTATAATCATCAACAATATCATAGATATCATTCTCCATATCATCAACTATACCATCATTTTCGTCATCAATATCATAGACATCCTCCGGACTTGAATCGAGTATAAATAATCAATATCCTCATCATTATTTGAACTCAAACTAGTATTTATACAATTTATAGCATAATCAATAGTCAGGATTAAATTAGTAATCATGTCACTATTATCATGGCCATAGGCATAATCATTAGAATATACAGTAGCATAATAGCTAATATAGTTCATAAGCATGATATTTAGTATAATCGATAACAAAATTGCGGATAATCAATAAGTATGACCTTTATCGTAATCGATAGCATAATTGCTAATATAAGCAATAAGCATGGTATTAAGCATATCAATATCTCAATCCGTAGTCTAACCAATGGCTTAGTAAATATTATAATCAAGGGCTTTAGGTTTTGAAACTCTTGGAATAGATGAGAAATGGGCAAAATCATGCAAAATGGGGCTATTTATACCAACATTATTTATCCAGGTGTCGCTATTGCGACCTGACACCTCGTGATAAACACATCTTATGGTTGTATGCTAGAATGGAGATCACATCCTGTGATTCACAATCGCCACTTTAGCCTACCAAGGGTACCGCAATTGCGATCCTTGGCTCGCTATTCATGATGCACCAGATATAACTTAGACTTGGAAAGTCTCCACCAAGCCCTCGAGATTTATCTGGAATCCCATATATGCAAATGAACTATGTAACCATATCAAATTCAACATTTTAGATTCAATGGTATAGTTAAAATTTCCATCCAAGGTAATTTTGACAAAAAAGTGGGCCCCGCACCTAATTTCCAATTTCTTAACCTTTTGACCAATAGGTCGAAATGAGCCTGAGTGCCTCGTGATGCAAACCAAGAGTCCTCCTAGCCTAAAATTGATATTTTGGAGTTGTTAGAATAGTCATAATTTGAATTCAAGGTTGTTTAACTAAAAAAATTTCCCAGTGATCATTTGGAACCAGCAAAGACTTTAAAATAGGGTATTAGATCTTAAAAAACAAATAAATTGCTTGATAACCGAACTGTCAGTTCCAGAAAGTCATAAATTACTTGGGGAAACTACAAGAAATATCTAATGGTGAAAATAAGTTGAAATAGGAAAATGACCTGAAGGGTTATTACAAGAAATATATGTATCCTTTGATACATATATTTACACAAGCATATTGTACAGATATATATGAATCATATTGATACATATTCATTGATTCCTTGTATATATGAATAAATGTTTATAAACTTAGAGTTGTGTACATATAATAGCTAGAGATGGAATTTAAAAAAAAATATACTTACATAAGTCTTAATATAAGACTTTATCTCATCCAAGTTTGACATGAAAAGTGATTATTTTTTCTTCATTGCAGCAGTTGCATCAGGTGCGTTCCTCTCCTCAAAAGTATACACAATTGTATCTTTTTTCAACGAAACATGAGACTCAAAATGAGGTCTTGATGAGATTTATAGTTGTTTCTCCTTGGAAAATGACAATGATTGTTTTTGTGTCTTTAATACATTGGAGCTTAATTATTTTGACACAACATTAATTTTTTCTTTCTTCACATGAGGGTGTGAAGATGCTCCAACATCACTTGTCATCTTCTTTAACAGGTCTGTAGGTGATGGAGTACTGAAATCATCTAATTCATCTTGAATTTTAGTCGGAGTAGCCTTTTCAGCTCCCTGTTGTACAGTTATTGCATGGGATACTTTTATATCAGAATTAGTTTGACCAAAAATAAGAGGATTAGACAAATCACGTTGGTTCAATTCCTGTGATGAGGGGAATACATTTCAAGATACAATCTGCAATGAAAACAATACAAAATAACAAAATAACTAGTGAGAAATGCTTAAAACTTAACAGTAGGTATACACATATATCAGTGAAAAACCTGAAAAATACTAATTTGATGTCAAAAAAAATACTTAAAAGATGTATATTATAGTTGGATAGGTAAGAACATTACCTTACTAAACATGTACTCCATCAAATTCTCATATATTGGCTTTAGTTTAACCACTTTCCAATTGAGCATTCTTGGGATTAAATTATTCAGACAAATGGTTATTGATTCATCAGCTTGTAAACAACATTCATACCACCAAATCTGAAGCGTACATGGCATGTCATTCAAATGATAATACTGTTACACCTAATTCATGGATAGGTTAAATGAACTTATCAGTTTTGAAAATGTCAATTTACTCCATGAAAATCGACTATAACTTTCATCCTCAACCATGTGAAAGTCTCGGGTGAGGATACTGACTTTATCTAATTGTGAGAACAAAAAGTGTGAATAAAGTACAAAACTTCAATCCTGACAGAATTTTTTAGATTTCTTCCCCACTGTCTATTAAAAAATAGTTGACCAACTCGCTTCTTTTGACACTTGATTTGGAAATAGGAAAATACCTTTTCTATAATCTATAGGAAGGAAGATATGAATAGTTGAAATCATCTTCATTCCCAGTGCATTTCAACCCGGTAACGATGACAAACTCATATAATGAAACACGAAGGATGGTATAGTTGACCAATATCCTTAATTGATCATGATAAGGGTGTTGAACCTCTAAGGTCTTCAGACATCTAACTACTGATTCTTGAAAGTTAAAATTGGATAAGTCTAGGCATGACCTAAAACAGATACTTTAAACATTCTGATCCCTTCATCTTTCTGAACTTGTTGAAGTTTTTACACTATATTGTGGTTGTGTGCACTCTCATACCTTAAGTTATGGATAGGTCAATTTTTTACAATCAAGCTAAGGTTCTACCACAGCGATATATATTGAGAAAAAGACAAGTTAAATGATGATTTATATATATATATATATATATATATATATATATATATATATATGTTGATACATTTATTAAATTTATTAAACATTTATAAATGAATCCAAGAATATGAATCACTATCAAAAAAATATCATCATTATTCTGATAGCAAATATATCACCCATATCTATCACCTATATACTAACCTCAAATGTATTACGCATATGTATCACTGTTATAGTACAAAAATGTATCGAGAAATTAACAACTTTATATATGTATCAAGTGCATTAACCAAAAAATATATGTATCACATATATATATCAACCCCAAATTCGACACCAAGTTCTACGGAGACATAGGGATCTGCTCTAATTTATCTTGATCTGCTATGTGCATGTCCGATTCTTGATTTATTGCAGCATAATCTTCTCTAGGGTTCTTTGTATTTTTTGGATCATTGTTGTACTTTGACCTATTTTCAGAAAAACTTTTTTTTTTGTAATCAAAGATATCCGGAGTAAAACCCACAACTTGGTCACTTACAGGAACACCTTTGTTGGTTTCAACTTGGTATATTCAAACTGAATGAGGGTGAATCTTCATTACTCATTGAAGAACAAAAGAATTAACACAATAAAGATTAAAGTAGATGAGAATATTGAGTTGTGTGGTTAAATATTTACTTAAAATCTACTTAACAATTAACTCACCTTTTAAAAATAACTGAAAAAAATTATAATTTAAAGTAGTACATTGTCGATGGTTTGAAGAAGTTGCAGTAATGGAGATGGAAGTTATCTCAACTGATGATAAGTGTTGGCACAAGCACTCACTCAAGTGTATGTGATCTTACCAAGTAATATAGTGGACTTTTACAAGCCAAGTATTGATCCCTTAGATACTTGTGTTAACAACTATCCCAGATTAGTCCAACTATTAAGATTAACTCAGTGCTAACGTAATCACAAGATTATTTAAGAGTAGACTAAGAGTAAACTTAACAATGCAGTAATTAAAGGTTCTTGAACATTAACAGGGAGAAAACAAGATTAAGGCACTACGAACAATCATACTATATTATAGAACTTCATTAGTTAGGTTAATTATCTAAGGTGTTGGTTCACGAGATCTATACTATATCTACGGCCTTCCAAACCTCTAATTGATAATCTAACTTATCCCCACAAATTCAATATTCTATTACTTAAATGCTAAATCAAAATGCATAATTATGTGCATCATTATACATCTTGAACAATTTGAAGTACCCATCACATTGACGTTTAAAATGGCCTAATATTGGCCTTACTTACCCACAGTTCTTACTCTTAATTTTGCGTATTGATAATGCAATTGTCATCCATAAGTTGACAAAGTTAAGACATTAAACCCCACATATTACCAATTGATGCTTTTACTTCACGTCAAAGAAAAGAGTTGAGCACAAAAGTAAATGCAGGATTATACAAGGACCAAATGTACTTCCATTAGGTGCGCATTTGTGTCCGCAAATATCTTCATTATAATGCGTTGCTAAATTCGACATGGTCTACATTGACTATATTTGTGGGATCCCTACTTTGTAATTTAATACACAGAAAATACCAACTGGGGATTCTCCATGGGTCAGCAAGTTTACCAATTAAAGAATATTTTACATATTCTGAAATCTTTAACACCCCAAAACATCCCAAATACACGAGCAAGTTTTTTACGATTAGTGAGTGCTACATTTGTAGGTATTGAATACAAATCCTCTTCTCCAATGACTTCACTAACGTCATTATTTATGGAAACGAAGGCAGGTTAACTGTAAATAAAATGGATCCGGCTCCTCTTTATTTTTTTTCTCTCCAATTTCTCAAGTTCCTACTTGGATCATACACATGGCAAAGGTTAAATTTAATGGTTAAGATTTAATTATTCAAAATAAATATTTAATCATGATTTAGATAATAATAAAATTATATTATTTGATTTCAAAAATTACTATAATTCCACAATTCTAACAACATATTATCTTTTCCATAAATATAGGGAAAAAAATTTTATCTTCCTAATTGTTTTTTTTCCTCTAGGCAGATCCAACTTTCATTTTCTTTTTGAATTAATGTTTATACTAGTATAGGTACCCGTTCGATGCGCAGAATACCTTAATATATGTTAAAAGTCAATGAAATATTAAAAATATTAGATTGACTCTTGATAACTAATTACAATTGCAACTATTTTAAATGTTTTGATCTGAAAAGGACAATGCTGGTACTTTTTTAATCATATTTCATTGATTGATTTTAAAAGTAATAAAATATAAATAAATAATTGGTAATTTTATTATTGCTGGAATTTTAACTTTATAGTTTTAATCAATTAAGATATGTAAACATATTTCATACCTTCCATTTCAAATTTTAATTTTTTTAGTTTATCAGTTCAACTTCAAAAACTAATTACACTTTTGCTAAATAACTTTTATATTTCAATTTCATTTCAAATTCAAACGTATTTAATTGTGTCAATTACAAAGCTTTTTATTCCTAATTTTAAATTTATCAGTTCTCAATTCAAAAACTAAGCATATATGATTTATTACTTTCTTTTATATAGATTCAAATTTTGTTCGATTATTCATATTTTTTTCATTACTTTATTACATCATTAATATATTTAAGTATTTTATTTTATATTTATTATTATGTCTTCTAAATTAATTCAATTAAAAGCTCTTATATTACTCTCAAGATCACTCATTCACCACATTTACTCCCCTCCCCCCAAACCCTCCACCCCCCAACTAATTTTTTAAAACTTTTATTTAAATTATTTTCTTACCCCAATCCCCCCCCCCCCCCCTCCTCCTCCCTGCTACCAAAATAAATTTAAATTTTATTTTATTTTTTAAAAAAAAAAGCTTTTCTTCTTTACTCCACCCAACCTAAACCCCGACATCCACCCCTACCCCTATCCAATCCCTCCCCTCCCCATCTCAAAAGAAAATAATTTTTTATTTCTGAAGAATATTTTAAGTTTTTTTTATTACCATCCACCCCACCTCCTACCTTAACACAAAAAAAAAATTAACTTTTTTGAAAAACCCTAAATTTCACCTACATCCAACACCCACCAAGCCCCCCCCCCCCCCCCCCCAACCCCACTTAACATTAATTAATTAGAAGTTATTCGGGTCATAAGTTTTTTTAATGGTTATAAGTACACCAATAAAAATTGTTAATCACATTATAGTAAAGAAAAAATATATAAATATATAATAGATATAATGTGAGACTTTGTATTCATTAATGGATGTGCAGACACAATATATATCCATTTGCTTATTTCTAATATTTAAATTATTTCTATCCTTTGATTTCGTTATTCATAATTTTTTCATTGTTTGGATTTATCTATTATATTTTATTTTAAATTAACTTCGTATTACTACAAAATATAGATAGAGATATTGGTTTAAAATAAACATAGATCAAAGAAGACTCCAATATAATCTAATCTGTTAGAAATAATTATGGTTTAAAAATCAAGTTAGAAACTTTCACTTCTATAAATACAGTTTTATCACATATTTTAAAATTTATTTTATTCAAAAAGCTTACTAAATTTTTCCTAAGAATTAAAAGGAATTGAAAAATGCATGGAAATTTTTCGAATGTGAATTCTAAAGGAAAAGGTAAAATAAAAAAATTCATGCTATACAAAAACATTTAATGTATAATTTTTTTTTCGAATGTGAATTCTAAAGGAAAAGATAAAATAAAAAGTTCATGCTATACAAAAATATTTAATCTGTAATTTGTGTATTTCATGATTAATTATATTTTAAGCTATTATTTTAAAATTTTATCTTTTAAAACTGTGATTTATCTTTATTTGTTTATTTTCTTGCTTAAAAAATGCCCGAAATCACACACAAAAAAATTATATGTAAATGTAAATATGTAAAAAGAATTTAGAAAGTTAAAATCTCTAAACGCCCATAAATCTATTTTATAATCCTCCGGAAAAAAAAAGTAAATATGTGAATGATATGCAAACAATTAAATTTAGAAAAATTGTGAAATAAAGCAACATTGAAAAGAAAAATAGTGATATCAAACATATATTTTGAAAATCTTAAGCTTGTCAACTATACCGGCAAAATTCCTACTTCCGTAGATATCTATTCTTCTCTTCTCTTCTCTTCATCCTTTTAATATTTTCTACAAATAAATGGCAACAATAAAATCATCACTAAGAAAAGTGTTAGATTAAAAATAATTTTAGAAAATGAAGAATATGAATAATGCAGTAAATTTCACCAATAAAGCTAATGGTATGAGAGTATATATAAGAGAGGCTAAGAAGTTAGAATTTCATTCTAAATCAAATTTATCTAAATTCAAATTCAAATATTATATTAATTTGCCAACGAAGATTAGTTTGTTATTCTTTCTTATCTTTACTTTCTTTTTAAATATAATGTATATTATCTAATAACCTATATATTTGAATTAAGATAAATACATAAATCAATGAGATGATGATTATTGTTGTTGTTGTTGTTGTTGTTGTTGTTGTTGTTGTTGTTGTTGTTGTGTTGTTGTTGTTGTTGTTGTTGTTGTTGTTGTACCATATAGAACATATATTTTTTTATGCCAATTAAAAACTATTTACCATATAGAACATTATTTTTTTATGCCAATTAAAAACTATTTATCAATAAATTCCATTTCGTTCATTATCTCAATTTCAACTTCTAATGTGATTCATTTAAAATCCTAAAAATATTTCAAATGTTGTTAATAAAGGTGATTTTAAAATTTCAACTTATTTAGACGTCGATTTTTACTTTACATTATAATCGAATAACTGGAGATTAGAGAAGGCTAACAATGTTGTTAAATCGTAACTACTATTGCATATACTATTTTTATTATTATTATTATTATTGCTAACTACTTAAACTACTAATAGTTAGAGGCGAATAATATTTATTTTAACAATATTATTATCTTTTATTAATATGTAATAAATTATATTTAAATATATTTTGAGATATTAAAATTTTAAAAGATATAAGATTGAGATAGTAAATGTCTTGTAGAACTCTCCAAATATGGATTTCTGTTTTTAAGATAATGAAAATCTTTTTTTAAAAGGATAATGTATTTCAAATTCAAATACTTAATCTTTCAATTCAAATTTTTTATTAAAATATTTTTTAACTTTGTCCTAAAAATTGTCATATGACTATTTTAATATCTTACCACTTGGCATCTTATCTTGTTTTAGTTTTGCTTTTATATATTTATAGATTCTATTTTCTTCTTTGAAACTTTCTCTTTAACGATTACCTTCACAAAATTTCTTTCACGACAAAAATATGGAGAAAATAGGTGAAATAATATAGCATAAATAATTGGCTCTCCATTAGCTAATGTTTAACGAAAAAGTTGCCCAGAAAAGGCAATAAAAATTAATTTTAAAAATAAAATAAAAAATGAATCCTTAGGGAAAAAGTTAGGAAGAAAAATTGTTTTTCTATATTTATGGACAAGATAATATGTTGCTAGAGAAAATTGAAGGAAAGGTATCTTTTAAGTCTTGAATGAAGGATTGATGGCATTGACCAACTTAAATGGTCAAACATCATTAGGAAACTTGATTAAGTTAATTATGGACTTGATTAATATTTTTAAAACTTTCTAATCTTTTCAAAAATACAAATCAACCCAACTCACGCCCCACTTCAATCCAAATCAACCAGTCTCCCTCCTCTCTCTCTTAACAGCTTCTCTCAACTCTCTCCCCACCAATAGTTCTGTAAATTTCTCCTTTCAATCCTCGGTGACTTCAACCTCCGATTAAAAATAGTTGGGTTTTGAGTTCCTTTTCGACGTCAACCTTTAATCGACGTGACAGCCTTGCTCTCTGGCGCCACAACAGCTTCAAATTCTTCATCGTTCCTTTTCTTCTTTCACATGTAAAAATTTATAGCCTTTTTAATTTTGAAAAAAATGAGGAACTTAAGTCAACTTCTGTTATAGTACAGGTTAATAATTTTAATATTTATTGCTTTAATTTGAAATGTGGTCTGAATAAAATCTTAATTTTTTATATTTCTTCTCTTCTCTTTTCGAAGTGAATTGTAATTTTTTTTTGTTTGTTGCATTTTTTTAAAGTTTGATTTTTGTTGTTTGTGTTTATACAAATAAAGCAATGATTTGGGTTGATTTGTTCTATTCTTATTCTTGGTAAAAATGGTGATATTGCTATTTTTTCTGTTGAACAAAATCGTGCTACTGTTATTTCTCAAACAGATTATCCATCTGGTGCAACATATTAACCATCTGATGCAATAGATTTATCATATGATGCAACAGATCAACCATATGATGAAATAGAGGAATCATCATATTAAAATTTTGATGCAACAGATTAATTATCTACTGCAACAGAGGAACCATTGGATAAAAAATCTAATGCAGCAAATTTATGATATGATCCGACAGTTTAACTATCTATGCAACAGATTAACCATATGTCTCAACAGATTAACCATCTGATGCAACAAATTTACTATCAGATGGAACAGAGGAACTATCGAATAAAAAATCTGATGCAACAGATTAACCATCTAATGCAATGGAGGAACCATTGGATTAAAGATCTGATGCAACAAATAAAACCTCATGTTGGATAAAATCCTGTCAACTCTTCCATTAGGATATGCCCAAGACTTTATTTTTTCAATTGATCATTCATCTGCCACGATAGAAGACCCTTCTGTTGTAAGAAATCTAACTAATATTGACCGTTGATAATTGTTTCAATAGATTACTCATGTGTAGCAACAGATGTGCGACCTGTTGCACAGACCATTCATCTTTCTCAACAGATGAGTGATATGTTTTGTATAGTCATAACAAATTACTCAGTGTTGCTGTAGGTTCGTTAACTGTTCTAATAGATCACTCATATGTTGCAACAGATATGTGATATATTGCACAGACCATTCATCCTTCTCACCAAGTGAGTGATATATTTTATATTATCGCAACAAATTACTTAATCATTGCTATAGGTTATTTAACTGTTCCAACAGATCACTCATATATTACAACAGATAATGTTGTAATAGATGTGTGATTTGCTACATAGACCATTTATTTTTCTCAACAGATGGGTGATACATTTTGTATTGTTGCAACAGATTACTCATCCATTGTAATAAGTTATTTAACTATTCGAATAGATCACTCATATATTGCAACAATGTGTGATCTAGTGCACAGACCATTCATCTGTCTTACACGATGAGTGATAAGTATTGTATTATTGCAACAGATTACTCATCCACTGCAACAGATTGGTTATATACTGCAACAGGTATACTACCTAGTGCAACAGATCAGTGATCAGTTGGAACTGTTATTTTACTATTTTTCTTGTTAGATTTACTGTTATCCTTTTTTAACGATGCATTGATCAACTATAATATATTTTTTATGTTCATGGTAATTTTAGATAATATGACTCCCAAAAGAACAGAAACTGAATTAAGTCCAAGTAAAGGAACAAGTGAAGCAGCTAGGCTACATCCACCACTCTATAAGCTTGCTTACAAGCATTATCTCAATTAGGAGCAAAATATGATGAACAAGTGGAGGAGGAATATTTTAAAAGAAATGATCCAAATACTAATAGTTCTTCCATCAAAATTTGGTCAAAACCTTCAGTATTAATTATTATCTTGTGAGAATTCAGTGTGTTGGTGCCACAGATTTAACGGGTGATTTCGTGGTTAATTCATTCATGGGAAAAAATTTCAACGCCTTCAGAAAAATACTTCGAGAACAAAAATTAGATGCTTATTTCAGGGACAGTTGCTTTAAGAAATATCGATTTGCCGGAGGACAACAATGATCGTTTCCAAATGAAAATGGTATAAGAACTTCTCAACCGTAGGTTTATGTATGAAAACAAAGATAAGATGGATGGGGTATGGATAAATTACTGTGGCATACCTATTTGTTTTGGTTTGAAGGAGTTTGCCATAGTTACTGGACTAAAATGTTATCCTCCTCAAGTTATACCTACTCTAACCCTAAAATAAGCACCTGCACACCCAAAAAAGGACAAGGCAAATCGTGTGATCGCGATGACCTGGTGTCCATTATTGATCCAAGCTTCAAAAACAAAAATTTGATAGAAGTATTGAAAGGTAAAGGACTTTCAAGGAAGCACAAGCAGTCATTGTGCTTGGTTTGGTTTGTACATAATATTCTTTGGGCGAGATACATTAACAACAACATAAGCGTCGGTTTAATAAAGCTCTCCAAGGATCTTGAGGCGTTTAACAGCTATCCTTGGAGTTATGAAAGTTTCAAAATTACTGTCAAATATTTGTTGACTCCGTTAGCGCCAAAGACAGTCAACTTATATGGCTTTCCATGGGCTTTCATGGTAAATACTTCTTTATTTTATTATGATATCATTCATTTTTTTAACTCAATAATGGTTTTGATTTATTGGTATTATTTTATAGGCTTGGATATTTGAAGTCATTCCTTATTTGAGACAACAAGTGAACTATTAGGAAGAAGTTTTCTGTCCAAGAATCGTGAGATGGTTGTCGGCCAAAACTGATAAAATGTAAAATTTATTGATCTCTTCAACCCCACGAAGGATGCAGTAAGTATAATTATAATTAAGTTTTTGTTTTAATTAATGATTTTTTTGAATGATCTAATCATCATTCTAATATATATAGTGATTTATATTAGATTGTGCATCTGTCACTAGTTCTGACCAATCAAGAGTTGAAGATGCCATTTTTCCTTACTTTACGGTCTGTGCAAACTTTATCGGACCCTAAGGTCATTGAAAGAATAAAAATAGAATTGTTTAGAGAAACATCCATTATAAGAAAAATAATTTTGAAGGGTGGGCTTGTTGTTGTTAATGGTCATAGTGGTGATGGAGTTGTTGGTTCTAACGATGCTTCTCTTATAGTATTTAAAACAAACCATTATGAGTATGATCATACTAGTTATACAGATTTTGCCTCTCCCAGCGAATGTTCTGCATGCAAATGTCAAGACTGTAGGGCTAACCATGATGTAGTGATTAATGCTATTAATGCATTAACTGCTTCTATAAAGGAATTGACATCTAAGAGGGGTGTCATTCCATCAATAAGGATTTTATATCCATCCACTCCATTAGAGATTAAGGCTAAGAGGAGAAGGAAAGTGATTTCTAATGCATTATCAAGCATTCAAAAAAGCAAAATTGCAACTCCTCTGTCCTTGTGTTGCACTGAGCAATATACAATGTCCAAAGAAAAGTAGCACAAGCTGAACAAGGTGAATATATATGTCTATTCCAACTAACAAATAGACACATATTTGTTTCAACAGATTACACATCTGCTGAAAATTATCAAACAGATATATATATCTGTTGTAATAGTTGACTAATTTATTGCACCACATAAAGTATCTATTGCGACATATATCTCGTCTGTTTTAGCAAATCAAATAGTTCTTCGCACCTCTTTTATTTGTACCAATAGATGACCTATCTACTACAGTAGATGAGTCATATATTGCAACAAAAGGTTAATCCATTGGAAATTATCATACAGGTCTTCCTCATGTAGAAATTTGTCCCAACAGTTGATTCATTGTTGTAATAGAAATATAATCTGTCTGGAATAATTTAAAACAGGAGGAAGAGTTGTTTGATTTGTTAGAACTGATGAGTTATCCTTTTCCATTTTGTAGTATCTCCGTGATTAACATTAACCAATTTTGGCTTTTCAGGTAGATGTAGAAGTTACTGATGAATAGCATTAACAATATGCTACTCTTTTTATGGAAATACGAAGAACATAAATGCAGAAATCATACATAAGCGACAATACAGATCCGCAACGACCAAAGTCGAATTCCATAGCTCCTGGTGAAGAATAACTTGTCCATATTGAGTAGATCTTTATAGCTTGAGTTTGTCAAAGTAATAACCTGACCCCTCCTAAGGAATCCTTAGTAACAATACTTAAATTGTTGATGTATTTGTTGAGATCTGTACCCATAATAATTTTTTTACATTTTATTTATTATTTGATTTATTTCAGCTAATTTCTGAAGGTTTCGATTTATTTTATTTTGTCTATGAATTTTATTTTTTCTTAGATTTGAACTTATTAATTGAAATGGAATACTATATTCAAATATTGCAACAAATAATGTATATGTTGCAACAGACGATATATCTGTTGAAAAATATCAAACATATTTAGACATATATTGCAATAGGTAGTTAATTATTGGAATTTATCAAACAGGTCTTTCCACTATTACAATAGATAGACTTAGATAAAAACATCAACATAATGCAACAGATGACCAACCTAGTGCAACAGATAAACTATATGTCAGAACAGGTAGAATATTTGTGACAACGGATGGAGAATCTGTTGCATTATAAACATTCAACTTTCATTGGATATTAATAATTTCCACTATATGTAAAAAAGTAAAAGTGAATTGAAATAAAAAAGGCAGAACCCATCGACAGTGTTCAGTTCAAAACACCTAAAATAAAATAGGCATCAAGTAGACAGTCTTTATTTTAAACAAGTAAAATAAAATAGGCATCAAATGTGTTAGTTTGGCACATTTTTCCCTGTTGGCTATTTGTATGTAATTCACGCAGCCAAGGCTCGTTGAATCCCTATTTTTGCTGACTTGGCGTCTGATTTGGCCCCCAAAGGTCATTTTTTTCTCCATTGTATTATATATTCATCTTCTTCGTAAAATTTAACTCTAAATGCTCAAATCTTCTTCTTCATCATTATCTTTTTTTTATCTATCCAAATTTTTTAAATTATTTGTATTTGGTCTTTCTTTTCTTCATTTTTTTTTATTTTTTCCAACCAAGCTTGACAATGTCGAGCGCATATTTGATAATTTTTTGTGATAAAGATTTTTAATATTGTAAGTGTGGTCATGAAGCTCTATTGACGACTTTTTGGACTCAACAAAATTTAGGTCGTAGGTTTTTTACTTGTAAGATTTCAAAGGTATATTTTTTATTTAATTAGTTGATTAATTATTGACTTGTAAATATTTTATAATTGTGTTTTTGTTTTTATAGAAATTGGGTGGATGCGATTACTTTTATTGGTCTGAAGAATGACACCCTTCACAAGCTATTCGTGTAATCTGGGGTTTGTTGAAAAAAGTTAAGGTTTCTGAATAAAAACAAAATCAAGCAAGAAGATGCTACATTGTTGCCGTTATTGCTACTGGTTTGGTGTTATAGGCATATGGATATGCAAGCCTAATTGCTAAAATTTTTATGGTGGTGTATTTGCTACTGGTTTGTGCTGTCGAGCACATGGATATTCAAGTGTAATAATTAAAAAATATCAAACATATTTAGGCATATGTTGTAAAATTTAGGTCATCTGTTGAAAATTATCAAATAGATCTTTCCACTGTTGCAACAGATAAGATAAAAATAACATCAGCATAGTGCAACAGATGATCAACCTATTACAACAGATAAACTATCTGCCAGAACATATAGAATATATTTTACAACAGATTGACAATCTATTGCATTATAAAAAACTCAACTTTCATCAAAAATGTACATGTAATTTAAAGTAAAGTGAAGTGTGACTAGAAATAAAAAATTGTTACTTTACAGACTCTTTTATATACATAGACTCCAAGCGTCCAGTTAGTACCCCATAAGCTCAGACCTCTTGCAGGTTTGCCACAGCGTTGTCACATAGAAAGGTTGTTAGCTCGGCCATTTTTGTGCCGGTCAGTAAATATTCAATGTGTGCAAGAGCGTACGAGCCGCACGCATAATTGGTATAATTTTTTAAAAGGTTTATGACCTTGTTTTGACCTTCAAAATCCCATGATTTCTTCATCAACACTTCCTCTGGCACATGATTCATCAGTTTACTCTCCTTCAACAAGATGGGGAATAGCTCCATCAGTGGTTATACGTGGAAAAAAAGATGGACCTCATCGATGGTAGGTTCTTTGTAGTCATAAACTTTGATCTTTTCCTCCTCGAGTAGTATCTTAATATCCCGATAATGTATGCCTTCCACGGTAATGACTGCAAGAATCCTCTTTGCCTCGGTCCAGCTCTTGCCATGTGGATTTGGCCTCTCTCCTCTAACATATTTTATTATTTCTTCTTTATCACAGTCCAACGTAGAAACTAAGAAATCAAATCCCACGCTATAGGTTGACGCATTATTATTGAGTTGATCGTACTAATCCTTGAGCTTATTGCAAAAGTCGAGGTCCATTATCCTATCAGTAGCGTCATAAGCTTCTGGGTACATTAATTTTCTTTTCCTCATGAGGCGGAGAATTTTGTCAAAATGTTGTGATATAAGAAGTCAATTTTTAAATAGGTTAGTAATTGTAAAGATACAACGGATGGTCCATCTGTTGCATAGGGCTCTCTGAATCAATAATTCAACGCAACTTATGCAACAGATGGATAATAAGTTACAACAGAACCACTACTAATTGCACCAGAATAGCCAGCTATTGCAATAGATTTCACATCTGTTGCGTAGATTTTTCTTCATGGGGTAGATTAGAATGCTAGGTTAGGAAAAGTAAACTTGCCTTGTCCTCGTACTACATATACATATCTGTCATAATCTGGAAGTCTTGGGAGAGGGAGGCCTAAGGTAATCTGATGTGCCTGGCTTGGCATTCTTGGCATGTCCAGATCCCTCTTCTCTTTGACGCCAAGTTTTGCATATGTCTACCTTGTTGAATGGCCCCCTGAACTTCAACAACTTTTGGAGAGGAAGGAGTTGCAAGTTTTTTTTATTTTCGACCAGAGAGTATGTTACTAATTGCTCTTTTCTTCTTCTTAACCATCGTTGTAGGAGTGTATGGTTCCCTCGCCTTCTTGGGTGGTATGACACCCCTCTTTGATTTGACTTCCTCGATAGCTTTAAAGATAGCCTCTAATTTTTCAAAAAGTTTATCCTGGCTGTCCTTGGACTCTCTTTATTCGCAACGAGAACATGATGATGAAAAGGGGTGAGATGGACCTATGTAAGGGAGAAAAGGGTGTTTTCATACATATTTAGTTTTTCTTGAGCATCAACATGCTCATCATCATGAGTGGTAGCAACATCAGCATGCCTGCCACTAATACCAACAACTCTACTAGAAAAAGCACCCGGATCTGCATTAGTAGGTTGTTCATGAAGAGCCTCAACATTAGGCTGACCTTACCTAACTTCTCTTCTTATAGCTGTTGTTGCAGTGAATTCCTTCTTTATTAACTCCACTATTGGGTCTGCTATAGTATAAACATGACCTAGAGTAATATAAGAAGTCATCACCGACTCCCCCTCAGTAGGCACAATCCATGGATGCACAGCCTATAAAACAAGATAGATGCTTTACATTACATAATATAATGATTTTCATAGTTGGGTTATACACAATCAACTTCTGCAGTAGATTAACAATATGTTGCATCATATTACCCATTGTTGCATAGTTTACAGTAGATAGTTAAAATTTGTTTGAGTTGGGTTCAGAGAACCAAACCAACACATGGATAATTTGCTGCAAAATATCAATCATCTGTCACAACAAATTACCAATTTATTGCACCAGTTGCACAAGATGGGTAATCTGTTGGGTTACATATTATGCAATAGATGATCTGTATGTCACAACAGATTAACAATATGTTACATCAGATTATACATCTTTTGTATAATTTATAGTAGATGGTTAATCTGTTAGGAGTCGAGTTCAGAGAACCAAAGAAACAAATGGGTAATTTGATATAAGATATCATCTGTCGTAATAGATTATCTATCTGTTGCATTGGTTGGCATAAGAGGGGTAATCTATCGCAATAGATATCCCATCTGGTGCATCAGATATAACATCTGTTGCACTATTTATAACATCTGTTCAATATCTTTCATTGAGTAAAATTATTTTACTTGAAGAAGACGTACTGCATCATCCGGAGGGTTAAAGAGATCAACCTCCTTAATTTTGGTATTGTTCTTTGCAGCCAATCACCGACACATCCTTGGATGAGAAACCTCATCCGGGTAATCCATTACCTGCTTTCGGAGGAGAGGAATGGCTTCAAATGCCCAAGCCTAAAAAATGTAAACAGGAAACAAGCAAAAAAAGTCATAATAATTATATTTAATATAAATTAATGGATGAGTAAAAATAGTGATTAATTTTACCATGAAAGCCTAAGGAAAGCCGTATAATATTGTCATCCTTGAGGATAGCTTTGTCAGTAATTATTGTACAATCAATTTGAAGTTGTCATATCCCCAGGGATAATTGTTAAATTTATCAAAATCCTCAGCACGCACCAACAAATCATCTTCTATGACCTTGTTGACATCTCTTGCCAATATAAGCGAATGGACAAACCAAACTAAGCACAATTGCTCTCTGTACTGCTTTGGTATGGTTTTATCCATGAGATCTATCAATAAATTTGATGCTTTGTAGCCACGTCCAGAAATGTCAAACAACTCATCTCTTTTTTCCTTGTGTTTTCTTGCCTTGGATCCTTTGCGGGGTGTTCCCTTGGCGATAGGTGGTTCTTCTGGACAATGGTATCTCAAGCCCATCACTATGGCAAACTCTTGCAAGCCAAAACAAATCGGCATGCCACAGTAGTTGATCCAGATTTCATCCATCTTTTAACCCTCCTCTTTCAAATCTTTATCATCCCCCACGTACTTGATCCTGCGCTTGAGAAAACCATATACCATCCTCATATGGAATGGGCAGGGGTTCCTCAGGCAGCTTAAGAAAGCATCCAAAGCAGCTCTTCTTAAAAATTCCATTTATATTTTCGCTCTTCATAATTTTCCCAAAATAAATAAAATTTCTCCCCATCTGATATTTAAGTACAAGTTCACCAGTTAGTTTTTCTTCTAATTTTAGGTCATTTATCGGCATCACAACTTGAAATCTATCAATACTAAAAGTTTTTACAGGATCATGCTGGGATGTCGATATTAATTCATGCCCCATTGGTGATCCATTATCATCATGTTGATGATCATCCTCTTTATTTTTTTTACTCTCCAGTTCCTCCTCTTTCTTACTTTTATTTCCTTCATCACCATCAACAGACCCTTGTTCACCTCCCTCAACATTGTTTTTATATCTCTCCTCAGCTTTAATTTTTCTTGACTGAGATTGTTCAAGAAGCTCCTCCAAATCCCTCTGTATTGTAGCTTTTTTTTTTGGTAGTCAGATGTTGATCCACTTTCACTTTCTTTTCTTTTGGGAGACATGTTTTACCTACAAATAACAAAAAAATAAAAATTACATTACAATTGATGTATGCATAAATTTTAAAAAATACATTACAAACACCACCAATACCGACACACCAACAACCACCACCACCACAAACACCACTAACCAATGCCACAAATACCACGAATATCGACAGCTACCACAAATAACAACAACCAATGCCACCACAAACACCACCAACTAATTCCACCAACGACCACCACCAATGCCACCACAACGACCACCAACACCATAAACAACATCCAACAATACAACGATAGTCAATGGAACACTACGACAGAAACTAGGATTTTCTCAAGTTCTTTCTATGATTTTACCATCAAAACTCAAAATTGTAAACCCATTCTCGAAGATAATGCAAGTAAAAGTTTTTTTTCATCATTAACTTAAAAGCCCTTATTTCTTACAAAAATAACAAATATAGAACTCTTTCCGAACTTTGTTACCTACGAAGACAGAGAAAACAACTATTACAAGCAAGAATGAAGTCAAAAATAATACCTATGTGGTCAGAAATAAGAAGAAAATAAATATGTTATGAAGGGTTGAGCAATTTGTTGAGTAGTTGTTGCCTGTACTGTATAATTGAGTGAGAAAGAGAAAAGAGCGAGAACTCGAGATTTCAAATGATGAAATATTTTTTGCAAATGGATGAGTTATATGGGTTGATTTGTATTTTGGAAAAGAATGATAAGTTTTGAAAATGTTAATTTGGTACGAACTAATCTTAATTATTTTTTAAAATCATAAAAGATATGCGTAATTTTTAACCCTCTCATCATGCAATTGCCAAAAGACTCAATCAAAGTTGTAGTTGACCCTATAAACTCACCGCTGGTCTTAAATTAATCAATTTAGGTATCAGACTCTAACAAATGAACTCAATTAAAATTATAAAAACAAATATTCAACCTGTTGCATCAGATTATGCATTTACTGTAAATTATCAATCAGATTAAGTCATTTGTTGTAACAGATTATGCATCTGTTGTAAATGATCAAATAGATTAAGTTATCTGTTGTGACAGATTACCCATCTATTGTAAATTATCAAATAGGCGCTCCCATCTGTCGCAGTTGACCCTATGACAACTCATCCCCAGTCCTAGATTAATTGATTAAGGTATTAGTTGAACATATGAGGTAATAAGAATCGGTTTATCTCAGAGTAATCGATCGATGACTCTGGTTGGGAGGAACACAATACCGTCTTATCATGTAATTGCCAAAAGACTCAATCAAAGTTGTAGTTAATCCTATAAGAACTCACTCCTGGTCCTAGATTAATAAATTAAGGTATTAGTCTAACATATGAACTTAATTGAAATTGTATAAGAATAAATGTTTAACCTGTTGCAATAGATTAACCATCTGTTGTAAATTATCAATCTGATTAAGTCATTTGTTGCAGCAGATTAAGCATCTATTATAAATAATCAAACAGATTAAGTCATCTTTTGCGATAGATTACCCATCTGTTGTAAATTATCAAATGGATTGTCATATGTCACAACAGATTATCCATCTATTATAAATTATCAAATAGGCACCACCATCTGTTCTATTTGACCCTATGAGAACTCACCCCTGGTCATAGATTAATCAATTAAGGTATTAGTTGAAAAAATGAGGTAGTAAGAATTGATTCAGCTCAGAGTGATCGATGGACGACTTTGGTCGGAAGAAACACAATACTTTCTCATCATGCAATTGCCAAAAGACTTAATTGAAGTTTAAGTTGACCCTATGAGAACTCACTCATGGTCCTAGATTAACTAATTAAGGTATTATTTGAACATATAAGGTAGTAAAAATTGGTTCAGCTCAGAGTGATCGATCGACAACTCTGGTGAGGAGGAACACAATACCGTCTCATCATGTAATTGCTAAAAGACTCAATTGAAGTTGTAGTTGACCCTATGAGAACTCACCCTTGGTCCTAGATTAATCAATTAAGGTATTAGTCTAACATATAAGGTAATAAGAATTGATTCAGCTCAAAGTGATTGATCGATGACTCTGGTCGGGAGGAACGCAATATCGTCTCATTATACAATTTCCAAAAGACTCAACTAAAGTTGTAGTTGACCATATGAGAACTCACCCCTAGTCCTAGATTAATCAATTAAGGTATTAGTCTAACATATTAACATAATTGAAATTGTATAAAAATAAATGTTCAACCTGTTATAATAAATTAACCATCTGTTGTAAAGTATCAAACAGATTAAGTCATTTGTTAGAACAGATTAAGCATCTGTTGTAAATAATCAAACATATTAAGTTATCTGTTGCGACAGATTACCCATCTGTTGTAAATTGTCAAATGGATTAAGTCATATGTCACAAAAAATTACCTATTTGTTGAAAACTATCAAATAGGTGTTGCCATCTGTTGTAGTTGACCCTATGAGAACTCACCCCTAGTACTAGAATAATCAATTAAGGTATTAGTTAAACATATGAGGTAGTAAGAATCGGTTCAGCTCAATGACGACTCTGGTCAGGAGGAACGTAATAACATATCATCATGCAATTGCCAAGAGACTCAATTGAAGTTGTAGTTAACCCTATAAGAACTCACCCCTAGTCCTAGATTAATCAATTAAGGTATTAGTCTAATATATGAACTCAATTGAAATTGTATAAAAATAAATGTTCAACCTGTTGCAACAGATGTCTTTTCTGTTGGATTTAATCAAACAGATTAAGTCATCTGTTGCAACATATTACGCATCTATTATAAATTATAAAACAGTTGTTGCATCTGTTGCGATATATGACCGAGCTTTGGAAATTTTCAAACAGAAATTGTCATCAATTGCACTTAAATGTTTTAAGACCCTTTTTTTAAAAGCAATTTAGATATTTACTGTCCGAGATGAAAAAGTTAAAATACTAAGGCGGTAAGAAATATTACATGGATAACTTAAAAATATCCTGAGTGAGTAGTCTTATCTGGTTTTTTCAATGTCACCGTCTCCTCGTACCCCTCAAAAGTTATTAATGAATATTTAAAACCCATATCTAGAAGAATACTCTCTCCTTCATCCATAAAGTAAGACTCAACTCATCTATCACTCTTCTTTATTCTCAATTCTCTTTCTTTTCTTTTTTCTCTCTTTTCTCTCTTCTTTCGGATGAGGATCCTTTAGGATCTCAATAGATCAATATCTTTTCTCGACTGAACTGGATGTTCTAATCCCTTTGCTTTTTTCACATTACAGGTATGGTTAACTGTTGCTCTTTTTATCTTGTCTTCTTTTTTCTATGTCATTAAAATTAGATATTTACATTTGTTGCTATTAATGATCTACCCATTACCAGTTTTCTATTTACTGAGAAAATTAAAGGAAAAGCGGCTTTTAAGTATTGAACGAATGAACCATTGTTTTTATTAAAATATGCAAAAAAAGTCATCTATTGGGAGAACTTAAAAAGCCTCGTTGTCAGTATAGTTTGATGAATCAGCTGTTGGAACAAACAGAGCAACTATTTGAAGAAATCAAACCAGTAGCAAGGTTGGTTTTATTTATTCCAACTGATGAACCATCTATTGCAACATGTCTTCCATTTGTTGCAACAATGCCTCATCGGTTGAACAGATAGGTAATCTGTTGTATCAGATTGGTCATCTGTTGATTCACTTAATTTTGTTTTACCCATTTATAATGTTCTTTTTGTTCTTCTATTGTTTGACATCAAATGTATTTCTCTTATTTGCAGATAAAAAGAAGTGAAACTGGATCCACTTTTGCCTGACCAGCATTAAAGGCTAGAGTAAAGATGGGTTCGGAGGAATAAGCTGCTTGCAGATGGAACCACTTCATATGTGGTAGGTATGTATTACTGATCAGCCTATCATGAAAACACACATCCAGTACAATGATTTTGTGAATGTTTGTTCTTTACTTATTAGGCGTTAATCCTTTAAACAAGATATGGCATTTTACAGTTAAGATTGCTAGGTTCGAATAGGTAAGGCTGAGGGACCAAGTTGGTAGTGTCGATACCCTGTTATAATTTAATAACTGTTTATGCTCATGTTTTTATATCAAGTTTGGGGAAGGGTTTAAGTTTTTGGCGGCAGTGTAAATATTCAATAGTGATTGGACCAGTTTTAATGGCTCAATTGACTTCTTGGAAGGCCACTGAAGCCTCGTACTGCAGCAAACAATGATGGAACCAAGAGAAATTCTCCTGGTCCAAACTTATATGGATGAGTTATTGGAGGAGACTATTAGACAGCAGTAGGAGCTTGGGAGAATACTTGTACAGGAAGGGGGAGGTTGAGAAGGCCATATATCATCTCAGACCTTGTTTAAGAGAAAACACAGGGTAGGAAGGAAAGTGTAGCAAAATTGGCTGATGAAATTGACATGAAAAATGAAAAAACTGGATGAGCTGTGAATGTGAAAGTGTATCCAAAAATGAAAATCCATCAGTCATTAAAGAAAAATAAGAATGGTCAAGAGGAATGGAACTGGTCACTTTAGAGACTACAACTAGCAAGCGTGGCCTCAATGAAAACCCATAAAATGTAGGATCGAAACTCTAAGGAAAGAAAAGAGCTTCGCCAGCACAGAAAGTGGTAAAATTGTCGGTCAGAATTAAAATCTAAAACAACTAATCCTAAATTAAAAATACAGGATCAAGCCAAGGTGGCAATTTCTTAAGTTAAACTTGCATACCATGCCTCCTATTTATGGCTCTAGTCAGGTCAAAGGCAATGGAAACAAAAAGGCATGGGATTTTTGCCCAACTTTAGAACTTTTTGTTTCTACTGCCATTGACCTTATCAAAGCCACAAACAGAAGGCATGGCATGCAAGTTAGACTTTAGAAACTGATGCCTTGGCTTTCCTTATTTTTAATTCAGGAGTTGTTGGTTCAGGTTTTAATTCTGACCTACAATCGTACCAATTTCCTGTGCTCGCGGAGCTTCTTCCTTAGAGTTCTAGTCCTGAACTTTTTGAAAGTCTTCATTGAGGCCATGCTCTCTAGTTGCATTCTCGAGCAAAGTGTCCAGCTCCATTTCTATTGGCCATTCTTCTTTTTATTCAACGACTTATGGACTTTTATATTTGGATACACTTTCACATTTGAAGCTCATCCAATTTATTTATTTCTCATGTCAATTTCATTGGCCAGATTCCCTAGAAGTTCCTTACTTGTTTCCCTATGTTTCCTCTTAAACAAGGTCTGAGATGATATACAGTCTTCTCCACCTCTCCCTTCTCGCACAGGTATTATCCCAAGCACCTTCTATTGTATAAAAGTCTCTTTCAGCAATCCATCCATATAAATTTGGACCAGGGGAATTTCTATTGGTTCCGTCATTGTTTACTGTAGTGCAAGGCTTCGGAGGCCTTTCAAGAAGTCTATTGCGCTATTAAAACTAGTCCAATCACTATTAGATATTTACACTGCCATCAAAAACTTGAATCCTTTCCCAAACTTGACACAAAAATAGGGTATCAACACCACTATCTTATAATTCTTCGTCCTTATCAGTTCGCACCTATCAAACTAAACTGTACAATGCAGGATCTTGTTTGAAGGATCAGTTTCTAATCGGTAAAAACTTCATTCACAAAATTATTGCACTTTATATGTATCTGTCATGATAGCCTGATCAATAATACTAACTCCTACGTATGAAAGTAGATCCATTGCACGCACCTTATTCTTCCTACCCCATTAAGACATGTCAGACAGTGTTGTTTATTCATCTGCATACATGTGATGACTATTAAAAAAAAGGTGTGAAAAGTTATGATATTTTATCTTAACACATTTAAAATAGCTAATGAATCAAAATCTCCATCTGTTGGAACTAATGAATCAGCTGTTGGAAGAAATCAAAATATCTCCTCCAACATATGGTCCATCTATCGCAACAGATAATCCATATGTTGTAACAGATGGTAATTTCTTGTGATAGACCAGATATTATTTATTCATCTGCACGCATATGATGACTATTAAAAAAGAGGTGAAGAGTCGTGACTTTTTATCAGCACATTCAAAACAGCTGATGAACCGAATTCTCCATCTGTTGCAACTAATGAATTAGTTGTTAGAAGAATTCAAAACATCTCCTTCGGCATATGGTCCATCTATCGCAACAGATAATCTATATGTTGTAAAATATGTTGAAATAGATGGTAAATCTATTGCGATAGACCAGATAGTGTTTATTCATTTGCACGCATGTGATGACTTATTAAAAAAGAGGTAGTCGTGATATTTTATCTAACACATTCAAAACAGCTGATAAATTGAATTCTCCATATGTTGCAACTGAAGAATAAGCTATTAGAAGAAATCAAAACTTCTCCAAAACATGGTCCATCTGTCGTAACAGATAATACATATGTTGCAACAGATATCTCATCTATTGCACATACAAACCATCTGTTGCAACAGATGGTAAATCTATTTTGACAGACCATCTGTTACACATACAGACAATCTATTGCAACAGATGGTAAATCTATTACGACAGATGGACGATCTGTTGCAAAAGCTCAATAATAATAGTTGTTATTAAGTCTCAAAATCATTGAAAAGGTGAGAAGTACTGATGTAAAAGAAAAAGTCATGACTTTTCACAAAAAATAAAATGCCACTAGTTTGAATGTAATTAATACAATGGAGCTTAACAGTCGTGTCTTTTGGCCTAACACATCCAGATTAAATCCTCTATAAATAGGCCCCTCCTTAATCTTCATTCTACTAAACTTTATTTATTTTTTGCATTATTTCTTTTCGTGTGACATCTTCAACCACTTCTCTTCAAAGAGTATATTCCTTTCTCTTTGAGGTAAGTTTTTTTTTTGGTGTAAATCTACCAGTTGGTAGTATACGTTGTATTATATTTGGACTCTTTTTCTTTAAATTGTCAATTCATATAAGTTCTAGATATGGCTGATCCTGTTTGGGAAATTGCTATTTTATGTGACACAGTGCATGAACTTCAGAGGTAGGTTAATGACCTACAGAGAGATTTGGTCACCGTGAGAGCAAAGATGTTTAGAGAGATGTAGAGGCTGATGAGGGCCCTGCTGTTGCGAGTTGATTGGTTGGCTGTCATTAATGATGATGATGATGATAATAATATTTAGAATTAGAATATGTTTTTTCTTTTAGCGTATGTATTTTAATTTTTCTATATTGGATCTATACCTAATATATTTTATTTTTCGTCTAATGAAAATTTTATTTTTAGTTGACTTTGGCTTTTTAATTCTTATTCAATTTATATTTTGTCTATTTCTTCTAAACATACATATTAATGTTAATATATCGACGGTTGGAGGTAAGGAGAAATTTTGAATCCAGTAGCAATAGCAATTTTGGCTTTTGAGTTCTTTCAATAGATGAACCATGTGTTGGAACATATTGGCCATCTGTTGGATTTTTGTCAATAGATTATCCATCTGTTGCGACATATTTGTCATATGTTGAAGGAAAGCATTCCAGTTTGATGATATTGTGTTGTGTTCTTCCAGCTAATGTTCATCAGTTGCCACAGATGGTTAAACTGTTGAGAATAATTGTGGTCTGCTATATTATTTAGTTCATGTTTTGCCTCTTTTTATTGATGCACAAGTTATTTAAAAAGATATTTATATATAATAAATGATAACACTACGTTCATAACAATGAGTTAAATATATAAAAGTCCACAACAAACAACAACATAAGTTTCTACAATTACAACGATCATGATGGATTACGATCCGGGCATGTAGCTCTTATGTGGCCAGCGCGCTTACATACGGAGCACTTGTTTCTTCTTGATGAAAATGACTCTCCGACTCCATGCCTTCTCTTATATGGCTTTCTTCTCTATTTGATAGTTCTTGAGTCAATATATGAAGGAGGTATTAATCTCCCCAAAATCTCTGCAGGAATAACCTAAGTTTCTTCTAGAGGCACCGAAGTATGCCCACTATATATCATTTCATGTTCTTCCACCAAATAATATTGAGAGGAGTGCTCGTGAACTCTAGGTCCATATGTTGGACCGTATTGAGCTCGAAGCGCTGTCATGGCATGTGGACAGGGTATTTTGTCCAAGTCAAAAACTCTAGACTGTGAAAACATCACCATGACCAGTGATACTGAATTTGTAATCTTCTATTTTATGAGATAATAATCTATTCTCCAAATTGATGTTTGTTGATATTATTTTTTTATTTTGAGAATAAATCGGGTTCTTTTTGGGCCCTTGAACTGCACACGCCTTTCATTAAAAAATCGTTCATACTTCTTATTTATTACTTCAAACATAGCCTTGATGGGAAATTCTCTTTCATCGTCAAACAATGAATTCACCAACTCAGAATGCCCGGCTCCATCTCTCAAAATCGACATGTACGAGAAGTTCTGCTACCTTGGGATTCACATCCGTTATTTGATTGAAATGGTCTAAAAACTCCTCTCTACTATACGTTTTAGCTACTTTATAAAAAAGGGTTATGACCCTTTCGTTGTGATAGTTGGTCCGATTGTTCTCTCTAAGATGCCTGATGCAACAACAAAAGTAAGCTAAAGTGAAGAAAATTGAACACATCTTTGGAATACTTGGACGCCTACCCAAAACAAAACACAACTCTTAGGTATCTCCGACGCATCTTCGCAGTTGTTCAAAAAAAATCCATAAGAGGCATCACATTCCTTGTCCGCTACACAAAAACGACAGGAAAGATGTGATTTCACATCTTGCGCCTCCGCCGCTAGTAGAACTCCATTATACTTGCTCCTCAAGAAGGTACTATTGATGGCTATGCCTTTTTACAAATGTCGAAAACCTTGAATTCAAGCACCATAGGATACAAAAAAGTACTTGAACCTTCCGTTTTCATCAACATGTAATGTCGTCTTACTTCTGGGATTTGTGGATTCAATCATGTAATGGTAGGCCACCAGGACTGCATACCCATGCTCGTGTGTCCCCCTAACCAATTCCTTGGCAATCCCCATAACCGTATATATCTTTCAATAACTGACCAAGACACTCAATTTCGTAAGGATTTGATTGGACATAACCCTTGTTGAAGGGCCTTTTCCATCGAGGAAACTAACTCTTGAAATATTCACCAAGGACCTTTGCCGTGGCGTGAGGATTTTGGCCTGAGATGTGCTACAAACCACATGTGTGATGCTTTTCATGTTTATGAATGATGAATCTGTCAGAACTTATGTACTTCACCGCTCTCAACCACCACTTGCAGTTCAGATTAGCACATTTGAGGCAAAAGACACTGCTCGAATTAATCACCTTCTTTATTCTGAAATCTTATTTCAAGCAAGAAATAAACAAAGTGGTAGATAGTTCATTCTTGTCCTTGAATGACATTTCGATAAAAAATCTGATCCCATCGTCTTAAAGATTTCCAGATTGTGTTAATTGAGAAGAACTACCCATCGTATTGGTCGCATCAATGGGTGTAGGTGTTTGATCATCATCTGAAATGTCATGTCTAGATCATCCAACCTATCATCAAAGATGTCTTGTTCTTCTTCTTCTTCTACGTTCTGGTTCTCATTCTCTCTCGTCTTTTCAACCACTTACACCCTTAACACTGGCCTGGATGAATCACTAAGATAAGCACGCGACCGAACCTGATCAATTATCTTGAAGGAAAGTACCCTCTGATTTTTAAAGGAGTTGTACATATCGCTGATGACGAGTTCTTTCTATTGACAGTTCAGTCCATAATAACTGATGATTAAGTTCACAAAATCATCATACGAAACATCACTTTAGACTGTCATAGCTATCGTCTCTAGCATTTCACCCTCGTTCCAATGTTATACATATCGATTGCTCTTCTCGATCCATTGACTATGACAATCCACCCCTATTGTTATTCATCCCTCCATTAGTGGTACCTAAATAAATTCATTTGTTAAAAAAAGTTAATAGTGATTTCATAGTGCCGTAAATGAATATCAAAAGTTGTGTAATCAGTCGCAACAGATTACTTACCTGTTGGAATTCATGTTACGTTCCTAAAACTGATTTCAACAGACGAGTCATCTGTTGTAACAGGTAAATCATATGTTGCAACAGATGAAGCGCCTGTTGGGATTGATGTTACAGTACTGAGGCACCTTTGAAGCTGATTCCAACAGATGAGTGATATGTTGCAACAGATAATTAACCTGTTGCGATAGATGACTTACCTGTTGCAACAAACGATGATCTGTTGGAATCGAGGTCAGGTTCTATCGCAACAGGTTACATATGTTGCAATAGATATTTACCGTCTGTTGGAATAGAGTTCAGGTTCTGTTGCAACAGGTTAATAATTTGTTACGATAGATATTTACCCTATTGCAACAGACAACACGTCTGTTGGAATGAGTTCAGATTCTGTTGCAACAGGTTACTAATCTATTACATTATATTTATCATGTTGCACCAGATAACTAACATGTTGCAACAAATGGGTCATATGTTGCAATAGATGACCCATCTGTTCGATTCATGTTACGGCACTATAGAATCATAAACATGAATCCAAAATATGAGTCTTCCTTTGAAACAGATGTGTTTAAACAGATGGCTCTTATGTTGTATTCATGTTCGCATGCTATCTAAAAAACAGCACAATAGCAGTTACCCAGATGACAAATTCAACTAAAAATTATAATTTGACTTACCAAAGTCTCCTATGAAGTAATGCCAAAGTGGAAAGTGATGTACGAAATAAAATTTGATCTAAGAAATTGGTCAAATAGCAATAGTAGCGGTAACAACAACAACAGCGACAATGATCAACAAGAAGAAGATGAAGATGATAATGAAGTAGAAGATGATGATAATGAAGCAGAAGATGATGAATAAAATAGCAGCAACAATGAACAACAAAAATCACTAAGAGAGAGAAAACAACGATGGATGAAAGAGAGAGATAAAGGTGCTTTTTCCCTCTGTTTTCCATTATATTAGGTAAATATTTGGATCAAAGTGTAAATTTAAAAACTTTTGGGTTATTCTCAAACTTATCAAACTTTCTTAATCCATAATAAAGTAATTGTCACCTCCACTCAATTATGAAAACTTTTGTCACCTACACCTCATTTTAAAGCTTTTTTGTCACCTACAGCTCAAAGCCCCATGTTGCTAGGATTGTGGAATGAATAATAATTTTTGAAACCAAATAATATAATTTCATTATTATCTAAATCATGATTAAAGATTTACTTTGAATAATTAAATCTTAACCATTAAATTTAACATTTGTCATATGTCATATTGAAGAGTGGGAAATGGAGAGCAGCCGGATCCAAATTAAACAACTACAAATTAGGAGATAGACGAGTATTATTTTGCCTAGTCTAAACAAAAACTAAAGCGTCAGGGCTTGAATGACAAATTCCCAATCACCAATGAGGAGAGTTAAAAATTGAGAGCACGAGTGAACTAGAGTTGGCAGGAGATTGAGAGAGAATTGTGGATTTGTGATGAGAAAATTGAAAAGATTGGGGGGAAACTAAAACAGAAAATTAAATACTGTATATTGTTGCTAAAATTTACAAACAATAAAAATTAGTGCAGAAACACTATACTTAGTCGACGCATCATGCCTACTTTATGCTTTGTCTTGCTTAGAAGGCTACTAACTATATCAAGGTGACTGGTGTCCAAACATATAGCCCTCGGCATACAAAACAGATATGCTGACCAGATCGTGCTACACCTCTTCTTCTCGTTTCATCAACACCAGTAGAGAATGAATGGTCCAAGTTCACCCTACATTAGACTGGCACAGTTCGGTCCATCTTTCTTGACTCGAGACCTCTTTCACCAAGGACTAATTCAAATGTCATTACACAGGTGAGTAGTCCTCTATTATGCCGAGGAATATAATATAAGAATATAAGACTTTTAAGAGATTCATTTGGAACCGGACGAGAGTTGCGTGTTAAGAGAACAGAAGCTTCAATAATTCCAATTGCTCGATGTCACTTTCTCACTCAATAAGAGAATTACAGTGCTATACTTTGTCAGCTGTTGAATCAGGAACAGATGCGAAAGATGTAAGAAATTCAATGAGTTGCTGTCCCTCCATAGCCATGACTTTAGATGGATACAACTATCAATAATTGTTCTTCAATTTTTCAATTACAAGTAAATTCACCATCTGAAGCTTTTGGGAGGATGAACTGGTTTTATTCAATCAAAAAAATAGATTATGTACAAAACGCCCAACAACCCAGGTTCCCACTACACTAAGTGATGTATTAGATCCTTTTCTGGCACACAAGAATGTACATGTGGAAATGGCATTTCATGATATTGGGAGTGATCAGCAAGTCCAACTCTATATCTCTGCGATCCTAGGCTAACATTTGAATCAAGGCTTCAAATGCATTCACAAAAAGCAATAAAAGAATACCACAATTATTATTTTCACACTAGAAGGTCAGGGGACCTTGATCTAGGTGATGATCCTTGGGACCCTAATTGTTGAATCTTCGCACCAACTTCAGCTACAACAAGCCTGGTCAGAAATAAACCAGCTACGAAAGCTGATCCCATGAGCATTGTAAATACAGCACTCCAGCTATTAGCTGAAATGTAACCGGTTAGAAGTGGCCCAATGGCAGCTCCAATTGAGCCAGTGCCATCAATAATGGCGGTGACAGTTGCAAGCGCTCGTGAATTGCCTTTCAGAGAGCAGTGTGTTCCCAGGTCAGCCGAAACAGCAGTTGTTATCAATGCATAAGGCCCATTGACAAATACTCCAGTGATCAACATGAGGATGATGTTTACAGTCATGGAGACATGCCCATAGCTGCGATAGAAGTAGAGAACCGGGATAGCACAGTACATGAAGCTAGCAGCAGTTATAGCCCTGGCATCTAAGCGGTCAGATATGTAACCTGCTAGGATTCCACCTACTACCCCTCCAACATCAAACAATGTCGACAAGTTTCCAGCCTCCTCATTGGATAAATACTTTCCTTCTATAGCTGCAAAAATATCAAGGGGACAAGAGTTCAGAGAAACTTTCAAGTAATATATGATAAATATCTAATACAAAAGACAGCAACTCTAGCATAATAAATACATGACATTTAGCATACCTGTGTGACTAATGTAGAAAGGCAGCCAATACAAAAATGTGTACGCTACCAACTTTGCAAAGAAAAGGCAAAGAGCAAAAGGTGCTACACCGGGAATCTTCCATGCTTCAATAAAACCCACGGCTGATTCCTCTTCTCTATCTGATCTTAACAAAGGCTCTGTTACTTCCTCGCCTTCTTTTCTAGGAGAGAACACTTCATCTTCATCTTTATTAGCTCCCACAGATTCAGGATGAACCGGCAAAAAAAGGAATACCACCATGCCAACGGCAGCAATAAGGCTACCAGGAACAACCATAGACCAACCCCATCCATACTTTAACAAGATTGAAGCAACCAAAGAACCAGTAATGTTACCGACAGAGGTGTGAGCATTCCAAATACCCATTATAAGTCCTCTCTTCTTTTTTCCAAACCAATTCCCAACTACGGCAACCACCGAGGGCCATCCTGTGGATTGGAACAATCCAGCCATCATTTGGACTATTAGATAGTAATAAAAGAAGTGTAGATTTGCCCAATATCCAACTCCAAAAAGGGCAGTGAATAAACCAGTTCCCACCATTCCAATTGTCAAAAATATTCTTAGATCCATCCTATCGCCAACGTGCCCGGAGAAATACATTCCCATGGCATATACAAAAAGGAAAGACACATCAAGTTCACCAAGCAACGCTGTACCATCAGGGCCGTTAAATGGTACCCAGCCATCTTTAAGCATCCAAGAAAGTTTTGAACTTTGATTCCACACCGGATTGGTATGCCTTTGCCACGGAAACTTTAAACCATCAGGGGCCTGGGGATCCAAAGCACTTTTAACAATGCTCGTAGTTTTTCTAGTAGCATGGTAACTTGTATATGCGAAAAATGTTACAATTAGGACAATGGCTTGATATGTCTTGAACGAAAGGCTCGACTTCTTTGCCCTCTCCATGACCCTAATTCCAGGGGGCTTGCTATAATTTTCATCCATTATTGGCTCAGGTAGAGATCCCATCAATTGCTGGTCAAAGAAACTGATTAAGAGGAAGATAATAAAAACTTTTCCCCTTTTATAGATCAAGAAAACGATCTGTAACAAGATAAAACAAGACAGAAAATTTAAGATCAAAACCAGAGAACTGTTTGACAAAATCGAAAACTTGAGAAAACGAAATTCCATTATCTCAGGTTTAACTAGTGTGGGGCTTAGTCGAATTACATTATTGTAAACATTCTTATTTAAACAAAGTTACCAGATAAAGAAAACAGAAACCAACGATCTCATAGAAAATCTTAAAATTCGTTCAAGGAAAGTATCTCACTTTTCTTAAATTTATGATAATGGAGAATTACAAATTTAATTGGATTACATAAGAAGCTAATTCAAACATAAAATTCCTGTATCACCTAAGCAATCTCATCAATTTATTACTCAAAGCTGACCCATATTGTTCAACTTGACAAAAGTGACTAATTCTGAGAGAACAACAACACCTCACCAACCAAATCAATAAAAGAAAATTTTCTCTTTTATACCAAAGCTCCCGCTATGCATGAGTCAAACTACAAGGTCTATTTTATGCCTCCATACCTTCCATATCTTAAAATCTGACCGAAGTCTTTAAAAAATATTAGCATAAATGAAAAGTCCGAACCCAGAACTCACGAGTCACGCAGAATGGTAAAAAGATAGACAATTAGCTAAAGATATATATAAAAAAAAAAAAAAAAAAAAAAAAAAAAAGAGTAATTAAAATATAAAGAACGTTGAGAAAATCGAAGCTAACCTTGTATTTGTGAATAATTTAGAAGAACGTTCGCGTCTCTTTGGAAACAATAAAATCTATGTGGTCTGAATGTATGATGAGAGAAAGAAAAGATTAAATATATGTATCTTCAAATATAGTAAGTTGCTTTTGAGGAATGAATAAAAATGGGCTGAGCAAAAGCTGAGAGTAGACGAACTGAGTTAGCTGTATTTAAAGCGGACGATAACATCAACATGCTTGAGTTTCGAAATGACAATATTACCCCCTGTTGCTTTCTCAGCTGCGATGCTTGATTAGGTGTTAATTGACATTTTTATCCCTTTCTTAGGAGATTGATGATTTTGTAATGACATTTTTTCTCTTTTGACAATTGACCACTACTTTCTTTTGAATTTCCAAAAGAGCTTTATTAATGATGTATTATCTCTTAAAGACCTTTCTTTTTTAAAAGCCCCTCATAAATTATATGATCCTGACCGCCATTTCTTACTTTCTCCAGTTCGCTATTATTCGTTGCTTATTTTTTTAATTAAATTTTAATTTTTACTTATTATTTTTTATACATCAAAAAATATAATTATTTTATATTTAATATTAAGTATTTATTCTTTAGATTAATTTCAAGACAATAGTAAACATAAATTAATAGGAATATTATGGGTTTTTTCCTAAAATGTGTGTTTCAATTTAGTTGTCTTCTTATGAAATCAAGACAATTTTATTTTATTTCTTTAATACTACTTCTATTATTAAATGACTACATGAAGTGTATAAACTCAAATTTATATTTTCAAAGCAAAATTAATAAAGTTAATTTAATAAAATAAATCCTAATAAATATTTCTTCAAAGAAAGTATTAAGTCAATAAAGGTCAACTATTTTAAATCGGAGAAACTATATAACCTTCCTTAAAAAGTTTTCTCGCTGAATATTGGTAATAGTTACTCTTCTTATCTCAATTTAATTTATGTGATACCTTTGAATTGAAGTAAAGCTAAAGAAAGAAAAAAATATGAATTTATGCTCTGAAACACCCTTTGACATTTGTCTACCTATAAACAAAGGAAATAAAATTACTCAATGGAATAATACACTGTTGGACAATAAAATTCTCAATTGGTGAAAATAATAAATAATTGAGAAAAAAAAATATTGTAAATGAGTGTTACAATTTCTATGAATCCTCTAATACACCTTTTCAAATATAAATTCAAGGACTTAAAGCTTGATCTTAATTTGTTGGTTTGGGGGACTTGATCTTGACTTGTATTTGAATTCAAGGGTTTTTGAGTTTGTTCATGAATATTGCGGTATTGATCTTGAATCTTGATAAATTTGATTTGAATGCTTGAGTTTTGTAGAGAAATTACAGTGTTTGATCTACGAGCTTTCTCTTGCTTCTTATTAGAGTTCTGAGGGGTCCTTTTCTAAATTATGAAACTCCTATTTATAGTTGTGGAAAGGGAAGAGTCATGATGAATATGGACTTTCTCTGACCAATCAAATTCAAGTGACGTAGCGCCTTTTATGGGCTTTGATTTCATTGGGTCTGCTGCATCATTTTGACATGTGGCACGGTCCTATTGGCTCCTTCACTTAACTTGGCATGCAATGTCATTTGCCATATGGCACTCATTTGGGCCTCTAGAATATGATAATATATTGGGCTTAACAAAGTGGGCTCATCATTTGTAGCTCAAATTAATTACTAGTCCGATACATATTGGACTTTATTTAGATTCATACATGTTTGAACTTAAATAATTAATTCAATTATATTAATCTACAATATTTATTTGAGACTAATATATTTTGAATTTAATATAACTCGAATTTCATACGGATTTAAATTTAATAAAATCTAATCGCCCACAAATTCTCCCTACTTCAAGACTTGTCAAGATATTTAATCTTTTTAGGACTAGACTTGAAGTATAATTTATTTAAACATGCTTCCTTCATGCTTCAAAGATTTCTATAAAGCTGAACCATGCAATTTACATATTGATATTGCCTCTTAAAAAATTTCTTTTTTTTCATGAATCTCTACATGTAAGACCCGATGGTAAGGCAAAATATCTCATTCCAAATAGATTTTGAAAAATCTTTTACCGCCTTACTTAACCAGGAATAAAACTCTTCCAATTTGAATTTATATTGGAGAAGGAAACAACTCTCAATTTGAATTTGTATGGGGAAAAAAATAACCTCCAATTTGAATTTGGAGATGGAAACTCTTCCAATTTGTATTGAAAAAGGAAACAACCTCCAATTTGAATTAGTATGAGAGAAGAAAACAACCTCCAATTTGAATTTGTACGGCAGAAGAAAACAACCTCCAATTTAAATTTGTATTGGAAATGAAAGCTCTTCCAATTCAAATTTATATTGGAGAAAGAAAGATACATCCTACAACTCTATAAAAGGATATAGATTCCACACTTTTCAATGTCAATTTTGGGGTTTTCAAGCCATGAACAATATTGAGGTATTTTTTTCCCTCCTACTTTTCTTTGATTTTCGTCACTACTTTTCAACACAACATCTTAGTGGTAGAAAATTTATATCTTATTGTAGGAATATCGAAATCATGAAGCGTTTAATATCCTAGAAACTAGACTTCGAGATCTATAACATATCAAAAATTCAGCTTTAAATTCCATCAATATAAATCCTGATAATTTTTTGAATTTAGCCCTGAATTTTATCATGCTAAAAATTTCAGATCTACGTGTCTTTACTAGAACTTTCATTTCTTGAAGCAGGAATGACAAAATTTCAAGCTGTTTGATTCTTGTGAAACTAGACATAAAGATATATAATATATTCAAAATTGACAATTTAATACAATCGAGATCTTTTCAGGTGATATCCGAAAATCAACATTGAGTTTTGATGCACCAATAGTTTCAGATTTGCGTTGCCTCACTAAATAATTTATATTTTGATGCAGAGATATTGCTATCAAAGGGTATTCTGATTATTGCAAACCATATTTTAAGGATTTAATCCTCACCATAATATTTTTTCTCAATTCAAGTCGGTGATATATAACATTTAAGTTCGAAACGTCCTGTCAGGTGCCAATCTCTCTCCTACTTGTTTTTTCTTTGTGCTGTCTCTTTTTTTATAGATGAAGCAGATAACAATATGCAAAAATTGTCCGCTTAAGGTGGGAGAGTTTAACTTTGCCTCTGTCACCTTAAGATCGAAAGACTTTGCTTGAAGACAGTGGACACCGGCTTAAGGTACAAGAGTTTAACTTCGCCTCTGTCACCTTAAGAACAAAAGATTTTGCTTGAAGATGGTGGACACCTTCTTAAGGTGCGAGAGTTTAACTTCGCCTCCGTAACCTTAAGACCAAAAGATTTTGCTTGAAGATGAAATGATTTTCTTTAAGTATGGACCCTTTCACCGATGCATTTATGTGATCGTCTTCTCTAAGTATGTGCCCTTTACTGGTGCATTTATGTGATGGTCTTCTTTAAGTATGGGCCCTTTACAATGGTTGGCTTAAGGTGCAAAGGTACAAATTTTATTCGCCTTAAGGAACGAAAATTTTGAGATTCTTTTATGGATAAATCCTTGAGAGGCTTGTTTAAGATGCAAAGGGATAAATTTTGTCAACCTTAAGGCTTGAAAATTTTGAGATCCTTTTAATGATAAACCATTGAGAGGCCAGCTTAAGGTGCAAAGGGACAAATTTTTTCATCTTAAGGCATAGAAATTTTAGATCCTTTTAAGGATAAACCCTTGAGAGGCCAGCTTAAGGTACAAATGAACAAATTTTGTCCACCTTAAGGCATGAAATTTTTAAGATCCTTTTAAGGATAAACCCGTGAAAGGCCAGCTTAAGGTGCAAAGGGACAAATTTTGTCCACCTTAAGGCATGAAAATTTTGGAATCCTTTTAAGAATAAACCCATGAGAGGCCAGCTTAAGGTGCAAAGGGACAACTTTTGTCCACCTTAAGGCATGAAAATTTTGAGATCTTTTTAAGGATAAACCCATGAGAGGCTAGCTTAAGGTGCGAAGGGACAAATTTTGTCCACCTTAAGGCATGGAAATGTTGAGATCCTTTTAAGGATAAACCCTTGGGAGGCCTTGATTTGAGGACTTGGAAATTTTATCAACTTTTACTCCTAAATTTGGCGCATTAAGCGGTTCAACTTCCAAATTTGGAGAGTTTTTAGAATTCATCTTATGTAAATAAAGCTCATATTTCATTGGAGTTTGCCTCCGTGGATTCGCCAATACTTGGAGTGAGTCCAAAATTTAATTAGAATATTTTCATACTTGGTATCCATATTGCGGATACTGTATCCATATTGCGGATATTGCAGGAACATATTTTTTGACACGCATGCAACTGAACTTAGAATGAAATTCCAAGCGCCTACGTACCTCAGTAAAGAGGATCAAGTCACAACATAGTTTTGGGGTAAGTGTTTTTTGTGTCCCAACTTTTACCTAGGCCACCTCTTTCAAGGTTTTCAACCTAGCGGACATTTTTTTTACGTCGTACACAGTTTATACTCTTGCGTATCAGGAGTGAACATGCAGTTTATACTCGTTCCTTAAGGAGTATCATCTTCCTTCAAGGATAGTACTTCTTTAAGAACTTGGTGTTGATAGGACCAATTTTCATGTTGTCTGCATCGACAAGCTTGTCAGCACCATTTGAATATGCCTCTTGTACAACATATGGTCTATCCTACTTTGGGGTAAATTTGCCCCCAAACTTACGAAAAGTGATAATGGGTCTCCTTACTGCAAGGACTTGATCTCCAACTTAAAAGCACCTCAAATAAACTCTTTTGTTGAAAGAACAAGATAGACGGTCTTGGTAACATTTAAGATTTTGTTGAGTCATCAGTCTCTATTTGTTAAGATCTTCTAATTATGCAAGACGCAATTTAGCATTTTCTTCATCAGTGATCCCTTCTTGAATAGACAGTCTAAAAAAGGTCTTTGACGCTCAAGTGGCAGGATAGTTTTAACTCCAAAATCAAGTAAATATGGGGTTGCTTGCATTGGTGTGCGGTAAGTTGTTCTATATGTCCATAAAGCTTCTTTCATTCGTTCATGCCAGTCTCGCTTGGACTTGGAGACAACTTTCTTCAATAGATTGCATAAAGTCTTATTAAATGCTTCAGCTAGACCATTAGCTGCAGCATGGTACATAGAAAACTTGCGCTGCTTGAAGCCAAAGAGATCACAAATCTTATTCATCAGCTTATTATCAAATGACTTGCCATTGTTTGTTATTATATATTGAGGGAATACAAAGTGGTAAATATATTCACTCAGATGAAATTTGCAACATTCTCCTTCTTTACTGCTTTAAAAGCAACAACTTTGGCCCATTTTGAGAAGTAATCCATTACGGCTAAGATGTATAAGTGTCCACCAGAAGATTTTGGTAGTAGACTGACAACATCCATTCCCTAAGCATTGAATGGCCAAGATAATACAGTTGGATGTAGTACTTCAGGAGGTTGATGAATGAAATCTGTATGGAATTGACAAGCTTTGCATCTTCTAGCATAGTATCGTTGGCCAATAGTATTCCATCCTTTTAATGTGATCCACAAACTTACGAGTGCTCTTCTTGAAAAGCTTGAATTGCTTCTTCTTCTCCCAAACATCGTAAGAGTATTTCTTCAAATGATCTTCTGTATAGTGTGTCTTCATAGTAAAGAAAGCGAGGTGCACGATGACGAATGTCAGTCTTTCTCCTTGGATCTTCTAGAAGTATTCCATAACATAAGTAATCAATAATAGGTTATCTCCAATCTTTTTTTACAACTCCAGACATAGAGACGAGGTATTCAACCTTATTTTCTATATCCTCATTTGATGGCGGTACTACCCATCCTTGGCGGATTGTAACTCGCGTCTAATTTGGAAGAGTCATGGTTGAGGCCAAAGTAGCTAAGGCATCAGCTTGCTTATTTTCTCTCTTTGGCACATATTGGAGGGTTACCTCTCCAAGCCACCCCATTAACTTTTGTACATAATCATGATATGGTCGCAGCTCAGGCTTTCTAACTTCATAGCTTCCCAAAAGCTGCTTGATCACCAATTGGGAGTCACCAAAGACTTGTAATTATAGTTGTTTCATGTCAACTACCATATCAAGTCTAATTATTAATGTTTGATATTCAGTAACATTATTAGAGCAATGGTTTGTTAGGGTAAAAGAGTATGGGATGACCTCTTCTTGTGGAGTGATGAACACCATACCGGTACCAGCTCTATCTCAATATGCGGCACCATCAAAGTATATCTTCCACAGGGTTCTAGCTTTAATAACCATTGCATCTTCATCAAGAAGTTCATCGGTCAATTCTCAATCATCAGGTATCGGGTGGTCAGCCAAGAAGTCAGCCAATGTTTGTCCCTTTACGGCCTTTTTGGGGAATATACACAATCTCAAACTGTTAAAATTGAAGATACCATCTTGCAAGTTAGTCACTAAGGACTAGTTTTGACATTACAAACTTGATGGAATTTTTCTTAGACACAAGACGGACAACATGAGCCTGAAAGTAGTGCTTCATTTTTTAAATTGAGAAGGCCAATGTCAAAAACAACTTTCAATTGGAGAATACTTTAGCGCATTTGGCATTATCATTCTGCTCAGATAGTAAAGAAAGTTATCTTTTCCTTCACTACTTTCTTGAGCCAGTAGTACTCCAACTGACCTCTCTTGTATCGCGACGTAGAGTATCAATTGTTTCCAAAGTATGGGTGCTGCAAGAATTGATGGCTTCCTTAAGTATGATTTGAGACTCTCAAAGGAATTACTACAAGCTTGGTCCCATTTAAAGGGAGTGTCTTTCTTCATGAGATGACTAAATGGTTGATATTTTTCAGCCAGGTTTGAGATGAACCTCATTAAATATGCTAGCCTTCCTTGAAGGCTTTTAACTCATAAATGTTTTGAGGCTCGGGTATCTTTAAATTGCATCGACATTGGCTTGATCAATTTTAATTCCTTAGTGTCGCACAATGAAGCCAAGAAACTTTCCGGAAGTAATCCCAAAGGCACACTTCAATGGATTCATCCTAAGTTGATATCTTCGAAGTAACTCAAATATCATTCTTAGGTTTTTTAAGTGATCGTGTCTCTTTCTTGACTTTACCACTAGATCATCCACGTAGCATTCAACATTTTTATGGAGCAGGCCATTAAAGATATTTTGTATAGCCCTTTGATAAGTGGCGCCAGTGTTCTTCAAACCAAAAGGCATTACCTTGTAGCAACAAATACTTTTAGGCATACGAAATACAGTGAGTTCTTCATCCTTTGGTGCCATGCAGATTTGATTGAAGCCGAATAAACCATCCATGAAGGATATTGCATCATAACCAGTGGTGGCATTAATCATCAACTCTGGTATAGGGATAAGAAAGTCATCCTTAGGGTAGGAGTTATTAAGATTCTTAAGGTCGACACAAACTCAAATTTGGACATTCTTATTTCGTACTAGAACAATACTTGAAATCCACGTGAGATATTTGACTTCACAAATAAATCCAGCTTCAATGATTTTGTTAACTTCATTTTCAATCAATGGAACTAACTCCGGCCTAAAGCGTCTTTAGGCTTACTTAATAGGACGAGCACTATCGCCAACTGATGGACTGCTACTTGTGTATCTAAGCCAAGCATTTCCTTATAGCTCTAAGCGAAGACATCCATATATTCTTTGAGTATGTCCATATAAGCGATTTTCTCCTCCACTTCTAGAAATGCACTCAGGTAAGTTGGTCTTGGGTCTTCATCGATTCCAAGATTAATTTCCTTCAAGGGATCTGTTATGGCCTTTACTCCTTCTTCAAGTTACGATGGAGCATCTCCAACATATTTCTTCTCTTGAGGATCATTGCCATTGATAGATATATAGTAGCACTAGAAAGTATCTTCTATCACTTCATCAACCTTTATTGGGGATGAAACCTCGTTCCCATTTTGGGTCGTAACATGATATAAGGAGCCAACACTTTCTTCATCTTCCTTACGCTTCTTGGTATAAACCACGGTATGAGCTTTAACTTTTAATACCTCATTGCATGAAACCACCAGCTCTTTCTATCTCCTCATTCTAGAAGAAATCAAACTTTGGAAATCCTTCTGGATTTTAAGTAAAGTGTGCATCATCATGCTTTGATGGCTTCTCTGACACTTGTTGTTTTTCTTCTTCTTTAGAGTTCCCAACCTTTCGAACATAGAAGTTCTTGCAGTTGATTCTACAAGTCAGTCAAAGACAGAAGGCCTTTTGTTGGATGCAGTAGAATCTTCTTCTACAGTGATGTAGTTACTAATCTCCCTTCTTATGGAGATGTGAATCAGAGGTGGCTGCGTGTATCCTAGGCCTTCACGTTCCTTCCTAGTTGTACCTTTCAACGAAAGTTTGCCCAACCTTGATGGCTCATTAAGATTCTATCCAGCCTTTACAAATAACTTGTATGCATTTGGGTCGAAGCCATCCTTCATACATTTCTTAGGGAGTGTTATATCTTATGGCGAATTTTGAGCCACAGACTCTCCAAGTAGTATTGAGGACGGCTTTATTGCTTCAATCCTCCTGATAGGTAAAGTTAGCCCTTTTAACATATTATCTTGGACATCAGATGGGTGACCTTCCTCTTTCTTTACCTTTGGTACGCATCGAAGAACAGGAGTTGCCTTTATTTTTATAGGTGCGATACTTTCTTTATTTGAAGTGAAGAGGGTCTTCTTGGTGGTGCCTTTTTAGAAAGTCATGACCTTCTTAGATGCAAGATCATCACACATGGTCTTGGTGACATCTTCAACCCTTTTCTCATTCACAACATAATTCTATAAGTAGAATTTTACATCAGTAAAGTGTGACTTAGCTTCAGTGAATGGTTTATCATCGGCAACTATCTTTATTTTCACTCTATTTTTTAGGTACTTCAAGCATTGATAGTAAGAGGACGAGATAATTTTGTTCTCGTGTACCCAAGGCCTGCCAAGTAATATATTGTATGAAGTTTTGGCATCGATCATATGCATCAATGCATTTGATTGAAAATCATCCATACGAACCCCCAACTTCATAGCTCCTTTAGCCCTCTGCCCCCTTGGTTGAAGCCTTGATCATTATACAACTTTCGTCCAGTTCATCAGTAGAGATTCCATGTTCCTTCATTGTATGGATAGGTAGGATGTTAACTCGGGATCCCTCATCAATAAAGATTCTATATATCCTTTTTCCTAGAACTTGACTTATCATGCACAATGGAAGATTGTGTAGGGTTCCTCCAAGCAGAAGGTCACTATTTGTAAATGTGATTTTTGTATCACATATATGTTCCTCTTGTCTAAGTAGCTCCGTAGGCTTTTCAAAAGATGGAAGAACCTCCATGGGTGGGTTTTCACCCTTTCCTCCCTTTTTGGCAGTATTAAAACAAGATGACTCAAGGTTGACTTAAGCAGTCTTTGCAAGAAACCAACTTGGTAAGAATTCTTCCAACGTTACTGGACACCATGGTTTATGGTGGGGAAGGTCCATGACCCTCATCTTCTTTGGAAGTTCAACCAAATTTTATTTCTTTAGTTTCTTTACCATTCTCCTTTTACTTGGTTGTTCGAATGACTCTTTTTGTAGACTCATCTTCTTGCGTCTGCGCCTGGTCACTAGAATCCAACCTTCGGCATTGTCTTCATCAACTGAAGACTTATTAGGCTGTAATAGTTTCTCATTATATTTTTTAGTACATATTTAGACTGAAACGAGCGAGCCAAAAGTGATAGAGATTTGATGAGAACTAGTCGTCTCATCGTCGAAGAAGATCTTCTTCTCATTTTCCAATTATATGACTTTGTATTTAAAGACAAAGCACTTTTCCAGAGGGTGACTCACAAGCCTATGATATTTGCAATAATTAGGGTCATTGATCCTTCTAGCTTTGTTGGGCCGCTTGCCAGTTGCATGACTTTGTCTTTAAAGACAAAGCACTTTTTCAGAGGGTGACTCACAAGCCTATGATATTTGCAATAATTAGGGTCATTGATCCTCCAGCTTTGTTGGGCCGCTTCATCTCTGGGAGTTCAATGAGCTTATGCTCAAGGAGTTCGTCGAAAATCTCAGCAACATCAAAATCAAGAAAGGGATATTCTTTTTCTTGCATCTCCTTTAAAGTTTTTTTTAATTTGGACGTGCTCTAGAAGTCGTCTTCACACTTTGCTTCTTTCTCACCTTTGTGGTGACCTTTAGAGGAGACACGTCAATATTTATAGATTCCTTGTTTTCATTTTTGGGGACAAACTTGCCCCATCTTTTGAATTCCTGCTTATACTTTCCCCTTCGAGGGTCATGGATAGGCCTTGCTCCCTTTTCAGCTAAAGACATGCTTAACTCTATGTTGTGAGCACGGGTCGCTAACTCTTCAAAGGATTTAAGATTAATGCCTTAAAATATGTAGAGAAGCTCTCAATGCATTCTTGGACGCACATCTCTATTGCAGAAGCTTCGTTAAACCTATCTTTGCAGTTTAGGCTAGCATTTCTCCATTAATTAATGAAGTCAATGACTGGTTCGTTCGTTCTTAGCCGATTATTTGTGAGCTCTACCATGCTCATTGTACGCCTTGTGCTATAAAAGCGATTCAGAAACTTATGTTCCAATTGCTTCTAATTATCGATGGAGTTAGGCTTGAGGTCCATATACCAATTAAAGGCATTTTATTTTTGGGAATGAACAAACAATTTAATAAGATAGTCACCGTAAGTTCCAGCATTATTACATATCTTAACAAAGTGTGCAATATGTTGTTTTGGGTTCCCTTGCCCTCATATTATTGGAATTTGAGGGGTTGATAGATGGCAGACATTTTGAGGCTATCTATTCTCGCAGTGTAGGGCTTAGAATACGCAAGAAAAGATTTGGTGACAACATCACACTTGTCTTTAAGGGTCCCTTCAATGAATTTCTTCAATTGCTCAATCGGGATCATTCCCTCAAAAGAAACTTGTACCTCTTTAGTTAGTGGTGTGTGCTTCACAGGATGTTCTGTCTCGTGAGCCTCTAGAGAATTTTTAGGTGTATGTCTAGACTTTCCATTTATCAGGCCTTCCATCCTATCCACTATCTTATCAATCCGAGCATCTTAATTCTGAACATATTTAGTTAGACCCTCAATTGCCTTTGTCAGATTTGCAAGCTGCTCCTCCATAGATGAGGCATCAGTCACCATTGCTTGCATGATCACTGGAGACGTTGGATAGTAACATGGATTATCGCATAAGTTGATCTTTGAAGTACTCAGCTTATGCAGTGTAAGTAGAGATGGCGCATTTATTGAACGACCATTACTCTTTGCGCCAGAGTATTTGGAACCAAAAAGCTCAAGTAGAGCTAGAGTCTTCTTAAGTGATTTCGCCACACTGCTTCCTCCTTTCGAAGTACTTGCACTGGACTTCGTTCCTTTTGGGGTTGAAGATCCAAAAACTAGAATTGGCGCGGACGACACTGGATGTGTTTGTTGTGCTAGCAAGCCTGCCTTGCTCCTTTTGACACCTTCCAAGCTTCGAAAGTAACACCAAGGATGCTTTCAGCAGCCTTGGAAGCAGCTGATTAAGAGTTGACCTTCTTGAAAGTCATTTCGTTGTTCTTAAACTTTGAAGTATGAAAAGTTGAGATGAGAGGTAGAGATTGTCCCAATGGGTGTACCAGAATTTGTTGGACAGTAAAATTCTCGATTGATGAAAATAATAAATAATCGAGGCAAGAAAAATATTACAACAATCAATTTATTTATTTCAGTATATGAGTGTTACAATCTCTATGAATCCTCTGATTCGCCTTTACAAATATTAATTCAAGGGCTTAAAGCATGATCTTGAATTTGAACTCGATTTGCTGATTTGGGGGACTTGATATTGACTTGTGCTTAAATACAATGGCTTTTGAGCTTGTTCTTGAATATTGCGGTCCTGATCTTGAATCTTGATGAAGTTGATTTGAATGCCTAAGTTTTGTGGAGAAATTGCAGTGTTTGATCTACGAGCTTTCTCTTGCTTCTTGTTAGAGTTCTGGGGGTCCTTTTCTGAATTATGAGACCCCTATTTATAGTTATGAAAAGGAAAGAGTACTGATAAAGATAGACTTTCTTTGACCAATCAAATTCAAGGGACGTGACGCCTTTTATGGGCTTTGATTTCATTGGGCCTGCTCCATAATTTTGACATATGGCATGGTCCTATTGGCTCCTTCACTTGATTTGGCATGCCATGTCTTTTCCACATGGCACTCATTTGAGCCATTAGAATATGATAATATCTTGGGCTTAACAAAGTGGGTTCATCATTTGTATCCCAAATTAATGGACTAGCCCAATAAATATTGGACCTTATTTAAATCCATACATGTTTGGACTTAAATAATTAATTCAATTATATTAGTCTACAATATTTATTTGAGACTAATATATTTTGAATTTAATATAACTTGACTTTCGTACGAATTTAAATTTAATAAAATTTAATCGCCCACACACGAATTTAAATTTAATAAAATTTAATCACCCACATAGACACAAGGGAAAGACCTAACAATGATTAAATAAAAAATATTAATTAAACTAGAGAGAAGAACTAGGATACTTTACTTAATAACTCAATTACTCTTGAATCCCGCTACATCTAAGCTACCTATCAACTTAAGAAAATAGGTAGCAACTGCCCTATTTTACAATAGTGCATAACCAAATTAAATTAGCACTAGAAAGTTCCAATACAAACTAGGGAAAATAATTCTAACTTGACATGAACTAAATAAATATCAAATATTAAATCCTAGATGAATTAGGTCAATAGTCTTGGTTTAATTTCAAAATAAATCATTTTACTAAAGATCAAAGGAGAATTTCAAAGATAAATTCTTTTTAATTATAGAAATGAGACATTTTTAAAATGTACTAAAAAATAAAAGAGTGTCGTATAAATTGAGATAGATGGAGTAACAAGAGAGCGGACTCAACCCCTACTTTGTTTGGGTTACCATATTTACATATAATGGTGTTACATCATCTTAAGGTATAATTTTGAGCGTTTCAGCCAGACACCTGGAAAGGACATTGATTCAGTCTATTATTGATTATGCATTTGTAATGATATGAAATACTATGTGCAGACTTGCCTTGTGTGCCAATAGAATAAGTTAGAGCAATGACAAACAAAAGGACTTTTTGGAGACATAACATGTTGCATAGAATCATCCATTGGAGAGCATTACTATGGACTTTTATCACTAGTTTTCCAAAGTCCAACAGGTATGGAATGATCGTGGTCATGGCGGATAGATTTTCAAAGTATGTTAGCTTCAATTCAGCCATAGTTGGTTGCACCGATAAATATGTTGTCAAACTTTTCTTCAAAAATGCGGTGAATATTGAGGCTTGTTGAGTCACATCTTTAGCGACTGAGATTGATCACTTTTTACAGAAAACCTTTAAAGAAAGTGATGCAAGTCAAGTTTACTTAAAATTGCGCACACAGAGTAGAGCTAAAGAATTTGAAGACTTTTCATTGAATCTCTAGTGTAATATTATGGGTCATGGGTCACCCATATGGACCCGACCCGACCCGACCCGATTTTGCATTTCCAATTATCTGGTAAAAAATAAGATAAGAAGGGAGCCAATTTTATTTGAAAATTAGGGGGAACAGTTACTCGATAACTGTTTAGCCGTCCAATGCTCCAAAATATATAGACTTCTTCTTCTTCAAAGCAATAGAGAGATAAGAAAAACACAAAAAAAAATCTTAAGTATCCAGAAACGTAAAAACCAGAACAACATCAACAAAGAAGATATTTAGTTTTGTGAAATATCAGTCCGTTTCCAAGAGAAACAAAATTGACTTAGAGCAAGATCCTTTCAAAAGCAAAATTCAAGATCTGCTGCAAATTCTAAGGTACACAACTTATTGCTTTTTCTCCGAAATTACTTTTAATGGTATTAGAGACTGAGTTTAAATTGCCCTGATTTCACATACTTAATCTCGATTTTAGTGTAGAAATACAAAATTGAGTTAGTACTCACATGTTAGAAATTTTGTTGACCAAATTAGCAAATACCAGTAAGACAAAAAAAATTCTTTTGATCTCCGGTAAGACTCACCACCGCTGCTCTAGTCGGACGCACCACTGATTCAGTCAGATGTTGATTCAGTCAGAGGCATAAAATATTTTTTTGTCCGACCAATTTAAAATAAAATAATGATGTGAGAGTGCTGGCAAGTGAGGAAGAAAGCGACTACCAGACATCATCTATGTAAGTAGCGCAACCTACTTTCCTACAAAGAATTATAGTCAACTTTGAGTTTTACACTCGCAGAAACATGGAGTTTTCTTTCTTTTTTGTTGTTTGTTCTGGAGAAGCCATTAAATAAATAATGTTGAATGCCTTTATTCTGTTATTAGTGTTATATTGTACTAAAAGGTGTGTAGTACAGGTACTACTAATTGTAGTACAAGTAAATATAAGGAATGAAAAGGCTATAATGTGCAGTACCGTTTGAAGGAATGGATTGTGTGGAAAGATAAACTTTTCTTACAATGGGGTCCACAGATTTTTTATTAAAGAAAAAAAAAGGGGAAAGTATGTACTACAATTTTTTTCTGAATTTATTAAAAATTAGTCCACCATTTTGTGCATCTTTCATTACTTTAAATGAAAATATGTATTTGAATTAGACTTTATACAACTCTTGTCTTAATTAGTCCATAATATTTTACTATAACAGATTTTGCCTTCTAAGATAAAAATGTAACATACGAGGTTACATTGAGTGTTTCAACCATTCTAAATGTTTCTTGGTTCATATTTCAGAAATGGCTGAACGGAGACAAACTCGAATCACTCCAAGTGGGAGTTCAGGATGTCGAGCAAAGAGACAAAGTGGAAGAACACGTCGTCGAAGGGCATATTTTCGAGGTCGAGAGATCATATGAAATAGTGTTTCCAATGCGATACAAAATTTGTTACGGAATGAAAGGGATATACGAAGGGAAAGAGAAAAGAAATTGAAACAGTTCAAGTCTTTTAAAATGTCACCTAACATTAGTGTTGCTAATTTTATACATTTGTTTGAGATGAAACGTGTAGAACTAGAAAACTATGTAGAAATCTCGAATTGGGAAGCATTAGCTATTTTAGAAAATTCTCTCTGTGACCCTTGGGGCGAGAGATTAATTGATGTTTACCATGAGATTTGGCCTAGCGAGCCTTTTTGGGTGTACATAAGTTGTCTAGAGTATTTGTGAAATGACTTTCATTTCTAGATTGATTTGTAACATGAAGTTATTATAAACTTTATATTATATAGATATTAAATTATTTATATCCTTTTATATGAATTTCATTCATTTGTATGAATTTTAAACGACTTAATTGTAAACTATCATTATAATGCACATTAAGAAATTAATTTCTAATTTTGGTTAAGTGTTTAGTTAGTATATGATGATTGGATTCTTAAGTGTCCTTTCGATTATACACTAAACATGAAACCTTTATGTGAAATGATTTACTTGAATGTGTAGCTAGCATGCATAATTGATAATAGACTTACGTAATTATCTCTTAATTCTAAGATATGGCATCTAAAAGCATAATTGTTGACTTGAACAAAGGAGAAAAACTAAATGGAGACAACTACGACATTTGGAGTCATAAGATGTGGTATATATTGGAAGAGCAAAATTCTCTTGAAGGTATTAACCATGTCTTGAGTCTACCAAAAGAGGGAAATACAGCACAACACAGAAAAGAACTTGAAGCTTATAAGGCTTGGAAAAAGGCTGACTCCATTACGCGTGGAATCATTGTAAGTTCTGTGGTTGATGACCTCATACATGAGTGTGAGGAATTTTCTACTGCCAATGCCATCTTGGCACACTTGCGAGGAATATATGGGGGTACTTCTATTACCCTCCTCAGACAACTGACTATCAAATTTGACACTTACAAGAAGCGTCATTATCAGAACATTAAACAACACCTTAGGGTGATGTCGAATATGATAGCTCAACTCAAAAGTGTTGGTCACGTTCTCTTGGATGAGTAGCAGATTCAACCAATGATTTGATCTCTTCCCAATAGTTGGGAACACCTGAAGGTCAACTTAACCCATAATGACAACATCAAAACTTTTTCTGATATTTCATGTCACGTTGAACTTGAAGATGAGCGACTTAGTGCTGCTAAAGCTGCTTCTAATGCCTTTATGGCAGAATCAAGTGGTAATAACTCTTCAAGATTAAAGCGTAAGAATAAGTGGAAAAAGAATAAGAAGGGTAAAGAGATCGAAGAAGGACCCTCTGAAAAAAAGAACAAGCCAAACTTTAAGAAGGGAAAAAAGTTTTTCAAGAAGAAAGACAAGAGCAAGATGAAGTGCTACAATTGCCAAAATCTAAGGCATTTTTCTCGTGAATTTCCTGAGGGGAAAAAGGTAGCATTTCTAAATGCATATCTAAGTGCTACATATGTTTCTAGCACTGTTTTATTAACTGAATCTTATCCTATGTGGATTGTAGACTCAGGAGCCACCGACCATGTGAGTCGAGATCGAGAAGCGTTTGTGGAGTTCCATCGAGTTTTACCTAGATCAAGGTGGATCTATGTAGGAAATAATGCAAGACTTGAAGTCAAAGGGATTGGCACTTACAAAGTAGATTTACGTGAAGGCCGATCTTTAATGTTGCATGACGTCCTATATGCTCCAGAAATTCAACAAAACTTAGTATCTGTGTATGTTATCTTAGATATTGGTTTTCATTTTCTCTTTAGTCGTAATTATGTAAGAATTAATCTAGATAATGTTTTTTATGATTTTGGACATCGCTATGACTGCTTTATTGTTTTAGATTGTAATCCTTCAACTTATAATTATTATGTTGACTGTTGTGAAATGTCGTGTTATTCTAGTAATAATGATATTGAATTACTTACATGGCATGCTAGATTGGGTCACATAGGGCAATATCAAATGAATAGATTGGCAAAGGAATGACATCTAGGTTCTTTCTCCAAAATTGAAATGCCAACTTGTCAAAATTATCTTGCCAAAAATACTACACGTAAACCATTTGGGAAGGCTAAAAGAGCCGAATTCCCATTACAATTAATCCATTCTGATATCTGTGGTCCAATGAATGTGAGGGCAAGGACTGGCGCTTCATATTTCATTACATTTATTGACGATTTCATGCGTTTTGGTTATGTCAATTTGATATCTCATAATTCAGAAGCACTTGAATGCTTCAAAAGATATATGAATGCAGTTGAGAATCAATTAGACAAAAGTATAAAGACATTAAGAACCGATAGAGGTCGTGAATATTTGTCAAAACAGTTAAAAGAACTGTGTATTGAAAAAGGCATTATCAAACAATTGACTACTCCTTATACACCTCAACATAATGGTGTAACCGAAAGAAAGAATAGAATATTGTTGGATATGACAAGGTCCATGATGACGCAGGAAAATTTACCAATCTCTTTCTGGGGAGATGCGTTATTAACTGTAGCCTACATATTGAATAAAGTGCCTTCTAAATTAGTAACTTCTACTCCTTATGAATTATGGACTGGTAATGAACCAAACTTTAATGATCTACAACCTTGGGGTTGTGCTACATATATTAAAGATCGTTTTGATAAGTTTGGAAAACTAAGTCTAATGGGAAAGAAATGTATCTTTGTAAGATACTCTGAACACTCCAAAGGATATGTGTTCATTGGTGAATTGGAAGATGGAAGTACTACTGAAATTGAATCATGAGATGTCACATTCCTAGAAAATAATTTTTCAAAAAGGAATCAAATAAAGGAAAATGAACCTCTTTATGAAATGTTGAATTCAGATAACCAAATAATGTCGTAGGACATGCTTGATAATTCAATTGATCGAGAAATGATTCCTGGTCCAAGTGGGAGTTGTGCATCCCAAAATCCTATTGAGTAATCTGAACTTCAATTACGTAAGAGTACCAGAAAAGGTGTGCCTAAATGATTTTATGAGATTGAGGATTACGTCTTTCTGGTATCTCCCACAGAATTAGATGAACCTAATTCTGTGACTGAGTCTTTATCGAGTCCTGAAAAAGATGAATGGATAAAAATGATGAAAGAAGAATTAGAGTCCATGAAAACCAATAAATTTTGGAATCTAGTTGATCTTCCTTCTGGGCGTAAATCTATTGGGAACAAATGGATTCTCAAAGTCAAATGCAAATCAGATGGATTAATAGAAAGGCACAAAGCACGATTGGTGGCAAAAGGTTTTACTCAAGAAGCTGGAATAGATTATGAGGAAACTTTTTCACCAGCTGTGAAATTCACCTCAACTCTCCTGCTTTTGTCTATAGTTACACGTTTAGATTTAGAATTACACCAAATGGATGCAAAGAGCGTTTTTCTCAATGGAGAACTAAAAAAGAAAATCTACATGGAACAACCTGTAGGTTTTATTGCTAAAGGACAAGAAAAAAAGGTTTGTAAATTAAACAAATCAATATATGGCCTTAAGCAGTCTTCAAGGCAGTGGTACCTGAGATTTCATAAGGAAGTGATTTCATTTGAATTCACCATAATCGATGAAGACCATTGCATCTATGTGAAAAAGTCCAACGAAATGTTTGTAATTCTTTCACTTTACGTGGATAATATTTTATTAGCTGGAAATAATTTGGAGTACGTGAAAACTGTGAATTTATGGCTTTCAAAGTCATTTGACATGAAACATATGGGTGAAGCAGACTATATATTGGGTGTTAAAATCCAAAGAGACCATTCCAAGAAAATTTTGAGCCTATCTCAAGAAACATACATAATGAAAATTTTGGAACATTTTCGAATGAATAGTTGTAAATCCATGGATACTCCTATAGCAAGAGGTGAAACTTTAAGCTTTGAAATGTGTTCAAAGACTAAAAAAGAAAAAGAAGACATGTCTCGAGTACCATATTTCAGTGCAGTTGAGATTTTAATGTACGCTATGATATGTACTCACCCAGACATTTGTTATGCCGTAGGTCCGGTTAGCAGGCATCAATCTAATCCCGGAAGAGATCATTGGAAAGCAATAAAGAGAATATTTTGATACCTGAAAGGAACTGCTAATTATTCACTATGCTATACTGGATCCAATTTATCCATAAGAGGTTATACAGATGCTGATTGGGCTGGTGACCGGTATGATAGAAAATCAACTTTCGGTTACGCCTTCTTGCTAAATGGTGGTGCAATTTTGTGGAAAAGTAAGAAACAAACTTGCACAGCCCTATCAACTATGAAATCAAAATTTGTGGCTTGTGCATCTGCAGTACAAGAAGTTTTTTGATTGAAGAGATTCTTTTAGCATTTGAACATCGCAAAGAATTCTAAGGGTCCCATGATTTTATATTGTGACAGTCAAGCGGCTATCGCATATACGAAGGATCCTAAATATCACAGCAAGACCAAGCACATAGATATTAAGTATAACTTTATAAGAGACATTGTAGCAAGTGGAGAAATAAATTTACAATACATTCCTACAAGAGAAATGATAGTCGATCTCTTTACTAAGGCGATATCTAGAGACTTGTATGAGAAAATGTTATGGCTCTAGGTTTATGTAGGATATGATTATGTTTATGTATTGTTGATGACTTGATCATAATTATTATCAATATAAGAATCTTAAATTTATGTTCAATCTCATATGCATGCGAAAATGTGTTTAATTAATACAAAGTGTCGAACAAGTTGCGAGATTGGCTCTCTCACACGAGAAATCACCTCTTAAGTCGAGGAAAGTGAAGAAAACAATTCCACCATAAGATAATGACTTGTTTTGTAAAGCCAGATGTGAGTTTCTGTAATAATATGGATTTGAGGATCATTAAAGAAAGAAACTCAGGTTAGACATTAGAGATGTCTAGACCTAGATCTGTACGATGTTGAGTGACTAAGATAATAAGACACATGCACCAATATAAGGTGATAACATCGTAGCATGTGCTTTATACCACGTGTGCTTAGCGACCATTAGGTTAATTGAAGAATGTATCCCTGCTTCTTTATTATGTGAAACCCTAAAAAGTTATTTTAACTTTTCATTGAAATACCCTTAGACCTTTAACTGTTTCTTAAAGTTTCAATCAGTGTTGCTACTTCAGCATGTTACTAATAGCCATGAGACATTCAGCAATGCGGTGCATGTCTAAAAAAGCAATTGATCAGAACAGATAGATTCGAGTGGAAAGGGAAGACAATTAAAATGAATATTTTAACTTGTTTACACAAGTTGGCAATTACACTAACTAGGTAAGAGTCAAGTGTAATTGTTTATATAAAGTTAACCATGAACTCGAGTTCACCTCTTTAAGAGGATGAGAGATCGGATAAGTAACTACTGAAGTAGTGAATGATGTTTGGGGTATTGTGAGTATTAGTATCCTCGTATTAGTAGAGAATTATTTCCATAAGTGATTGGATTCCTAAATGTAGCTTGTAAAACCTTATAGGTAAAGCTCGTTATGCCCATAGGTCGCATAAGCTATTTGTCGTACTAATTAGCGATTTGTTGATATGGTACTGGTGCGGGTCTCGTCCACTATGTGCTAAGTGGGAGATGTAAGATTATGGGTCATGGGTCACCCATGTAGACCTGACCTGACCCGACCCAATTTTACATTTCTAATTATTTGGTAAAAAAAATGATAAGAAGGGAGCCCATTTTATTTGAAAATTAGAGGGAACAGTTACTCAGTAACTGTTTAGCCGCCCAATGCCCCAAAATATATAGACTTCTTATTCTTCAAAGCAATATATAGATAAGAAAAACACAAAAAAATTCTTAAGTATCCAGAAACGCAAAAACCAGAACAACATCAACAAAGAAGGCATTTAGTTTTGTGAAATATCATTCTGAATCCAAGAGAAACGAAATCTACTTAGAGCAAGATCCTTTCGAAAGAAAAATTCAAGATCCGCTGCAAATTCTAAGGTACACAACTTATGATTTTTTCTCCGAAATTACTTTTCTCTAGTTAAGAGTATTGGAGAGTGCCTTGGGATAAAGACTTGAAGTCCAACAACTTACTCAAATGAAAGTACAAGGAAGGAGGAAAAAAAGAGGCTATGTATACAACTAACTATTCCATGAATTCTCATGAATTCACCAAATGGAAGACAACCAAACAAGAACCTTACTTCATTAAGAGTATATTTAAATTAACTAATGTATTTCTTGTGTATTCTAGCATAAGTAGTAGCTTTCTTATTTCTCTAGTGGAGATTATTGATTTTGAAAGAGTGAAACTTATGTGAGAGTTGGGGCTAATTCCTTTGCTACTTGAAATGTTAATGGAATTGATTGATTGAGAAAATAATTCCTCTTGAGGCTATCTCGATAGTATATATAGGTGATTTTGGTATTCTTAATAGGATGCCTAAGTTTTAGTATAGTCGTGATTGCCTATTAGTTCCGTTTTTGTATCTTACTTTATAGAGTTGGTGTTTTTTTAAAATTCTATTTGAGAGTACTAGTTGATCTATAGTAATTGCTCTCAATTCTTTTTTATTTTGTGTCTATATCCCATCTTTACTTTTTTGTTCTTAAAATTTAGGATTTGTTTCATCTTCCATGTTATCGATATCACATCAGAAAGTTGTTTGATATGCTTAGGATAAAGTTTCATATCTCCACTAGTTTTCACCCACAGGTGTATGGACAGATGAAATAGGTCAGTGCCTTTTTGGAGTTTTATTTAAGGCACTTTGTGAGTTCATATCAAAAAGATTGGATGAGGCTCTGATACATAGCCCAATTCTTATATAACTTGTAACAGGGTGAGTTCATCGGGCATACACCATTCAAGTTAGCCATAGACCAGCAGCCACAAACTCTATATCTACTACGATTACATTCAAGGGCAAGAGTTTAGAGGCTTACCATATAGTCAATGGTTAGAGGATCTAACTTGACTCTACTATGTCTTTCTTGGACAAGGCAACAAAGTATATGAACAATTTCATTGACTACAAACATCGTCCCGCACATTATAAGGTTGGGGATATGATTTTGATAAATTTTAACTCGAGACAATTTATGGCACTATCAATTATGTTTAAGAACTTGGTGCAGAAGTATGAGGGTTCTTTAGTATCGTGGCAATGGTGGATAAGATCTCATATAAGTAAAGAGTTATCGCCTCATTTCAAGGTTCATCACATCTTTCATGCCAATACACTCAAAACATACCATAAAGACAAGGATGATTTCAGTCTAGGTCAGTCAAGTCGAGCATCTATTATCATTACCGCCTTGCATGATTGAGATATTGAAGTTATCATTGACTACCAGGCAAACAAACAATAAGAACAAACTGTCATTATTATGCTCCTCATCCATTGAAAGGGGAAATCACCAGAGGAAGTCACATGGGAGCAGTATAAAAACTTATGGAAATTCAAAGACAAGATTCGACAGCTTATGCAGCAGCACACATCGCGATCACGCAATATTAGATAAGTGAGTGATAACACGCTATGACATCATATTATTTAGGCGTCATTCAAGCTATTTTTGTCATTGGGGAATAACGAAAAAATAATAATAACAATAATATTATTTAATTATTGACAAAATATTATATTAATAATATTAACAATACAATAACATAACAGTGTATAATATTATTGCTATCTTAGAGATAATACTGTAATCAATATGGCAACTATAACAGTAATCTAACTGCTTCTTAACCAGTTAATATATTAATTATACTTGAGTCGCACTAGGCACTATCCTAAGAAACTATTTCAGCAGTGTGAAATATTTTTCCAGGATTAAACAAGCACTTCCCTGATTAATTAGAGGATATTCAGAGTTAAATAAGTCTTCCCTAATTAAACAGAGAATACATGAATCAATAAAATTATTAATACAAATACCAACAAGTTAAAATATAAAATTGGTTGTTAAACAAACCCAAGCCAAAAGCTTCAGCCAAGAATGAAGAGGAAATTATTGGGGACTTGAGAAAGAACAAAAGCAGAATGTTGTAAATATGGAAAAGAAAGGAGCTAGCTGCTTATTTTCTATGTTTTTCACTAGTTCACCCATTTGAGGATATATTAATATAGAGAGAGAGAGAGAGAGAAAGGTAGGCGGTAGAACATTGGAAAATAAAGAAAGAATCTCCTTTCTCTCCAAGCAATGAAACAGCTTCTAAAACATATTTCTTGATGGCTTTCAAAGTAAGCATTCTCAAGTCCATCTCTTAATAATTCTCAAAATATATTTAAAGACATGGCTTTTTCAATATACTTCAAATGTAAATTATTTTGAAATAACTAAATAATTTCCTACAATCCCCACATTATTTCAAAATAATTTATAGAAAAAGAATTTTAACTTGTTGGATTTGCATGGACAAAATGTAGTAGGTTTGGTGTGTTTTGAACTATGAACTAAACTTAGACCAATAAAATTTAACTTACAGAATTACCGGTGAAATATAATATTTCTATGAACCGAATAATTTTTGTTGTAAGCCAGAGATTTATCAATCACATTTTGACCGAAATTTTGTTGTTCAACGTGGTTTTACGCCAATAGGCTATGCGCGCGCCTATTATTCATGAAAGCTCTAGAGACTAAGGTCAAAAGTCTCATAGGAACGGCTTCATTCCACTTCTCATATAAGTGAATTCATCAAGTGTACACTGCTTTAAATACACCATCCATAAGGACTATGAATTCATTAAGAGTCAATAACTCATCCCTCTATTTTATTAGCAGTTCAGGCACTCTCAATAAGAGCGCAAAGTCAATATCGACTTGTTATTACCCATATGAACCTACTTCATGGGATCTCCAATCACATAGGTTAGGTTACCATCTTTATTGACAATCATATTGACCTTAACCCCATCTCTTTTGATGTTTGAAGAATTAATTTCCTTCCCACGGGTTTAGTCAGCGAATCGGCCGAATTCAATTCTGACTTTACATAATCAATGAAAATTATTCCATCTCTCAGCAGCTGCTTAATAATATCATGCCTCAATTTCAAATGTCTACTCTTACAACAGTAAGATTTATTCTTCGCAATAGCAATTGCGGCTTGACAATCACAGTGTATATACACGGGAGGCATCAGATCAACCTTTTTTAAAGGGATATTAGACAATAGATCATCCTTTTTCAAAGGGATATTAGACAATTGATCATTCTTTTTCAAAGGGATATCAGGCAACAAATCATCCTTGTTCAAAGGGTTATGAGGCAAAAGATCATTCTTTTTCAAAGGGCTATGAGACAACAGATTATCCTTTTTAAAAAAGGATATTCACTAAGAAATTTCTTAGCCATTCAGCCTCAGTACCAGCTAACTCCAGAGCCACAAACTCTGATTCCATAGTTGATCTAGCAATGATCATCTGCTTAGCTGATCTCCATGATACTGCACCTCCACCAAGCGTGAATACATAACCACTAGTGGATTTTGTCTCATCTGAATCAGAGATACAATTTGCGTCACAATACCCTTCTAAGGTTGAAGGAAATCTACTGTACGAGAAACCATAATTCATGGTTTCTTTCAAATATTTCATCAATCGCATTAATGCAGACCAATGCTCATTATTTGAATTATGAGTATATCTACTCAGTCTATACACAGCATAGGCTATATCAGGCTTAGTAAAATTCATTAAATGTATTAGACTCCCAATAATCTGTGCGTACTTAGACTGAGCAACTAGGTCACCATTATTGTTTTTTAATTCAGAATTAGCATCATAAGGAGTGGCTACAGGAGTTACCTCCTAACATTCGAACTTCTTTAGAAGTCTTTACATATAATGTTCTTGTGACAACATTATACCATCTTCACTCCTTATAACTTTAATTCCTAATATCATATTCACATCACCCAGATCTTTCATATCAAAGTTAGTAGATAAAAATGATTTGGTACGCTCCACAATATTTAAATATGTACCAAATATAAGCATGTCATCAACATATAAACAGATTATTACATAATCATTGTCTACCACCTTTGTATAAACACATTTCTCCACCTCAATAGAAGAAAAGCCATTTTTATTAAGACTTGATCAAATTTTCCATGCCACTGTTTTGGAGCTTGTTTAAGGCCATAAAGAGATTTAATTAATTTACAAATTTTATTTTCTTGTCCAGATATTACACATTCTTCAGGTTGAACCATATAAATTTCTTCTTCTAAATCGCCATTTAAGAAAGCTGTTTTTACATCCATTTGATGGATAAATAACTTATGAATTGATGCCAAAGCAATTAATATTCGAATAGAAGTAATTCTTGTTATTGGTGCAAATGTATCAAAGTAATCAATATTTTGCTTTTAAGAAAATTCTTTAGCTACTAACCTAGCTTTATATTTATCTAAAGATCCATTCGAATTAAGTTTCTTTTTGAAAATCCATTTACAACCAATTGGTTTTGCACCAGGAGGTAAATCAGTTAAAATTCATGTATTATTTTTCATAATTGAATCAAGTTCAATTTTTATTGCCTCTTTTCAAAATTTAGCATCAGAAGATGATATAGCTTCAAAATAATTTGATGGTTCATTATCAACAAGAAAAGTTTGAAAATCATTTCCATAAGAGAAATATTCTTTTCTAGGCCTTTTACTCCTTCACAGTTCCTCAATATTAGAGGTCGATTCATTTTCTGTTTCAACAGGTGCATGAGAGATCACATAGTGAAAAAATATGTTCAAAGAATTCAGCATTCTTTGTCTCAATTATAGTATTAATATCAAGTACATCACTTTTCAAGACAATAAATCTGTTTGTAGCACTATGTTCAGCATATCCAATAAGCATACAATCAGCAGTTTTAGAACCTATTTTCCTCTTTTTAGATTCAGGAAGAAGAATTTTCGCAAGGCAACCCCACACTTTTAAATATTTCAAATTAGGTTTATAACCTTTCCATAATTCATAAGGAGTTTTGTCAGTTCTTTTATGAGAAATTCTATTTTGTAAATGACATGCAGATAAAATAGTTTCACCCCACAAATTATCAGGTGCACAAGAGCTAATTAGCATAGAATTCATTATTTCTTTCAGTGTCTTATTTTTTCTTTCAGCTACACTATTAGACTCAGGAGAATAAGGCGGAGTAAGTTCGTGAATAATACCTTCTTTTTCACAAAAAGCAATTAAAGATACATATTCTCCACCTCTATCAGATCTAATTCTCTTGATTTTTCTACTAAGTTGATTTTCAACTTCAGATTTATAAGACACAAAAACATCAAATGCATCATCTTTATTTCAAAGCAAATACAACTTAGTAAATCTATAGAAATCATCAATAAAGGTCACATAATATCTTTTACCACCTCTAGTCATAGTTTGTTTTAAATCACCCAAATAATCAATGATAACAATTAAGTTTCTCTATCAACTGAAAAACATGACTTTTTAGTAATTTTAGCTACAACAAATATTTCACATTTATCAAAATTACTTAAGTCTAAACCAGATATTAAACTAAGTCATTGCATATTCTTTATATATTTAATATTAACATGTCCTAATCTAGCATGCCATAAAGAAATAAACTCAATCATATAAGCAGAAGCTAATACATTATTATTGATAATATCAAGTATATAAAGTCCATGATTACAACGTCCATTTCTAATAAGAATATCATATTTAGTTAATATGACCTCATTATTTTCAAATATAACCTTTATTCCAGCTTTTCCTAATAATGTCACATAAATCAAATTAATTCTGATATTAGGAACATGCAACACATTACTCAATGCCAAGGTTTTACCAGATGTGAATTTGAGAAGAACTTTGCCTTTTCCAAGAACTTGAATAGTTCTCGAGGTCCCAAAATAAACAATTTCTTCTTCTTTCTCAACTGGGGTGTATGATACAAAATCATTTTTATTTATACAAATGTGTCTGGTAGCACCAGAGTCTACCACCCAATTTCTCACATTGGTTTCAATATTCATTTCTGAAATGACCGCAATAATTATATCATCCGTTTTAGTCAAATTTATTTTTAACTTAGCGGGATTGTCATTTTTTTCACATATTCTCTTGTATTGAGATGCATTTTCAATGAAGATTCTATTATTAACATTAGGCATGCAACCAAGTGTATTTTCAGACATGTATTCTGCAGTACGATAACCTTTTGACAAACTGATTAGAATGGAAGCATCCAGAGCAACACCAGCATCAGTATTATCAACGGTCTTAGGATCAAAACTATATGCCCTAATTTCTTAGATTGTTGGGAAATAACGAAAAAATAATAATTACAATAATATTATTTAACTGTTGACAAAATATTATATTAATAATATTAACAATACAATAACATAACAGTGTATGATATTATTGCTACCTTAGAGATAATACTGTAACCAATATGGCGACTATAACAGTAATCTAACTACTTCTTAATCAGTTAATATATTAATTATACTTGAGTCGTGCTAGGTACTGTCCTAAGAAACTATTTCAGCAATGTGAAATGTTTCCTCAGGATTAAACATGCACTTTCCTGATTAATTAGAGGATATTTAGAGTTAAATAAGTTTTTTCTAATTAAACAGAGGAGATAAAAATCAATAAAATTATTAGTACAAATACTAATAAGTTAAAATATAAAATTGATTGTTAAACAAACCCAAGCCAAAAGCTTCAGCCAAGAATGAAGAGGAAATCGTTGGTTACTTGAGAAAGAACAAAAGCAGAATGTTGTAGTTATGGAAAAGAAAGGAGATAGCTGCTTATTTTCTATGTTTTTCACTGGTTCACCCATTTGAGGATATATTAATAGAGAGAGAAAGGTAGGCGGTGGAACATTGGAAAATAAAGAAAGAATTTCCTTTCTCTCCAAGTAATGAAACAACTTCTAAAAAAACATTTCTGATGGCTTTCAAAGTAATACTTCTCAAGTTCATCTCTGATTCTCAAAATATATTTAAAGACATGATTTTTTTAATATATTTTAAATATAAAATTATTTCAAAATAACTAAATAATTTCCTACACATGTGTACAGGAGACGATCATATAGGATGACATTCTAGAGACATGGTGATTTCCGCAGCTTTGAAGATCTTAGGATTAAATAAATTTGAAGGGAAGATCCTTGGAACATTCTAGGTATATAAAGAATTTCAGAAGAGGGACTTATGTTTTAAGTATTCGAGACACTGCAACAATGTGCATATATTACTATAAAATACGTGGTAGGTAAATATAAAAACTTATGTGGCTAAGTATTTTATCTATTATAATTTTTTCCTAGCATGCCTAGCTAGAAGTGGCTTAACTAAAAGTCAACTACAAATTTTAATATTTCATGGCTAAGGATTAATACCTATTGCTACAAGAATTTTTGTGTTGTGGCTATTCTAAAAATATATAATTGTCACGGAAATATATATTTATAGCTAATAGCTTTGCCACAAAAAAATCTACTTTATAACTATTTTATACTTTAGACACAAAAGAAATTATTGTGGCAAAAGACATAATTATTTTGCCACAAAATTGAAATATGTAGCTATATGTTTAGCTACAAATTTAATTTTTTATAGCTACCAACTGAACGGTCACAATATCTGTAATTATATTTTAAAAATAATATTTTATTATGACCAAATTTTTTATTACATTTTAATTTTATAGATCCATTTCTTTCATTAGTGACCATAAATTTTTTCGACGTTACTTTCTTAATTTTTTAAAATTCTTAAAACCATATTCATATTTTCTGAAAACTAAAACCATAATAAGCTTTGAATATCACTTCATTTATAATGACGTTCGAATAATTTCAAATCTTAATTCTAAAATATACAATTGTAATGTTTAAGTTAATTTTAGGGTTTTTGCCCTAATTTTCTTATCAAATTTAGGTTTTACTTTTCTTAGAAGGAAAATAAAAGTAATATCATAATTACTTTTACTTTTCCTAAAAGGAAAATATAAAACTTTTTCATATTTGGCTAACCTCTTTTTGGAGGAAAGGTTTTGAAACTCTATAAATAGAAGACTCCCTTCTCATACAATAATACAATAGCATCCACAATGTAGTTCTTAAAAGAGTCTTGTTCAGAGGAGACTTCTCTCATAGTTTTCAAGTTTTTAAATAATATTAGATTTTTAAAACATATGTAGGTTAATTGGCCAAACCATAATTAACAATATGTTTTTAGTATTTTATATTGTGTCGTCTCAATTATCAATGGTTTGATTTGCAACTTTAAGCTTCTGCATGACGCCCTCTCGATTTTGAACCCAACAAGTGGTATCAGAGTCTATGGTCCAATGGTTCGATGGTTCATATTGAGGACATTTTGAGATCAAAGTTGCAACAATTTGATGATGATGAAGATCTCTTTCCAGCTACATGTGGAGAAATGTTTCAAATAAATTTTCAACAATCCTGCCGCTAATTCATCTTTAAAATCAAAGTCAATTTTCAACTCATGCTTATTTTTAACGTTTGGGCCCCTTTCAACTTGTGCATTTACTTTTAACGCATGGGCTCCAGTCTTAACTTGTACTCACTTTCAATGCACAAGGTTTCACTTTCAACCCTATTTACTTACAACACAGGGCTCCAACAATATCAACTCATGTTTTTATTTTTAACGTATAGGGCTCTAATTTTTAACCCATATCAACTTTTAATCATGGTACGCAGCAATAATATATGAAGATCATGTGAAGTTGGACCAACTTATGTCAAGGAACTCAAGCCAAAAAGCGGAGATTTGTTAGAATTTTTGTCTCGATTTTCTTATCAAATTTAAGTTTTACTTTTCTTAGAAGGAAAATAAAAGTAATACCATAATTATTTTAAACTTTCCTAAAAGGAAAATATAAAACTTTTTAATATTTGACTAACCTCTTTTTGGAGGAAATGTTTTAAAACTCTATAAATAAAAGACCCCCTTCTCATACACAATATAATAGCATCTATAATATAGCCCTTAAAAGAGTCTTGTTTAGGGGAGACTTCTCTCATAGTTTTCATGTTTTTTAATAATAGTACTTTTTTTAAAAATATGTTGGACAATTGGCCAAACCATAATTAATAATATGTTTTTAGTATTTTATATTGTGTCATCTCAATTATCAATGATTTGGTTTGCAACTTTAAGCTTCCATCTGACGTCCTCTCGATTTTGAACCCAACATTAATATCATTCTAAACCCAAAATTTTCTACAATTACAGGAGACAATATAGAGTTTGTCACAAACAAATTTACTAATGAGAGACTAAGCAATAAGAGAGAACTCAAAGTTAAATTCATGTCAAAATAAAAATTGTGTATTATAAATTTTACAGATTTCACATCAAAATTAACAAAAATAGACTAAGTATTTGATTTGGGGATGAGAGATATTGATCGTATTGCGTTTAAGGACGAAGCTGTTTCACTTTATGCATCAAGATTGAATCCATAAGCTTCTTACATCCAAATATTAAAATGCATCCTATAAATTCAAAAAAAGAAAAAACAATAATAATTAGCATATCTAAGAGAAACTTTGATATAAGATATAAGTTTTAAGTACTTTGTTGTTATGCTAATAGAACCTCAATAAAGAGATTAGTAAACACATCTATATTTTATCTAACTAGTTAGAATAGCCCTCACAATTTAACCTCAAATTAATATAAAGAAAATTAAAAAAAACACTAAAATATGAATATATCTCGAAGGAGAATGACCTAAAGTTAACAGTAAAGTAAAAAGAAAAATACGTAAAAGGGGGGAGTGTGGCGACTGAGAATGGAATGAGCATATATAGTACTTAGGTCTTCTATTGGCCTTAGGGGTTGCTTGGTAGAGTGTATTAAAAATTTAATGAATGCATTATTTTTGTGTATTAGCAGTATCATGTTTAATATCAATTTTTAGACTATACATAATTAATACTTGTACTAATTATACACTCTATGTAATAGTAATACACATCATTTTCTACATATTAATAATATTAGACTTTCAACACATGTTTTAACTTGTTAATGACATTATTAGTCCTTAAATTATTTTCCCGCTTTCTTTTCCCACCATATCAAGAAGTTGTTCTCTCTGTTTTTGAACTTTGCCAAGAAACAGAGAGGGTCATATTCTCATGTTGCTTGTTATTCAAAATTAATGGTATTGCTTTCTTGTTTGGTGATCGTACAACTTGGTTTATTTCAGGTAGTCATTTTAGTGTGGATTTGATGCATAGGAAAGCAGAGGTGAAGGCTACAGTCACTGATGAAATGAGGAGCATGATTGATCGGGACAAAAGCATTGATCCATCCAGAGATGGAGCAAAACCATGCTACAGAGAGTTGGATAACTTTATGCATTTTGTATATTTTATGATTTATAACTCTACACGGCTCTCTGCTGGATTATTCTTGTTTTTCGACTTCTTTCTCTTTTTGGTCATAATTTAATCGATTTCGTCGCCAGGATTTTTGGATTTAGAGAATAAGTGAAAATTGGATTTTCCTTTTCGTATAACTGTTGCTAGTTCTTTGTCTGTCTTGAAAACAGATTGTACAAGAATGGGTTTAACGAAGGATAATTTAGTAAACAAGCATTCTTTTATAAAAAATATATAAATATATATTACCTTTAATACATCAAACCAAATATTAGGTAAAAAATAAAATTATGTGTAACTAATACCATCATCATTAATACCTGCATTAATAATACAAGTACTATAAATACACATTATTTAACGTTATTCTTATACATTCTATCAAACTACTCGTTACTCTCTTATTAGTTGTTACTTTTTATTTTGATTTCATTATCTAAGTTTTTTTTTCACTTCAACAAGTAATGTTATTTGGTGTTCTAGGACAAAAATCTAAACATATTAAAACAGTAAATATATGGAACTAAATTATGTATGAAAAACAAAGAGTATAAATATATAACTTAATCAAGTAAAATAAAATAAAAAATTAACTAGTATTTAATTATAGTTATGATAATATTTTTTTCTTCATAATATTGGATTATTAAAATAGTATTAGACAATTATATCAATAATTCTTTTACTCAACTTATAAAAATAAATTCTTTATTAAATTAACTAATTCCATCAAATCTTTTTAAACTCATTACAGACATTTACAAGAAAAGATTTAGAGTCTAAATTCGTTTTGTATTGATAATTTTGCTGATTTCACTTCTTTTTTTAATTGTGGAATTCATAAAAGAAAAAAATATATAGAAATACAACATATTTAAAGTTATTTCACTTTAGTCGAGGGTTTTTCTTTCAATTTTTAGTCATTTTTATTTAAATATACACTATTATTTTGGTAACTAGTTAAATATACACTATTAAAGCTTGAAATCTCAACGTGAAATGTTAATTGAATTTATATAAAGTTTAAAAATAATTTTTATATTCATTAAAAATAACATAATTATATCTTAAAATTAAAATTTTGACCTTTTGTAAGCTTCATTTCTTATAATAAGCTAAACAAAAGTTATTTAAGTTATACATTATATCAAAAGATTATCACTTTTAATTATAATTTTGACAATAATTGTTAAGCTACATGTGTAAAGCACGTATACTAAATTAGTAGATATAAAATACAAGCAAAGATAACCACCCACACCATTAAATTGCACCGAGGTAGTCGTGTTTTTTATTTTCAATTGCATAGTCCACTATTTTTTTATCGCAGTGTTTTTAAAATCCGGTAAACAATATTATACAAAATGCATTTTTTTATCCAAAAAAAAATATATTTATACAATTATACAAAGAGTTAAGTCGTCTTCTTTGCATTAATATATTGAATTCCTCCTCCTCCTTCTTTTTCCTTTTTTTTCAAAAAAAATATATAATCGAATATATATATATATATAAACAACTGACTAATTTAAATTACTTAAAGAAATTAATAACATCAAATCATTTGAGCAAATATTGCATTCATTTTTAACGTTAATTATTGTTTTTTAATAATTTATCTTTTTGTATGTATTTTCTGTTAATTAATTAACGTGACGTACACGTATATTAAAATTATAAGAAATACTTATTATTTCTTTTAAATGAATATAGTGTTACAAATATTGTAACTTCAATTGCAATATTATAGACTTCATTTTTTTTGTATGTCATCTTTTATATTGACATGACATACAAGTGTAATGCACGCAAACAAAGCTAGTAAGTTTTAATATACACTAACTTACCTATAATTTTTTTAAAAAAATTAACAACAGCAAATTCTTCCCATGACAAAAACTAATAATTAGCTATGAAAATTTGTTATAGCAATACATTTGTGGCTAATCACTTAACTATTGCAGCTAGTAAGTTTAGTATATACTAACTTACCTATAATTTTTGTAACAACAGAATTCTGCCCATGATAAAAACTAATGATTAGCTATGAAAATTTGTAATAGCAATAAATTTGTGGCTAATCACTTAACTATTGCCGCACATTTTAATTATTTGAAGTAAAAATATTTATTTAGCTATAAAATTTAATGTCAAATTATTTTATTGTGTCTGAAAAGTTATTATTGCTATGAAAACTTTTATCACGTGGCAAAAACTTATGATTAGCTATTGTAAACATCTAATTTTTTTATCAAACCTAACGTTTATACGTCATTTTAGTGTTCAATTTATTTATTTATTTAAATCTAAATTAGATATTGTAAGTTTATTTTATTTTTATTAAGTTTGGTTTAATAGTTTTGAAAAATACAAAAATAGAGTCACATTTTAGATAAGTTTTTATTTTCATTATTATTATTTATTTATTTAAAAAAGGAAAAATTAAATTATGTTGTTTTCTTCTTTTACAACAGCAACAACAACAAACCCAGTGTATTCCCACCTAGTGGGGTCTGGGGGGTAAGATGTACGCAGAACATACCTCTACCTCTGGTGATAAATAAACAATCTAGTGATATTAATATTTTCTTAATCATATTTCTAAGACTAGCTATTTAACTTATTTGTATTTTGTTAGTTTTAAATAAATTTTATTATTTTAAATTATTTAAAATATTGATTAAAAAAAAAGAAAAAGAGAAACCTAAAACTACCTAATATCCCCATTCCCCTTAACCTAAACTACCCATTCCCACACCCTAAAACCACCCCCATTTTTCTCTCACAAACTCCCTCAACTGCACACATGCACACACAACACTCTCCTATATATGTACATACACCACACACGGACAAAGGAAATCAAAAGGGAGAACATTACAGGGGAGGAGAAGAAAAAGAACAACCTACAAAAGAAAAGAAAAAACAAGAAACAGAAAAGGAGTGAGGGAGATTATAGAAAAAGAAGCAGAAGAAGTTTGAAAAGCAAAAGAAAAAAAAGAGAAGGAAAAGAAAAGAAAGAAAACAAGAGAAAAATAGTAGTAAAAAAAAAAAGAAAATAGGGAACAGAGAAGAGGAAGAAGAAACACACAGTCGAAGGATTTAGAGTTCGGATTCCGTTTCGAGTTTTCCTATAACAGTGTCCTCCTTACTCGGTGTAATTTATCACGACGATTTTTACCCAATCCTGTAATATTATTTTATAAAGCTATTGTGAAGCAATGCAGGAACAAAGTTCAAATGGCTCCATGCACTTGTTTAGTATCAAAAGTCTCTTTTATCGTTGTTCGCCAATTACCTGTGACTATCTTTTATATAGTGCAATTGATGTGGATATTTGTTGTTAACTAAATGTGTTCATGTTACGTGATGTATTTTCGTTTGAATATATTTCGTCAACATGAATGTCTATATTTAGTTATTATTCAAATTGAAGAAGTAAAGGATCTATATATTATGTATTTTACTTGAGGTTCTAGTTACTAATAATAAAAAAAAAAAGATAAGTTATTCACTTTACCCGGAAGATTACCTTTTATATACTTACTAATATTAAATAATTATTCTTAGTTAATTATTCCAGTTACTAATAATAAAAACAAGATAAGTTATTCACTTCACCTGGAAGATTACCTTTTATATACTTACTAATATTAATTAATTATTCTTAGTTAATTATTCTTAGTCATAAATGAAGTGTGCATGTGAATAATTAAAAATAAAATACGACATCTTATTCCAGAGTCTATACCTGCAATCTCCTTGTGTGCGATCATAATATTATTACAATAGAGAATATCATGCAGGTGACCATTATGTCTTGCTAATACCAAAAGAGTATATTATTATTTCACAGTATCTACTACTCCCCATGTGTGCATAGTATTATTATTTTAATGTCAAAGAATATAATGCATGTGATACTTATAAGTTAAATCGTCTATTATACTACTAACTTGTATATAAGACTAGCCTTACAAGTTGAAGTTATGTGAATAGGTAAAATGAAGCTTTACTTTCTGTCATGTTGCATTGTAGGGTAGGGTCAGAATACTTTTTGGGGTTTTTCTAAAATGATTTGGTTCGTCTTGTATCTGTGTAAGTTATGGTGGTGTTCTATTAATAGCCAATTTTATTTAATGTAAAGAAAAAAAAATAGTAGGCAAAGTACAAAGACAAAATTAAGAGGCATGATTTTTCTGTTATGAATTTCAATGGATAATGGGTGATGAACAGTTAGCAACAGGAAAGATGCATGGAAAAATACTTGTGGCGGAAATATTGATTATCTTAGTATTTTTTGTCTTTCAAGTTTCAGTGTACTTAGTTACTATGTGTTTTCACTGTGTTCTCTTTCCGTGTGAGATGGAAATGGTCTTTAGAGATTTCTTGAAAAATTATTCATGTAAAATTGTATACATCCATCATTAAGATTTGCTTGGTAGTATTTCTTATTCTTGAAGTCAACTTCCTACTTCAAAAAGATTCCGAAAAGTGACTTTACATAAAAATGGTTAAAAAATAAAAGAATGGAAAAATTCATTTGCAAGTGAGCGAATTCGAAAAAGAATGATTTAGGACCTTGATCTTTAGAAAATTAAGAATTCAATATACAAGTGAAAATTAACGATGAAGTTGGAAAACCCTGCCATCGATCATTCGTTATAATAAAATTAATATGTCATAGATTTTGTATTTAAATTTCTATAGTCAATCACCATTCTACTTTTTCTTCTTTTTTGTTCACTATGTTTATTTAATATAAATGCATTATGTTTACTATTGCTTCTTTGTCTATACTGTTTTTCTAATAATTCATCTACATGCATTTGAAATTCTTTTAAATCGTCAAAATTATATTTTAATGGTTTTTGAGTTATTATACTATTTTTATCTATTAATTCAATTTTTATAGTAGTTTTATATTTTTCCCATCCTTTTAATGGATCTTCACTGTATAATTGTCTTAATCTTTTCTTTATTATTTCTACCTTATCTTTTGAAAATATAGTTATTTCTTTTTTATTTAATGAAAATACAACTAGTTTTACTGTGTCTTCTATATTTTTTATATTTTCTAACTTTTGTGTAATTTTTTCACTTTCTTTTATCTAATCAGTTTTCTTTCTTATTTTATTAATAACTCTTTTTGCTCTTACTTTTTGTTTACATGGTGTTGTAAACCACCAATCTGTTTTAGTTATTATATGTGGGTATAATTTATCTAAAATGACATTCCTAAAAGCATATCTTTTGATGTTAGTTCATAATTATAGATTTATTCTATTGTTATTATGATATGATGTTAGTTCATAATTATAGATTTATTCTATTGTTATTATTTTATCTCATATCTGTATTTTTACATTTTTAGCTTTATATGTAATTAAACTTCCTTCATTATTAAATCTTTTGACTACTATTGGTGTTTTAAATTTATCTCATTTACTTTCTGGTAAACAGTTGTATCTACATAAGTTTGCTTCTGCTCCTGTACCTATCGTAGGTGTATAATACCTATTATAATATCCTTCTACTATTATTTTTACAAGTACATATATTTTCATATCATGTCAAAGATCTTTTTATTAATAATTTTTCTTTATTATATGTTATAGATAATTGTGTACGTTCTATATTGTATGGTTTTACTTGTTCTAACCATTTTATTCCTAATATTATGTCTGATTTTTGCATTTCTTCCTTTATTTCAAATTCTATTTTTATTTTTCTGACTCCTATTATTATCAAATTTAGAATCAACAATAAATAGTCTAGAATATATATATCAACATAACCTATATACATTTAAATAAAATGAACAAAGAAGAATTTATAATAGATGAAAAAACATATGAAAATCACGAAGGATTAAAAATAAAAATAGTATTCTCTAATTTAGGAAGAAGATATAAGAAAATAGGTGAACATTTATATTTAATGTTAGGAAAAGAAGAATTAAAATTAGAAGATAAGTTGGCAGCTATAGTAAGAATAGAAAGAGAAAACGAAGAGATAGACAGAAAAAAAAATAGATAAGATAAAACAATAAACTACAGAAGAAATACGAAAAATAGAAGAAATTAAAAATAACAAGATTGCTGAACTAGAAAAAGAACTACAAATGCTAAAAGACTTGTATGAAAAAAGACAGAAAGAAAAAGAAGAAAAGGATAAAGAACAAAAATTCTTAAACGAGATAAATCAATTTAAGAAAAAATTAGAAATAAAAAATAAAGAATCAAAAACCAGTGAATTAGAAATAAATACAATAGATGCTGAAGAAACAGATAATTATGATTCGGAAGGTAGTGAAACATATATAGAAATTCTAGAAAACATAGGAAAACTAAAAATTAATGAAAAACAAGAAGTTTTTAATAAAGAAAACTTAGAAAATACAAACACAGAAATAAATATTCTTAATAAAGAAGACGACGAAAACACAATACCTGGTACATCAGAAATAAGAAAACCTACATATTATTATAAAGATAAGTTTAAAAAATATAACCTAAAAAATGAATATAACAAATAGACACCAAAACAAATAATTAATAAAAATTATAACTTTTAGATTTAGACTGTGTAATAGACACAAATAAAATAATACAATTATGGGCAGGATACATGTCAAAATAATTATTAGATAATAATATAGATACAACAAATACACCAGAATATATAGAAAGGACATTAATAGGAACAGTAAAATTATAGTTTTTAAACCTAGCCGAAGCAAGTAAAAAAGTATTAAGATCTGATAATAAAACAGAAGGAACATCAACAACTACTAAAATATCACCAACAGAAATATTGGAAAAATATGAAGTAGCTATAAGAGATGAATTTAGCAGTATAACAACAGAAGAAGAAGAACAAAATAAAGAAAAAGATACGAATAAGAATTTAATGTTAAAATTAGAAATATGTGCTATATAGATGAATATACGTGCGAATTTAAAGAATACTACTATAAGGGAACATATAATACAGAAGAAAGTAAAGAAATAAGAAGATTATATTTTAGTAAATTACCTGAACCATTTAGTTCAAAAATAATAAAGAGTTGGGATGAAACAAAAATAATAGATACCCTAGGAGCAAGAATAAAATTTTTACAACAACGGTATAGATATCTATGTGAAAAATATAGAGAAGAAATAAAAATGAAAAAAAACATTAATAAGAAATTTAGCATGTTGCAAAGATAAAATAGCACCTCAATTCGGATGTGAAAAAGATATTATAAGAAAAGAAAAAGACATAAGAAATATAAGAAATACAAAAAATCAAAATATAAATATAAGAAACCAAGAAAAAGATATTATGTAAAAAATTATAAACATAAAAGACCATATAGAAAAAAGAAATCTATAAAAGAATGTACTTGTTATAATTGTGGAAAACTAGAACATTTAGCTAGAGATTGTAAATTACCAAAAAACTCAAAAAATAAACAAATATCAAAAATAAAAATAGAAAATATAGAATATATGCAGATAGATTATATAGATTGTCAATTAGAAAGTGATGATAGTATATATGAAATTTCGGAGAATGAAACAGATAATGAAATAAATAGTGAATTAGATGAATCAAATGACTGAAGAAGAAATAAAAATAAATCAAATAACTGAAGAAGATATAAAAATAATAACAAAGGAAAAATATTTAAACGAAGAAGGAATTGATCAAAAAATAATATTTGATAATAATATATTTGACGAAATAAAAAGAAAAGAGTTAGACCTAAGTGTAGAAAAAATATTTAAAATACCAATAATAAAAAATATATTTAGTAGAAAAAAGGAAGAATATTACGTAGTAAGCCAAAAGGAACATGTAATAGACTGTAGATATGCAAAAGGTAGAGGTAGTATACCACTAGTAACAAAAAGAATAATTAATAAAGAAATAAATGATATAAAAATTAAAGACCCAATAAAATATGTACACCTTGGAGGAACAGAGATATTGATAAAAGCATATTTTAGAGAAGGAATAGATACACCAATAGAATTATATTTAGTAGATGATAGAATTATAAAACCTATAGAAAAAATTATAACAACTTCCATAAAAGAAATTTAATATACCAAAAATTTAAATTTATAATAAGTGCGAATTATTCAGTAGCAATGACAGATAAAAATATAGATAAATCATTAGTATTATACTGAAAAATATCAGAAATAGAACTAACCCCAGGAAGTAAAATATTTATAGTAAGATGTAAAAATCTATATGTATTAACAACAAAACATAAAATAATGGGAAAGAATAAAATTAATAAAATACAAATAGAAAGTCCTTTCGAAAAATTTGTAAAAACAATTGATAATAATAATTATAGTTACAAAGACATAGATATAGAAGAAGATTTAGAAATAATAAATGATAAAATAAGTACAACAAAAAGAATAGCTCATGAAAAACCAGAATCATCAAGCTCATTAAAAAGAACAAGTTATGAAACAACTTCAACAGTTAACTTAAATCAATATTACATAACGTGAACAATAAATGAAAAAGAACATTTAATACTCTTAAACACAGGACAAGAAGAAAATTATATAACAAAATATTTAGTAAAAAATGGAGAAATAAAATCTAATTGTAATATATGCCCAGATCTACCAAGGAGTCTAATAAATATTAAAGATACGACAGAAAAAAAATAAATAGGAGTCAGAAAAATAAAAATAGAATTTGAAATAAAGGAAGAAATGCAAAAATAAGACATAATATTAGGAATAAAATGGTTAGAACAAGTAAAACCATACAATATAGAACGTACACAATTATCTATAACATATAATAAAGAAAAATTATTAATAAAAAGAGCTTTGACATGATATGAAAATATATGAACTTGTAAAAATAATAGTAGAAAGATATTATAATAGGTATTATACACCTAGAATAGATACAGGAGTAGAAACAAACTTATATAGATACAATTGTTTACCAGAAAATAAATGGGATAAATTTAAAACACCAATAGTAGTCAAAGAATTTAATAATGAAGGAAGTTTAATTACATATAAAACTAAAAATGTAAAAATACATCTATGAGATAAAATAATAACAACAAAAGAAATCTATAATTATGAACTAACATCAAAAGATATGTTTTTAGGAATGTCATTTTTAGATAAATTATACCCACATATAATAACTAAAACAGATTGGTGGTTTACAACACCATGTAAACAAAAAGTAAGAGCAAAAAGAGTTATTAATAAAATAAGAAAAAAAACTGATTGGATAAAAGAAAGTGAAAAATTACTAAAAAGTTAGAAAATATAAAAAATACAGAAGACACAGTAGAACTAGTTATATTTTTTATAAATAAAAAAGAAATAACTATATTTTCAATAGATCAGGTAGAAATAATAAAGAAAAGATTAAGACAATTATACAATAAAGATCCATTAAAAGGATGGGAAAAAACATAAAACTACTATAAAAATTAAATTAATAGATAAAAATAGTAATATCTTCCGGTATAATCATATCTCTGGTTAATCCTATTTTTATATTTTGTATAATTGGTTTGATGTCGTCATATAATATCTCTGCTGGTGCCGTATAAAACTTTATAAAAAATAGATTCCCTTTGGTTATTCTTTTATAAGTGGTGAATGCTCTATATAATTCTTGTATATCTGTTAGTTCATTTCTTTCATGGGTATATACGGTATTTAGTAATCCATAACTGAAACAAGTTTTAACTAAGCTTGGGTTGGTTTTCGGTAGTGCGATTAACTTGTTGTAACCTTGTAATTTTTGGGTTGTATAGTTTGTGTTTGGTTCTTGGATATCTGTGGCTCTGGGTTTAAGGTTTAGATAGATCTTTATTTTGTGGATATTTTCTATGTATGCTTGGGTTATGTGGTTATAGGCTTTTTTTATCTTGGTTCAAACTTTCTCGATATGTGGTAATTTGTGAGGGTATGAACAAGGGGTCTTTTTGTGTTTTTGGTATAAATGATTTTTCAAATATCTTATTCATGTTTTGATATCTTTGTCCACTAACTCCTTTGCTTGTACCTGCAATTGTAGATTGATAAACGTTATGAGTTTTATGGAGTGTCCCAACGTCTCCTTTTAGCTCTGGAATTTTGATGTCTTACGATCGACATAACTCTGCACACTGCTGAGTTAGCCGATTCATAGCTTTAGACTTCAGTTTAACTTCATTAGTCTTTAGCTTTTCTATTTCATTACTCATACTGTCCACTTTCATTGAAAACGTAGTTAGGGTTTTGAGTATTTTTTTCTAAAGCATTATCTTTTATTATATCAGTCTGTGTAGTTTTGTCTTGATACGTAATCTGCAATAACATTTTTGTTAGTACTAATTACGTCAATTGTAAATGTAAAATTTAATATATTTAATACTAGTCTCCGAATTTTTTTCGTTGTAACTGAATTTTGTATTTTCTTTGTTAACCACCAGCGTACCTGTGTATTATCTATTCGTACAATAAACTTGTTATATACATTATATGGCTCAAATGCTAATAAATAGTTATTTCATGAACATAATTCTTTTCTATTTATTTTTCATTTTATTTCTGTTTCATTAAACGTACCTGAGTAGTATCTACAATGATGTTCTAATTTTTCTTAGTATCTACAATGATGTTCTAATTTTTCTTCTTCATATCTATATTTAAGTACTCCTCCATAGCTATATTCACTAGCTTCTGCTTCTACTATATATATAACTTTTTTATTTTCGTCTGGAAATTATAATTTTAATAACTCTTTACAAAGTATTTTTATTTTCTGAACTTGTTTTTTTATCTTCTTCATTGTAATTATATTCTATATCATTTTTAAATTTTTTTTGTAATGGCTTTAGTTTTTCTGCTAATTTTGGTATATATTCTCTGACTTGGTTTACTAATCCTAAAAATGATTGTAATTTCTTTTTTGTATCTAATTCTTCTTTTGATTTTTTTTTTTACTATATGTTGTTGCATTTTTACTCCACTTTTATCTATTTGTATTCCTAAAAACTCTATCTGATTTTTCATAATTTCAACTTTCTTTTCACTTAAACTTATTCCCGATTTTTCTATTATATTTGTAAATTGTTCTAATAATTTTAAATATTCCTCTTTAGAATCAAATAAACAATAGATATGTCAATAGGGGTGTGACAGCTATAAAATTTTATTGTAGCAATAAATATGTGGCCATTATTCATTCAATACTGCCACAATTTTTTATTACTTGAAGCAAAATAATCTATTTAGCTATAAAAATTTGTTACAAATAATTTATTGTGGCTAAAAGATATTATTAGTACGGTAACTTTTATAGCATGACAATAACTTATGATTAGCTACAGAAATTCATTGCAACAATAGATATAAAGCTATTTAGGGATTTATTACCATGATTATTAGCAGACATAACAAAAATTAGAAATTAGCTTTGTCAATTTAATCCTCGTAGCTGAGAAATTTTATGAATTTAGAAATAGTCATGAAATTTAAATTGTTGCAACTATTATTAAGTACTAGTCACGATTTTTAAATTCATAGCTAAGATATCATAACTATATATGCAATGTGTTGTAGTGAGACTTGTATACAATTTGTATTTGCCTATTAATCCTTTTTTGAATAGTATAAATATAGAAAAATTCATTGGTGAAGACATGGAATAAATCTATTAAGTCTTAAGAAATATAAGAATTTTCTTTGACAATTCTCTTGTGCCTTTCTTTAATGTAACATTCCTTTAGTCATCTAGTGTTAAAGAACTTATGCGAGTCTGCAAGATTGTGGAAGATTTCTGAGCGAGTTGTCAAGTGTCGTATGGAGTGTTTAGTAAAAACCTGAGTCTGTGACACATGTTTTATATTATTTATTCACTTTTTCCTTTATATGCTGCTTAAGAAATTATAAATAAGAAGGGTATTCGTACTTATTTACCATTTAAGTCTTTTTAATATATTATCTATTTATGTGTCTTACCCATCAATATCAAGAGTAATAATGAAAGAACTAAACTATTTAAACTTTCAAAAGAAATAAGTGAAGGACAAAATTTTACTTCATTCTACCTTAATTTTTTTAATTAGTAAGTAATTTGAATAAATATTTTTTAGTAATATAGATAAATAATATAAAATAGAAAAAAATATTTATAAATAAAATATTGTCATGTTAATGTTATCATGCATCTCAGACAAGTGGTTACTGATATTTGTAAGAGTGCGCGTGGATAATTTTTTTTTCCAGGGATTCTGATGTCACAAAAACACCTACCATACTACGCTAATTGGTACAATTATAAAATTAAGCAATCACTTGATTAAACAAATCCACCATTCACAGAAGAGTAAAATATGTCCGTGTCTAATATTTTATATATTGTACAAAATAGTAAAAGAACAGTGGCCAAGAGAAATTCCACATCATCCAGTTCCCACGTCACCCGATTTGCCGCGTCGGATCATGTGACCATAGCCAAGTTGGAGAAGAATAAAAGAATATGCACACTGAACGTAAGGAATTATGCTATTTTGTATGCGAATATCCGTTCTTCAAGCCAAGAATTTTCTTTGACAATTCTCTTGTGCCTTTCTTTAATGTAACATTCCTTTAGTCATCTAGTGTTAAAGAACTTATGCGAGTTTGCAAGATTGTGGAAGATTTATGAGCGAGTTGTCAAGTATCATATTGAGTGTTTAGTAAAAACCTGAGTATGTGACATACTGTCTTGTATTATTTGTTCATTTTCTCCTTTATATATCATTTAAGAAATTATAAATAAGAAAGGTATTGGTACTTACTTACCATTTAAGTCTTTTTAATATATTATCTATTTATGTGTCTTACCCATCAATATCAAGAGTAATAATGAAAGAACTACACTATTTAAACTTTCAAAATAAATAAGTGAAGGACAAAAATTTTAATTCATTCTACCTTAATTTTTTTAATTAGTAAGTAATTTGAATAAATATTTTTTAGTAATATAGATAAATAATATAAAATAGAAAAAAATATTTATAAATAAAATATTGTCATGGATTATCATTCATCTCAGACAAGTTGTTACTGACATTTGTAAGAGTGCTCATGGATAATTTTTTTTCCAGGGATTCTGATGTCACAAAAACACCTACCGTGCTACGCTAATTGGTACAATTATAAAATTAAGATTGTACAAAATAGTAAAAGAACAGTGGCCAAGAGAAATTCCACATCATCCAGTTCCCACATCACCCGATTTGCCGCGTCGGATCATGTGGCCATAGCCAAGTTGGAGAAGAATAAAAGAATATGCACACTGCACGTAAGGAATTATGCTATTTTGTATGCGAATATCCGTTCTTCCAGCCAGGTAACCCCCTTCCTCCCCCCCCCGCCCCCCCCCCCCCCCCCCCCCCAAGTTTTCTTGAGATTTCAAATATAGCCGTGAAGCCGGCTGATCTAATGACAAAAGTACCCCAGGCGTGTGGTCGAATTTACAAAGGATAAGACGGGGTTAGTTGTATTGGCATGATGAATTTACGGAAATGCCCTTTTCATAGTTACGTGCACGTGTCTACTTTCATGAAATCAAATGGATGATTCCTTTTTTCCGGCATTTTTATGGCTACATTATATTAAAAATAAATATTTGATAATACTTATCTAATTTAAAAATTAATAGATAATTGAATAAAGAGTAAATAGATAATTACCCTTGATATTGATCGAGATTTTTAAAAAGACGTTTAAACTTTGAATTCGACTTATTACTCCACGATTCTTACTTAATCCGTTGCAAATACATCATTTTTTGCTGAATCTCAGTCACAACAAAGAGATAAACACGCGCACCAATCGGGTACTGCCACGTGGTAAATGTATTTAATTTCGTATTTTATTTATTTATTTAATAAATCTTTCCTTCTTATTTAATTTATCACCCACCCCACCCCTTCTTCTCCCCCCATCAGCTCCCCTCCATCCCCACCCCCATTCAGCATCCCCACCATCCATCCAACACCCCCACCCTGTCAGCATCTCCCCCACCCTCAAAATCTCTCTTTCCGTCTATTTTTTTTTTGTTCAAATCAATTCAAAAAATTATTTTATGATTGAATTGAGTTTTAAGACTAGTTAAATGATTGAACTGAGTTTTAAAGATAGTTAAATGAGCTTTAATGAAGGAACTTTAATGGAGTTTTAAAGATATTTAAAAAAAGAAAAAAGCTTCAATGAACCTTTAATGAAGGAGCTTTAACGGTGTTGAAGAAGATATTGTGTTGAAGAAGACATTGTGTTGAGTTTTAATGATATTTAAAGAAAAAAGTTTCAATGAAGCTTTAATGGTGTTGAAGAAGAAAGGGTGGGTTGGAGGGGGGAGAGGGGGGGGGGGGGTATCGGGTAATTTTAAAAAATAAATAAATATTAATTTTTATTTTTTAAAAAATATAAATTATATATAATTATTTACACGTGACAGCTTTTTATTGGTCAAAAAAGTCAATTTTGAACTCTTTCACGCGCCTTAGGCGCGTGTATACACGCAGAAGTTCAAAATGGTGTATTTGAAACGGAATAAAGAAGAATCGTGAGGTAATAGGTCAAATTCAAAGTTTAAATGTCTTTTTGAAAATTTCGATCAATATCAGGGAAATAAATAAAAATGAGCGAAGAAAGTAATATGAAAGAAAAGCCAAATAATACTTTGCAGCTAAACAGTTTAGTTTAACGTTCGGACATGAATTCAGTATTTTATTTTTTTTTTAGAAAAATTTTATTTGAAGTTAAAGTTAAAAAATAGTATTTGAAAATTAATTTATGTTTAAATATGCATTTCAGGTGAAACAAAATTAGTTACGTGAGTAGGGAAAAAAATTCAAGTTATTCAAATTTTGAAAACTCATCTTCACAATAAAAATAATAATTACATATTTAATGTATTTTTACAAGTAAAGTTTGAAGAAAATAAAATATATTATCATGCAGTATCATGAAACCCCCCCCCCAAAAAAAAAGTTCATCTCGGAAGGAGTCGAACCTTTTAACATAAATAAGAGTTATGATAGAAATGAGAACAATCGTGAGATGACCATAATTTGTCCTCCGTAGTCTATATAGTTCAGGACCTTTTTTTTTTTTTTTTTTTTTTTTGGTAACCATAGTTCAGGACTTGCACATGTGTTAAATTTTAATACCTAGAAGAGTGAAGAAAACATGTGAACATCGTCATATTTTTTATTTTTCATGATTTTGTTATATGGTTCTTAATTAATTATTATACATTATTTATATATTAAAAATGAATAATATTTAATAAAAAATAAAATAAATATTTATGACATATTTCTTCACCTATTTCAATCGTAATTTTAATATTTCACTCCTAATTAATTACTCAAGTTATTTAATTATTAAAAAAATTAATAATATCTAATAAAAAGGTAAAATAGATAACAAAAGTGATAAATTAACTATTGATGTTTTAAATTAACTTGACATCTTATATGAGACCCATTTAAATTTTCTTCACAACTAATTTTTATAGCAATTTTGTTATATCATTTATAATAAATTATTATGAGTAATTTAAAACATGTTTGTTTCGCTACTTCAAACGTGATATTTGGTTGACTATCAAAATTATATATGTCGCTTAAATTGAAATAAAAAAAGTATTATAAATCACAATAATTATAAATTTAAATTATTTAAAAAAATAATTGACTATCAATGCCACAAAAAATTGGACAAGGAGAGTATTATAAATTACAAAAACTAATAGCTTAAAATAGTAAATTATAATGCCAAAACAATATCATAAATTACAATAGCTAATAACTTAAAATATTTAAAACATATTAAATATATAATTAATTATCTAAATTTTATTTATATCACATAAATTGAAACAAAAAATAACAAATATTAGCATGTGCCCTTCGAATCTTCGATATCCCGTAGGACTACAAGCATTCACGCTGTAACTTACATGATACAACTCCAATTAAATAATCAAGGTGGAATATATGGCTGGAAGCATTAGCTAAAATTTAAATTAGGCCTACACAGTCCACAATGCGAGGACTTAGCAAATGATAATTTTTTTGGTCTATGACTAATTAGGATCGGGATTCCTAAACGGCATAATTTTACAGTAATTAAGGGGTGACTTTTTTAAAAATAAATTAAAATAGCCTCTTGGGTTGCAGTTTGCAGTCCATAGATTCACAGTGTTTATCTCGTGGCCAACGTTAAATATTTCAGTACTCATAGTTTTTATTCAAAGTCGCTATCTGTATTCATAATTGTTCATGAACTTTGAAATAGACATGATCTTATAAATATCTTATGATGGAAAAATAAATCAAAAATACATATTATCATATAATATAATATAATATACTATAAGAGTATTCCTCAATTCTCTGGGGTGTCTAGTCCACTAGGCTACTTAGACGATTGTTTAGGATCTCAAAATTATGGAGGTCTCATATTTTTATGTAAAAATTGTGTGTATATTGTAATCTTTTATTAGCATAAAAAATATAATTTTTTTTAAAGAAGGAAAATGTAAAATGATTTTTTACATGAAATCTTTTTTAGCATAAAAAAAAGGACCACCTCATTATTATTATGATGATATGACAGTTTAGGACGTGCGATATAAAAGAATTAGTTGAAAAAACATTGTTTTAATCTTAAATATCCCCTAATGCATAATAATCACTTTGACATTGATGATTTAAATTTATTTTCTAAATTAAAAGTGTTAATTAAAGGAATAGTAAAAGTAGAGAAGATAATAATATAATTGATATACACAGTCAGATCAATAAAACGACTTAATTTATTTCCAAATGACTATATTGCTTACAGAATAATGTTGACAGTTCTATTACGCTTGCCTCAATCGAAAAAAGTTTTTCAAAATTAAAATTGATAAGTCTTACCTAAGATCAACAATGTTTCAAGAGAGACTGAATGTATTAGCTATATTGTCAATTGAAATGAATTATTAGAAAGTATTGATTATCAAAAAAATTATTAGTAATTTTGCATCTCATTAGTATTTGTCTTTGAGAGACATTGCATTGATTATCAAAAAAAAATATTAGCAATTTTGCATCTCATTAGTATTTGTCTTTGACAGACATTAACACATGCGAGAGGTTTTTGAGAGAGCTTTCACCAAAAAGAAGAGAGAAAAAGAGTTTAGCGGTTGCAATTTTTACTCTTCGATCAACCAACTTCAAATTGCGTTTTTAGTTAGTTCATTATTAGATCGACCTAGAATTATTGATTGAGTGTTTCAAACATCTTGATGTTTGATGAATGACGGAGATCAAATTTGGAGGTCCACAACATCTGATTTTGAGTCCCGAACAGTAGTTCCATTTTGGATGATTTCTCTTGATTTACTTTTGTTGGTATAGTTATTGTTTCTCCATATTTTGATCTTGTTGTGTGGTAAAATAGTGATTTGGATCTCTGTGATCTCATGTGTAACGACCTAAAAATTTGAAGAAATATGTGAAATTTATGATTTTGTATGATTTGACTATTTTACCCCTCTCCGTAGTTGCATTATAATATTTATGGGGTGTGGGAGTGATTGAAATGATTTTTGATGCATTTTGGTATCATTTATGCATTATTGTGGTTTTTGATGGCTTCGAGAGCCTTATTTTGGACTTATGTGGATATCTTTTTATTCGTGCAACGGATGGACAAATGGACTGCGATAGAAACTCCGGAATATCAATTTTAGGCTAGGTAGACCTTTGGTTCTGGTCCTGGTGCACTCGAACTCATTTCGACCTATTGATCGGAAAGTTGAAAAATTGGAAATATAGGTGTGGGATCTATATTTAATCAAAATGACCTCGAATGGAAAATTCGACTTTGCTAGAAGACCCGAAATGTCGATTTTAGGGTGTCAGCATATTTGGTATGATTTTACGGCTTTTAAATCTCATTTTGACCATTGGTTTGAAAAATTATGATTTCGAGTTTTGGGGGTCAACTTTGTGAAAATGATGTTTTTTTTAAAAATTTGATATCGCATCCGGAACGTCGAATTTAGTATGGTTGCATAGTCCGTTTGCATGTATCGGACTCCGAACAAATCCCGGGCACCCCGTCGAAGTCCGATTGACCCAAAAAATTATTATTGCAGAAAAATCTGCTATTTTAAACCCTAAAATAGTGTGGGAGCTTAAAATTAAAGTTTGTGAGAGGTTGAAAAGCTAGATTAACACCTGTTTTCTTAGTTTTATTATGGATTAAAGGTAAGAATTCACCAATTTCTTAGTAATTTCTTGATTAATTTTTTAAAACCCCAAAAATCTTAGGGCTTTATTTTAAACCTCATTTTCACTTTTTTCACTTGAATAATATTTTTATCTTATAATTACTAGTTTTTCATCAATTTAACCCTTAAAACAACTCCGATTCTTAATTTTAACTTGGATTTCTAAGATTTATCCGGTAAAACTTAAAAATAATTTTTCTTCAATTTGAACCTCATTTTTTACTCTATTTGACTTGGTTTTCATCTGTAGATTCTTAAAAATATGGAAAACATATTTTAGAAGTAATGCTCTGATTTTACCCTTCTTTTTTGAAAACCCGTTCCGTATATCTATTTTGACCCCAAACCAAAAGTAGTCAATATGTGTGTTGTTGATTTTATTTTGATGAGTAGATTACATATTTGATGTTTTTAGTAGAGTTCGATATTGTTCGTGAAAAGTAAGGTCGTGGGTTCGAAGTGTAGTGGATCGATTTTAATTTTTGAGGTAGGTTATGGATTAACTCTTTCAGACTGGCTGGGTAGTAAATGATGATACAAAATGCATGTTAAGGGTAAGAATAATCATAAAAAATATCTATTTATGTGTTGTGCCCGTGTGGGGGCTTATATGTGATGTAATTATCGAAATTGAGTTATTATGTGATATGTGTGACCGTGTGGGGTCCTATGTGGTATTGATAGCCTTGAATACATGTGAATAATTATATTGTGTTGTTAAAATGCGCAATGTGGTACCATTAGTGTATTGTGATTATATTCATACTTTATTGACATATGCGACATGTGGAAATTCATGGATGAACCAAAAACAATGAGTGAATATTGGTTCATGCAGTTGTGGAAATACTCATTGTGATTGGTTGTGAGTATTACATCTTCATATCATACTCATTCATGAAATATTAATACCACCGTGGCAACATCTGAGAAACATTGGTAATACCTAATAACACCTTTCCGAGAGATGTGCCAGAAAGAAGATATGATATATGTGGATTGTATATAGGTTGACAAACCTTCCATGGATCCTACATCGAGAAGCTTTAGCTCCGTAGGTGTATACGAGGATTGTTCGATGATTCCGAAGATTGGGCAATGACCTCGTGCATCATCATCATCATCATATACATTGCACTTACTTTATTATGTTATGTTATGTTGTATTGGCATATTGACTTGTCATCTATGTATTTATCATATCTTCTTTTACTTGTATTTGATGATCTTGTATATGCATGTTCTCCCTTGTTCTTCTTATATATGATATAATACGAACTTTTATTCTATCTTGGTGTGATGTTGCAATATATGAGAGATATATTAGAACTGTTAGTGCAAGTGGTGTGGACTATCGTTGTGGGACATTTTCTAATTGCAGGTGACGTTTCCTTAGTGTATCTTTTGTATGCTTTATTTACTATTTTTCTTGGCTGGCCTATGATACCTACTGAGTACAAGTGGACCATACTCATGCCTACTGCGCCCTTTCAGTGCAAGTCCTAGCTTGAGTGTGCCTCAGCTTGATTGACTCAGGCGATTGTTGGAGCTTCCAAGGTAGCAATTGGACATTCATGTATCTGAAGTTCACCTCTATCTTTCTATAATAATTATGTCCTATTAGTATTTGGAGATAGTTATTATTCCTGTGTGGTTATTTTTCTGATGTATTTGACTCTTGGATTGTATTAGTAGTTCATACACTATTGACACTTGGTTTTGGGCATAATTGGTATTTTGGATAAGTTCTTTCTGTATTGTTATGATTACTTATATGGTTTGACTTCGTTCTAGAAGTCTTACCTTGGGATATTTTTGTCCATTTCTCTTTTTGTATCAGTTTGGGTTATAGGCTTACTTGTCAGGGTACGTCGCGGTAAGTGCCATCATGATCCTTATTTTTAGGTCGTGACAAAATTGGTTTTAGAATAGCCAGGTTTCATTGGTCTCAACGGTGTAAGAACGAGATATCTAATGTAGTCTCGTGGATCGATACGTTGAAGTCCGTATCTATCTTTGAGAGGCTATAGGATGTCTTTAGGAAACCTTCCTCATTTTATTCCTTATCATGTGAATTCTTTCATATCTTGTGTTCTGAGTTGTGTTTCACTCTTTCTGTGCTGTTGGTTTGGCTTATACTATATATCAGTTGAGAGATGTTGTGAGAAATTAGTGTATATCATTTATCGGTTGAAGGCTTTTTGATGCTCCTGAGTTGTCATGGGATCAGTTCATTGATGCCATTCTGGAGAGATTTATGCCTTTCAGTTTGAGAGATCGTATGTGGGGCGAGTTAGATCATTTGGATCAGGGCTCCATGACAGTTACTGAGTATGAGGCACACGTCCATACCCTATCCAGATATTTCTAAGATATCATTTCTACTGAGTTTGAGAAGATTTAAAAGTTTGTGAAGGGTTTAGTTGTCTCTCTTCAGTTGGCTACGTCTTAGATGGTTGTGCTTGGAGCTCTTCTTTAGAGTATTGTGGATCACGCTAAGATAACAGAGGGTATTATTAGTGTATCTCAGGGAGGTTCCAAGAGGGTGCGCTGTTTTGGTAAGTTCAGGAATCAGACCTCTCGAGGTAGAGATTTTAAAGGTTCTCATGGATACCATGGTAGGCCAGTGTAGGTGACTTTATAGAGTTCATGTGGTGGATCTTCTAGTTCCGCAGTTCATGGTGGTCGTTCGGGCTCAGTTGTACTTTCTTTTATTGAGACTGGTTGTAGAGGTTGCTATGTGTGTGATGAGATTAGCCATGTGGCCAAGGACTGTCTCGCCGTGTGTTTAGAGCTACTCCTATTTTAGCTGTAAGAGGTAGGGGTTCTACCAAAGGTGCAATAGGTAGATATGGTAGAGCCCGTATTGGCGGTCGTAGGGCTACTCAGCCAGTTGGTAGTCGTGGATAGTGTTATGCTATACCAGCTAGACCTGAGGTAGAGGCTTCTGATATGGTGATTACAAGTATCTTTTTCATTTGTTTCAGACCTGCATTTGTATTATTTCATCCCACATTAACTTTCTCCTATGTGTTTGTGTATTTTGCTTTGGGTTTTAATTCTGTTAGTGAGCCTCTTGCCATACCTATTCGTGTATCTATTCCGGTAGGTAATTCTTTAGTGGTGAATTGTGCATACCGATCTTGTGTTGTAAATTTTGCCGGGCGTGAGATTTTGATAAATTTGCTTGTATTAGATATGGTCGATTTTGATGTTATTTTAGGCATGGATTGGTTAGCTCCTTATCATGCTGTCTTAGATTTTTTTGCTAAGACAATGTCATTAGCTTCGCCGGGTGTGCCAAGGATAGCTTAGAATAGTACACTTCATTCGAGTCCTAAGAGGGTCATATCTTATGTTCAGGATCGTAATTTGGTTGAGAGGGGATGTTTATCTTACTTGGCCTATATTCATGACACCAGTGTTGTTTTGCCTTCTTCCTTAGATTCTGTCGTGTTGTCTGTGAGTTTATGGATGTATTTCCTACGAAACTGCCTGGTATGCCTCTGGATCGAGATATTGATTTTAGTATTGATGTTAAGCCGGGCACCAAGTCTATTTCCATTCCTCCTTATAGGATGGCCCCAACAGAGTTGAAGGAACTGAAGGATCAGTTACAAGAGTTGTTAGATAAGGGATTTATCCTACCTAGTGTTTTACTTTGGGGTGCGTCTGTCTTATTTGTGAAGAAAAAGGATGGGTCTATGCAGATGTGTATTGATTATCGATAGTTCAATAAGGTGATGGTTAAGAATAAGTATCCTCTTTCTCGCATCGATGATTTGTTTGACCAGTTTCAGGGTGCTGCAGTGTTTTCAAAAATTGATTTGAGGTTCGGTTATCACCGGTTGAGGATTAGAGCTTCGGATATTCCAAAAATAGCTTTTCAGACTCGATATGGTCATTGTGAGTTCTTGGTCATGTCCTTTGGGCTGACCAATGCCCCTGCCGCATTCATGGAGTTGATAAACCGGGTGTTTCGACCATATCTCGACTCCTTTGTTATCGTATTTATAGATGATATCTTAGTGTATTCCAAGAGTGAGGCTGAGCATGGGGAGCATTTGTGATTGTACAGAGATTAAGGGATGATAAGTTGTATGCTAAGTTCTCTAAGTGCGAGTTTTGGTTGAAGTTTGTTTTTTTCTCAGGTCACGTGGTGACTAAGGAAGGTATTATAGTTAATCCATCTAAGGTTGCAGCGGTTTGTGATTGGGCTAGATCTACTTTGCCCATCGAGATTCGAAGTTATGTTGGCTTAGCGTTATTATCGATGTTTTGTTGAGTGTTTCTCTTTCTTTGCAGCTCTGTTGACCAAGTTGACTCAGAAGAAGATTTCTTTTTAGTGGTTCGATGCTTATGAGGTAAGCTTTCAAAAGTTCAAGGATTTGTTGACTTCAGCTCCTATCTTGACTTTGCCCAAGGACGACGTAGGTTTTACAGTCTTTTGTAATGCTTCAGGTGTTGGGTTAGGTGTTGTGTTGATGCGTAAGAGCAAGGTAGTTTCTTATGCATCTCATCAGTTGAAGCCTCATGAGAGGAATTATTCTACCCATGATTTGCAGTTCTGCGCAGTTGTGTTTGCTTTAAAGTTGTGGAGGCACTACTTGTAAGGATTTCATTGTGAGATCTTCTCAAATCATTGTAGCCTTCATTACTTCAGCGCCGTTGGCTTGAGTTGCTTAAGGATTATAACTTAACTATTCCTTATCTTTCGGGCAAGGCTAATGTGGTTGCAGATGCCTTGAGCCAGAAGTCAACTAGCATAGGTATCTTGGTACATCTTTTGACCCAAAAGAGGCTTTTGGCATTTGTGGAGGCTAGATCTTCTTTGATGGAGCAGATTCGAGCTCATCAGTTTGACGGTGTTGAATTGAGGTTGATTCGTAATAAGATGTTGAGTGGGGAGGCTAAGGAAGCCTCACTTGATTCAGATAGAGTTTTGAATATTGGGGGCTGAGTTTGTGTGCCGACAGTGGTGATTGGATTAGGTTGATCTTGGAGGAGGCTAATTGTTTCAGATATTCTATCTATCCAGGTGTGACTAAGATGTGTCGTGATTTGAGACAACAGTACTGGTGGGGTGGTATGAGGCAAGATATAACGGATTTTATAGATCATTGCCTTTATTGCCAACAGGTGAAGTCCGAGCATATAAGACCTAGTGGATTACTTCAGAGGTTGCCCATTCTCGAGTGAAAGTGGGAACGGATCACTATGGACTTTGTGATTGGTTTTCCTCATACATCTCATAGTTCTAACAGTGTTTGGGTCATCGTAGATCGATTGACCAAGTTAGCTCATTTTATTTCAGTTCCGATCTCATTCAGTGCTGAGAGGTTGGCCCATATCTACATTCATGAGATTATACGTCTGCATGGTATGCCGGTGTCCATTATTTCAGATTGAGGTTTTGTGTTCATACCTCACCTTTGAAAGACTTTTCAGGATGAGTTGGGTACTTGGGTTAATCTTAGCGTAGCATTTTACCCCAGACTGATGGCCAGTCAGAGTGAACTATTCAGGTTTTAGAGGATATGCTCAGCGTATATGTGATGAATTTTGGTGGCCAGTGGGAGCAGCATTTGGCTTTAGCAAAGTTTGCATATAATAATAGCTACTATTCCAGTATTGATATGGCTTCTTTTGAGGTATTGTATGGTATGCGTTGTCGTTCCCTAGTAGGTTCGTTCGATGTTTCAATGGTAAGACCTCGAGGTAGGACTTGCTTTGTAAGTCATTGGATAGAGTTCGGGTCATCCAGGATAGACTTAGATTAGCTCAGAGTAGGCAGAAGTGTTATGGTAATCATAGACTTCGTGCCTTGAGATTTGATGTTGGTGATCTTATTTTCCTTCAAGTTTCACCCATGAAGGGTGTGATGAGGTTTGGGAAGAGGGGCAAGCTTAGGCCCAGGTATATTGGTCCATTTGAGATTCTTTGGACTGTCGGTGATGTGGCTTATGAGTTGGCTTTGCCTTTTGATCTATCAATTGTTCATCTAGTTTTTCATGTTTCTATGCTTCGTCGTTATATTCCAGATGAGTCTCATGTCATTCATTGGGAGTCAGTTCAGTTAGATGAGCGGTTATCTTTTGTTGAGGAGCCAATCTTCATTTTCTTGGCTAGAGATATTAGGCTGTTACACTCTAGAGTTATCCCTGTGATTAAGGTTCAGTGGCGACATCGACCTATAGATGAAGCTACTTGGGAGGTCGATTCTGATATGCGTAGTTCTTATCCCCAGTTTTTTGTCGATTCAGGTATTTCTTTTGCCTTAGTTTGAGGTCGAACTAGATTTTTTGTGGTGGATGATGTAACGATCTAAAAATTTGATGAAATATGTGAAATTTATGATTTGACTATTTTACCCCTCCCCGTAGTTGCATTATGGTATTTCTGGTGTGTGGGAGTGATTGGCATAATTTCCAATGCATTTTGGTATCATTTATGCAATATTGTGGTTTTTGATGGTTTTGAGAGCCTTAATTTGGTCTTATTTGGATATCTTTTTATCCGTACAGATGGTCAAAGAGACTGGGCTAGCAGCTCTAAAATATCGATTTTAGGCTAGATAGACCTTTGATTCAGGTCCCGGTGCACCCGAGCTCATTTCGATCTATTGATCGAAAAGTTGAAAAATTAGAAATATGGGTGTGGGACCCATATTTGATCGAAAATGACCTCGGATGGAAAATTCAACTTTGCCAGCAGATACAAAATTTTGATTTTGGGGTTTTAGCATGTTTGGTATGATTTTACGACCTTTAAATCACTTTAACCCTCGATTTGAAAAATTGTGATTTCAGATTCTGGGGGTCAACTTTGTAAAAATGATATTCTTTTTGAAAATCTGATATCTCCATTGCATTCGAAACATTGAATTTAGTATGGTTGCATAGTTCCTTTGCATGTATCGGACTTCGAACAAATTCCGGCACCCCGTCAAAGTCCGATTGACCAAAAAAATTGTTATTGTACCCTTTTTGTTCCATTTTGCTCATTTTCATCTTGGCTCTTGGAAGTTAAACCTTAAAATAGTGTAGGAGCTTAAAAGTAAAGTTTGTGAGAGCTTGGAAAGCTAGATTAACACCTTTTTCTTGGTTTTATTACAGATTAAAGGTAATAATTCACCATTTTCTTGACAATTTCTTGATTAATTTCTCAAAACCTCAAAAATTTTAAGGCTTGATTTTAAATTCTAATTTCACTTCTTTTCACTTGAATAATATTTTTATCTTATCATTACTAGTTTTTCATCAATTTAACCTTTAAAACAACTTCGACTCTTGATTTTAATCCGGATTTCCAAGATTTTATCGGTAAAACTTAAAAATAATTTTTCTTCAATTTGAACCTCATTTTTTACTCGGTTTGACTTGGATTTTCAGCTGTAGATTTCTAAAAATATGGAAAACATATTTTTGATGTAAAGCTCTAATTTTGCATTTGTTTTTCGAAAGCTCATTTTGGGGGTCTGTTTTGACCTCAAACCAAAAGTAGTCAATATGGGTATCATTGGTTTTATTTTGGCGCGTAGATTCCATATTTGATATTTTTAGTGGAGTTTGAGATTGTTCGTGAAAAGTAAGGTCGTGAGTTCAAAGTGTAGCGGACCAATTTTTGTTTTTGAGGTAGGTTATGGCTTAACTCTTTGTAATACCCCGTACTTCTACCTAGCTTAAAATCATCCCAGAAATATTAAAGACTTGTTTCAAAGATGAATCCACTTTTATACATGTGGTATTTTTAAGATTTTCACTTTTTATCATATGAAAAATTGAATAATCTTTCCATCGATACCAATTCACCCAAATCCGACACCCGGACGAATAGTTAAAGCCTTTTTAGAAAGGCAGTATGCTAGCTGAGCCATCAACGCATCGCGGAGCAAGAAAAAATGGTAATCGTCAAAATCTAGCGAGCCTCCGCGATTATGGCGCGATGCGCCAGAGCTCAAATTCAGAATTGTCCTTTTTCCAGAGTCTCAGTGCGATGTCTCCACGTTGCACCAAAATTTTAGGTCGCAAATAAAGTGGCAACACAATAGCCCCGCGTCGCGCCACCATACAGATTCCTAATTGTCCAGTTCCAGTGACTTGGCGTGATAGTGGCGCGTCGAGCCAAGGATGAAAATTGAGAAATTTCACAAAATTAAAATACGCATCCAAGGGTTAAAAGGGCCAATTTCTCACCCCTATATATACCCAATAACACGTGATTCAGCCATAATTCACCCAAAATGTATTGTTTCTCTCAAGTTTCTCTCAAGAGCAAGCTAGGGTTTTCAATTGGGGATTCAAATCTAAGACTCAAATTCAAGAATCTCTCAGTAAATCTTCGTAGTATCAAGAACTAAGGTATGCACAATGTTGATTCATGGACTCCTTTCGTCCATGAAGCTCAAGAACCCTATTTTAAACTATATGTCATGATGTTCTTGTTTTGAATTGATTTTCCTCATGTTGTTATTGTTGTACGATTGCCAATATTGTATCTTTATCATGTTTTCATGAAACTATGTTAGTATAGGGTTGAAATTTATGCAATTGAGTTAAATTTTGGAACCATGTGGTATTAAATTGATGATCATACCTATGCTCTATGTGTGCATGCAAGGTGTTTGATAATATACCCCAATGAATAAATAATGATCAAGTACCTAGTTTCCATGTGTCAAGATTATGTCATGTCTCTTATGTTATGCTATACCTATTTGATTAAGATGATTCCCATGCTAAACCTATGCATTGTGATTGCTTGATGGGATGTTCATAAGATTTGAAGCATGAAATTATGCCATGTTTATACGAATTACTATCCATGTACAACGTTATGATAATTATGTACTTCATGAAATTTCCAACTATGAAATTATGAATTGTTGATATTGGTCATGTGATCAAAAGTGTCAAGCCTTGTCAGTTTCATTCTATTAAGTCCTGGGGGTACTTGTACCCAAAGAAAAATATAGGTGTGTGTCTAGCTTTAGTGTCATGTTTTCACGATATCCTTAGTCAAGCCATGATCCATAGAACTCAGTCAGTTATGCGACTCAGGAAAACTTAGTAATACAGTAATCTCAGTACTATTTTGTCAGTTAACAGAACTCAGTAAATCAGTCCAGTTCAGTTTAGTAATCCATGTTCAGTGTCTATTCAGATGGGAGTAGAAATTAGCACCGAGTGAACCCAAGGATGGGAACACACACTGTCAGATGAGGGTGTGATTCTTAGAAGTCATCCTTGTATTCCAGAACTATGTAGCCACAATAGGTTGAGACATCAACACTGCCAGATGAGGGTTGATGAGGTGGATAAGCACTGTCAGATGAGGTCCCTACCATTCTCTTTTAGAGACACTGTCAGATGAGGTTCACTCACAGCTTGTCCTTACCAGTAGCACGGTATTAACACCCTTATAATTGGAGTTACAGATTGGACCCCAACTCAACCATAATGGCGTATTAGGGGCATGTTGGTTAGATAACTACTTTCCACAGTTTCAGTTACAGAATTAGAACTGTCAGATACAGTCATTTTGTCTCCGTAGAACTTAGATAGTTCTACAGAATTCAGGACTCTCAAATATAGTCAACTTAGATACAGTATGGACCTCAGCTAGTTCCATCAGTATCAGGACTGTCAGATACAGCCACTCATATTATCGGTACTCATACTCAGTAATCATGTTATCACAGACTCAGTTAATAGTATATTAATAATAAGAACTTCATTTTATCAGTATTAAGTTTCAAAACTATCCTATATCGTTAACCAGACCAGTTCTTCATAATCAAAGCTGTCAAAAATAGTCTTTCTCTATCAGTAAAATAACATCAGTCTCTTAGTATTCAGTAGACTCAGTCATTCAGTATTCTAGTATTAGTACTCAGATATCAGTAAATCCATGTTATCAGAATTCACGAGTCAGTATTTTTACAAATTCAGTTACAATCTCTTATTCATGCATGTATTCTCACGTTCATGTTATTCAGTCAGTTAGTATAGTTCATGCATATGAATCATTGCATTCAACCTACCCCACTTGCATACTAGCACATTCAATGTACTGACATATTTGCGCGATGGTGTTTTTTTACCATAGGTTTAGAAGCACGAGCTCCCGAGCATCCTTAGTAGATCAGACGTTCAACAACCAAACTTACAGTGAGTCCTCATCGTTCGAGGATAATATGATTATTTTATTACTTTATTATTTCAATATTTTAGAGTTAGTTGGGGGACATATCCCATCAACTCTACAGTTTTCAGACAGTTTGGAGGCTTTCAGACTACAGTATATTTCAGACAGTTTATCTCAGTTTTGGGTATTATCATAACCCACTAAAAATATTATATTATATTTAGTATTAGTTTAGTTTTGAACCTTATGGCTTTACAACTTATATTCTGCATATTTGTAATGTATTATTCAGTGCTCAGTTATAGATGCCAGTCATGGGTTAGCTTGTGGTCCTTTGGGGTCATGAGCACCATGCAGCATTTCTGACACTAGATTCGGGGTGTTACAAACTTGGTATCAGAGCTAGGTTTCAACAGTGTCCTAGGAAGTTTGAAAACCCATATCTAGTAGAGTCTTGTGCATGGGTGGGTTGTGCATCACACTTATGTGCAGGAGGCTATGAGATGTTTTAGGAACTATTTCCCTTCTTTCATGTTTCAGATCGTGCTGTAGAAAGATTCTCTAAGAAATTTATGTAGGTTCTCATCATGCTCTACTCATGTCAACTCCACCTTACTTTCAAGGTAACAAAAATAGTAAAGCTCAAGGTCGTAGGGGTAGGGCTTTCTCAGACAGTCCCTGCAGACAGTTATGGGATTGCCCACAGGATCAAATGTATCCCATCAGTTTTGTTATGTTCCAAAATTATATAGATCTCATTCATGATCATGAGAACTTATTCGCGAACCCAAAAATTAGATATGCCATCAGATCCCTTCTCAGAATCCTATGATATTATGCGACCTAGAGTTAGAAGCATGAACCCAGGAGTTTAGCAATAGTAAAGTAGGGATAACATTATCTAAATTAAGTAGATTATGTATTCATAGGGATAGTTGTACCATAGTAGACCAGTAGGCTTGAACAGTGCAAAAAAAAATTTAAGAGTATTGATCTAAAATTAAGTATGAAGGTGTGGATGTGAATTAGGAGATGCAATATTAGTAGTATATGAAGAAATAGAAGCAGATGATGTATTTAGTAAGGTAAGCATGTGTCATACAGAGTGTAAGTATGTGAGGATAATTACAGTTTAGTTCAGTGTTTAGTAAAGTGTTCACAGACTTATGATGATGGCTTAAAGCTAAGGTGGAGACGATAGATCAAGTGACCGAGTAGGCTGTCAGATCCTAGTAGTAGTGTCAGTACATAAAGAAAAGTAGTAAGGGAAGATAATTCCCGACTCATCCTTATCTCAGTGTAAAGTTTGGTACTTCAGTCAGCATGATGCCTACGTATGCTTCATAACTCAGTTCCATGAATAAAGCTTATGTTCACACGTATTTCATAGAATCGTGTGTGCTCTCAGTTCCCAGCATAGGGAGTTTAGTTCTAGTTCACTCAGTGTTACGAATCATGTCTCATGAATTTAAAAATTTCAGACTCAGGTCATGTAGCTCATGACTCATGTACACATATCATGCTTTACAGTATACTCAGTTTCCATGGCTCAAGCTACGCCTCTATTGATCAGTTAAATTTAGACTATGTTATGTATATTCTCAGTTCAAACATTTTTGGTAATTCCATGCTGTTGATATTCTATTCCTCAAGTATCAGTCATGTGTTAAGTTCAGTCAGAATCCATTCATATTTCAGGTCCTCCTAATTTAACCCTTCAGTAAGCTCTCTTTGTGAAGACAGTGGACTAATGAGCAATTGCTTGGATGGGAGAGAGTAAATGTTACATATTAAGAGAAGATTACTGCATGGTTGTTGTACACAAGGGTGTAGTTATAAAGATATGCTTGAATATCATGTTAATGTGCAAGTAAATGGCTAGCAAGATACTGTATTTAGAAGTTGGGAAAATTTAGAGTATGAGTGTGTATTTAGATCTTTGACTTATGTTAGCCCCCGTTGTGTAACTATCAAAATTCAGTTCCATCTTAGTTACAGTTTCAGTATTCAGTACTCAGTAATCAGTGTTCAGTCTCAGAATTCAGTATCTTAGTACTAGTCTAAACCTTAGTTATTAGAAACCAGTATTCAGTCCCAGCTACAATCTTAGTTACAGTTACAATCTCAATTACCATCTTATCTATAATCTCAGTCCCAGTATTAGTTCAGTAATCAGGTTGGTAACTCAGTTTAGTTTTTGGTTTACTCTACCATAGCGTACAGTTATCAGTTACTCAGCTGTCAGCCTTCTAATACCTCAGTTTACAAGACTATTCTAGAAGCATGTTGTACTCTTGGTGTTGCATTCTCAAATAATATAATTACCCTCAGTTTATCCCAGTATCTCATGTCAACCAGTCAGTCCTTATCTTATGTATAATGCTCTGTAGTTGCAGTCCAGTTATTCAAGACTAAGTACAGTTCAGCCTTAGACGCCCAGTATTCAACTATCAGCTATCCAGTTAATCAGATAAGTTAGTGTATTTATGCACTCGTGCTCAACACCCATGTGAATCTTTTCAGTAGCCTCAGTTACAGTGCAAGAGACTTAGTCATTTCATCTTAAATGGTATTTATAGGCCTTAACCCATCTTACTGAACTTTAACCATGTGATGATTTTCTTATTCAGTTGTCTTGTTTAGAAAAGGCCAAGATTTTCTTTATGCCCTAAAGCCACTAGAACTCTATAAAAAGAGCGTTAAAGAAAGGCTCCAGTCGACCATAAGTTTTCATCACGAGCTAGTCCGTAAAACCAGAAAGTTAGTCTATCAGTCAGAAGGATAAGTTTGCATGGTTTGGGTTTCCGTTCCTTCCATCTAGACGTACCATCTTAAGCCTCATGAATGTAACCATTCTAAAATGAACTGACTAGACAGTTGCGAGATTAGCTCAGTTCATGTATTATGTCTCAATTTTAGATCCTAGATATTCAGTCACGATTCAGTTCATTCAATTCATAGGTGCCCTGTGCATCGTCCCAGTTTTGCTCAGTATCTCAGTCAAGTCAGTATTCTTCTAGGGATATAATATCCCAAGAGGGAGATGCTCTATAACCCCCGAGCTATCATTCCCTAAACCCTCTAATTTCTCTTTACGTAACGAATCCACTTTAGAGTAGTGGGTACCCATAGGCTGACCCTCTAGCTCCAATCTCGGTTGTATGCCATATGTTCAAGGTACTCAGTTCAAATCATGATATTCAGCTCATGTATCAAGTTCCAAACCCAGTTATGTTCTCATATTTTCGCTCATGCATATTTAGTAATTAAGCTTAGACTCAACCCAAGGTAATAGCTTTTCTTAAGCTTGTTCGGTTTTATGTTCATACAACAACAACAACAAACCCAATGTATTTCTGCTTCAGTTTTATGTTCATGTTTATTTAAAAATGTGGTATTCAGTTCCATGCTCAATTTTTATTTCAAACTTGGTATCGTTACCCTTACATGTTCAGTCGCATGTTCATTAGTCAGTTCATTCATGTATTCACACATCAGATATGTGTGATCATCTTATCAGTACTTGCAATCATGCATTCATGTATCAACTCAGTCATAAAATCATGCATCAGATATGCATGCTCAATATGAATCTCAGTAATGTCAGTCAGGTAGTCATGTTTTAGCTGTTCATGTTCAGTATGTACTTTAGCTTATCGTTTCTCCCATTTAAATCAGTTTCATTCGAGGACAAATATTCCCAAAGGGGAGATATTGTAATACCCCGTACTTCTACCTAGCTTAAAATCATCCCAAAAATATTAAAAACTTGTTTCAAAGATGAATCCATTTTTATACATGAGTTATTTTCAAGGTTTTTACTTTTTATCATTTGGGAAATTGAATAATCTTTTCATCGATTCCAAATTCACCTAAATTCGACACCCGGGCAAAGAGTTAAAGCCTTTTTAGTAAGGCAGTGGGCCACCTGAGCCATCAACGCATCGCGGAGCAGGACAAAATAGCAATCGTCAAAATCCAGTGAGCCTCCATGATTATAGTGCATCACGCTAGAGCTCAAATTCAAAATTGTCCTTTTTTCAGTATCTCAGCGCGATGTCTCTACGTCGCGCCAAACTTCCAGGTCGTAAACAAAGTGGCAACGGATAGCCCCGCGTCGCGCCACCATGTAGATTCCCAATTATCCAGTTCTAGTGAATTGATGCGATCGTGGTGTGTCGCTCCAAGGATGAAAATTGAGAATTTTTTACAAAATTAAAATACGCATCCAAGGGTTAAAAGGGTCAATTTATCACCCCTATATATACCTAATAACACGTTATTCAGCCATAATTCACCTAAAATGTATTGTTTCTCTCAAGTTTCTCTCAAGAACAAGCTAGGGTTTTTAATTGGAGATTCAAATCCAAGACTCAAATTGAAAAATCTCTCTGTCAATCTTTGTAGAATCAAGAACTAAGGTATGCACAGTGTTGATTCATGGACTCTTTTCATCCATGAAGCTCAAGAACCCTATTTTAAACTATATGTTATGATGTTCTTGTTTTGAATTGATTATGCTCATGTTGTTATTGTTGTACGATTGCCAAGATTGTACCTTTATCATGTTTTCATGAAACTATGTTAGTATAGGGTTGAAATTTATGCAATTGAGTTAAATTGTGGAATCATATGGTATTAAATTAATGATCATACCTATGATCTATGTGTGCATGAAAGGTGTTTGATAATATACCCCAATGAATAAATAATGATTAAGTACCTAGTTTCCATGTGTAAAGATTATATCATGTCTCTTACGTTATGCTATACCTATTTGATTAAGATGATTCCCATGCTAAACCTATGCATTGTGATTGCTTGATGGGATTTTCATAAGATTTGAAGCATAAAATTATGCCATGTTTATACGCATTACTATCCATGTACAACGTTATGATAATTATGTACTTCATGAAATTCCCAACTGTGAAATTATGAATTATTGATATTGGTCATGTGATCAAAAGTGTCAAGCCTTGTCAGTTTCATTCTATCGAGTCCTGGGGTACTTGTACCCAAAAAAAATATAGGTGTGTGTCTAGCTTTAGTGTCATGCTATCATGATATCCTCAGTCAAGCCATGATCCATAGAACTCATTCAGTTATGTGACTTGGAAAAACTCAGTAATACAATAATCTCAGTACTATTCTGTCAGTCAACGAAACACAGTAAATCACCAGTTTAGTTCAGTAATCCATGTTCAGTGTCTATTCATATGGGAGTAGAAATTAGCACCGAGTGAACCCAAGGATGGGAACACACACTCTCATATAAGGGTGTAATTCTTAGAAGTCATCTTGCATTCCAGAACTATGTAGCCTGCATAGTTTGAGATATCAACACTGTCAGATGAGGGTTGATGAGGTGGATATCCACTATCAGATGAGGGCCCCACCATTTTTTTTGGGGACACTACCAAATGAGGGTCACTCATTGCTTATCCTTACTAGTAGAGTGGTATTGACACCCTTACAATTGGGGTTACAGATTAGACCCCAACTCAGCCATAATGACGTATTAGGGGCATGTCAGTTAGATAACTACTTTCTATAATTTTAGTTACAGAATCAGGACTGTCAGATATAGTTATTAAGATTTAGTAATAGAACTCAGATAATTCTACAAAATTTAGGACTGTCAGATACAGTCAACTCAGATATAGTACAGAACTCAGCTAGTTCCCTCAGTATCAGAACTGTCAGATATGGTCACTCATGTTATCAATACTCATACTCAGTAATCATGTTATCATGAGCTCAGTTAATAGTATATTAATTATATGAACTTCATGTTATCAGTATTTAGTTTTAGGACTGTCCGATATAGTCAACCAGACCAGTTTTTCATAATAAAAAACTATCAGAAACAATCTTTCCTTTATCAGTAAAATAGTATCAGTCTCTCAGTATTTAGTAGACTCAGTCATTCAGTATTATAGTATTAGTACTCAGATATCTGTAAATCCATGTTATCAGAATTCATGAGTCAGTGTTATCATGAATTCAGTTACAGTCTCTTATTCATGCATGTATTCTCACGTTCATGTTATTCAGTTAGTTAGTATTGTTCATTCATATGAACCATTGCATTCAGCCTACTTCACTTGCATACCAGTACATTTAACGTACTAACGTATTTGTGCTATGGTATTTTATACTATAGGTTTAGAAGCACGAGCTCTCGAGCATCCTTAGTAGATCGGACGTTCAGCAGCCAGACTTACAGTGAGTTCTCATCATTTGAGGATAACATGATTATTTAATTACTTTATTATTTCAATAGTTTGGAGTTAGTTGGGGACATGTCCCATCAACTCCACAATTTTCAAATAGTTTAGAGGCTTTCAGACTACAACATGTTTCAGACAGTTTATCTCAGTTTTGGGTATTGTCATACCCCATTACAAACATTGTATTATATTCAGTATTAGTTCAGTTTTGAACCTTATATCCTTACAGCTTATATTTTGCATATTTACAATGTATTATTCATTGCTCAGTTACAAATATCAGTCATAGATTATCTTATGGTCCTTCGGGGTCATGAGCACCGTGTAGCATTCCAAGTACCAGATTCGAGAAATGTTACACTCTTTCAGACCGGGCTGGATAGTAAATGATGATACAAAATGCATGTTAAGGGTATGAACTAATCATGAAAAATGACTATTTATATGTTGTGCCTGTGTGGGGCCTATATGTGATGTAATTTTCAAAATTGAGTTATTATGTTCTATATGTGACCATGTGGGGTCCTATGTGATATTGATAGCCTTGAATACATGTGAATAATTGTATTGTGTTGTTAAAATACATAATGTGGTACCATTGGTGTATTGTGATTATATTCATACTTTATTGGCATATGAGACATGTAGAAATTCATGGATAAAATGAAAATAAAGAGTGAATATTGGCTCATGTGGTTGTCAAAATACTTATTGTGATTGGCTGTGAGCATTACATCTTCATATCATACTCATTCCTGAAACATTGGTACCACCGTGGAAATATCTGAGAAACACTGGCAACACCTGATAACACCTTTTTGAGGGATGTGCCAAAAAGTATATATGATATTTGTGGACTGTATACGGGTTGACGAACCCTCCATGGGTCTTACGTCAGGAAACTTTAGCTTCGTAAGTGTATACAGGGATTGTGCGATGATCCCGGAGGTTGTGCGACGACCTCGTGCATCATCATCATCGTCATCATATACATTGCACTTACTTTATTGTGTTGTGTTGTGTTGTATTGACATATTGACTTGTCATCTATGTATTTGTCGTATCTTTTTTTACTTGTATTTAATGATCTTGTATATGCATGTTCCTCCTTGTTCTTCTTATATGTGATATAATATGAACTTTTGTTCTATCTTGGTGTGATGTTGCAACATATGTAAGATATGTTAGAACAGTTAGTGCAGGCAGTGTGGTCTACCATTGTGGGACATTTTCTGATTGCAGGTGACGTGCCATTAGTGTATATTTTGTATGTTTTATTTACTTCTTTGCTTGGTCGGCCTATGATACCTACAGAGTACAAGTGAACCATACTCATGCCTACTGTGCCCTTTCGATGTAGGTCCTAGCTCGAGTGCGCCTCAACTTGATTGACTCGGGTGATTGTTGGAGATTCCAAGGTAGCGGTTGGACATTCATGCGTCCGAAGTTCATCTCTATCTTTCTATAGTAGTTATGTCTTATTAGTATTCAGAGACAGTTATTATTCCTTTGTGGTTATTTTTCCGATGTATTTGACTCTTGGATTGTATTAGTAGTTCATACACTATTGACACTTAGTTTTGGGCATGATTGGTATTTTGGATAAGTTCTTTTCGTATTGTTATGATTACTTATATGGTTCAGCTTCGTTCTAGAAGCCTTACCTTGGGATATTTCTGTCTATTTCTCTTTTCGTATTAGTTTGGGTGATAGGCTTACTTGTCAAGGTACACCTCGACAAGTACCATCATGACTCTCGTTTTTGGATCGTAACATCGTGGTACTTATCTTTGATTAGAAGAATTTTTTCACGTTAAATTTGATGTTCTTTACTTTCTTTTTATTTTGATATTTACCTCTTTCTGTCATAACAGATAAGGCTCCTCATTGGAGTTTTGGCTTAGACCCTTGATATGATTGAGATGCCCGCAGCTCATTCTTTTAAAACAAGAGTGACTGAATTTGAAGCATATTTTTTTAATTAAAATATTTGAAGCACATGAAGGTCAAGTCATTTAATTTTTTTTTGTTTAATTCAAATGATACTTTCTTATTTAATATAAATTTATATGTTTTGGAAATACATAACACTGATATTTCTTGCCAAATTATCTAAAAAGGTATAAAAATAAGTTATCTATGTTTTAGTTCAATTCGAAAGTTAATTCCTTAATTCCAAAGAAATTTATATATTTTCATAAATATTTTCAAAGATGTAAGCAACAATTCTTCCGGAAAAAATGTCTAAACTTATTTGAGCATTTTGTAGTCAAACAAAAATATTAATCATGTCACTTAAAGAAATTGTTGGAAGCAATAATATCTTTTGTGATTTAACATCTAATATATATATATATATATATATATATATATATATATATATATATATATATATATATTTCATCCGGTATCCGATACCCACATTAGAATCCAACTAATTCAAATTCGTGCTGAGTAGAGCCCCATTGGGGAAGAAGCGCTCCCTAACAGAGTTTTCTCCCTAACATATCATTTAAGTAGTATACATTGTTCCTTTAAATAACTTTTCAGGTTATTTTTATCTGTCATGCATGTTATATTTCAATGCTGGATGCATACACACATAAAGTGAGAAAAAGTACGTGTAAAATGTTTAGAGTGTTGTAACTAATTATAAAGGTGATTATTGTGGATATTCATGATTTTTAGGTGTAACTCGTTTTTTAAGTGTAGTAATTTCTACACCTTCACCACCTCCTTCTCCACCTTGTCATGGATTAATGTCATGTGTATGACACCTTTTGAAGTTTGTTCATGTAATACTATAAATAGAGATCTTGATGAAGATATTGTACACACTAGAAAGAAAGAAAAAACTTATCTTATATTGTTCTCTTGTTATCTTGTTCTATATTGTTTTTATTATTCTTTACTTGCGATTCTTGTTCTTAATATTGAAATATGTTATCAACATGAAGTCTTAAGTAGGGGTGGGCATGGTATGATATATACCAAATACCATACTAAAATAAAAAAATTTTATACCGCGGTATGGATGTTATGGTATTTGGTAGGATTTTTAAATTATTATGATATTTCATACGGTATTTTGGTATTTATTGCTATTTATGCAATAAATTCCAAAATACCGTATACCATATCGAAGTTTTTTAATAATATGTAAAACCCAAATATATTATATTTAATATTATTAAATATATTTATATGTCATTCATTAGACAATTGAACATAAAAGTAACTTTTATTCATAAATAAATTTTTTGGGAAGCTTATTATTCCAAAGTACTATGCTTAAGTTTAGGTAATGTTGTTCAGAGTTTGCATCTTGGATTACTCAATCGTGATTGAAATGTTCTTTTTGTGTAGATGATTAACAAAGATAGTTGTTAGTCTGATATGATTGAGATGTTTTTAAGTTTTAAAGTTATAGTTTTTTTATATGAATATATGTAAATCGAAATCAAATAAAGTATGGTTACCGAATTACCGTACCATAAAATACTGAAACCAAATTCAAAAATGCCGATCCATACCAAACTAATTTGGTATGGTAATAATATTCTTCTTTTAGATACCGAAAACCTAAATTGTCGTACCAAAATTTAAAATACTGTACCATACCATACCATGCTCACCCCTAGTCTTAAGGTACGATTAAGATTTACTTATTTTTATTCTAGTACCTTATTTTTATCGTTGTACTTACTTGTTGCTTACTGTTGATGCTTCCATGTATCTTGGTTCTGCATTTCTTTTATTTGATTTATGGCTGCAACAGTGAAACAATAATATTGTCTTTTTGGTTGGCAGGAAGCAACCTAATACTTTAACATACTTAAATGATTTTGTTTGCTACGAAAATTCATATATAGGATGTTTTATTAATTAAGTTTGTTTTTACACTTGTGTAAAGATCATAAATTTTCTTCAATATAATTTAAAATATAATGACTGATAAATATATATATATATATATATATATATATATATATATATGAACTTTTAGTTTACAAGTTTGCAGTAACTAATTTTTGCAAAAGTTTTCGTTAATAACTAAGGTTATCATTTTGATTTTGTTTTGACTAAAGTAATTTTCTTTTCTTTCACTTACATTGATTGATATTTTTTCAAATAAGACCATTGTTACTGTTTTTTCTTACCCAACCTAATATTTTTTTTTTATAGTTTTCAATATGTCAAATTTATTAAAGTTTGAGTTTATGACACTTGATATCTTCGAAAAAAATTACCTGTCATAGATTCTCGACGTTGAAATTCACCTAGCTGCTAAGGGTCTTAGTGCTACTATTACCTCGAATAATGCGCATCGAGTCAGGACAAGAGCAATGTTATGATTTTTCTTCATCATCATCTGAATGAAGGATTGAAGGTTGAATACTTGACAGTGAAAGATCCACTAGAATTGTTGATTGATTTAAGGGAAGGTATGACCACCTAAAAGTCACAGTACTGCCTCGATTTCATTATGAGTGGACACACTTACGATTTAAAATTTTTAAAGTCATTGTTCAATAATTCTACTGTATTCGGGATTGTTTACCAATTGATTATGTGGGAAAACCATAAATGATGAGGACATGATGGAAAAAATATTACTTTTCATGCCTCAAATGTGATATTGCAGCAACAATACCGTGAAAAGGGCTTTCAAAAGTATCTTGAATTAATCTCATGCCGTCTGGTGGCCGAGCAACATAATGTCCATTTGATGAAAAATCATGAAGTTCGTCCCAATGAATCTTCTCCATCACTATAAGCAAATGGGGTATAAGAACATGGCCAGCTTGGAAGATTAAAAAATTGGGATCATAATAATATATGTGGGCGTGGCAATGACAAGAGACGATATTATAATTATCGTGGTGGTGGTAATCAGAAAAGAGAGAATCAAACGGGTCCTCCAAATAATCCTTCAAGATACAATTGTCATCACTGTGACATGAAAAACCATTAAAAGAATAAATGTGGGGCGCCTAGGCATTTTTCTAGGCTTTATCAAGATTCTTTTAAAAGAAAGAAAATGAAGATGAAAACTCTTCTAATGCCCGAATGGAGTCACACTTGACTTTCAAAACTAATGATAAGGCAGGACCTTCACAATAATATAATGACAATGATAAGACAAATTTGATTTTGAAAGATGATGATTTTGATGACCTTGATGATATTATTCATTTGAAAGTGAAAGACTTCTTTGGAGATCATAACTGAATCTTGATCAATTTATTAGAAAAATCAAGTACCTTGTTTTATTATGTGGTTGTTTTAGTTATCAAGTTTTTTCGTTATGTTATTTTTATTTTTCAAGAAAAAAAAGTATGTAAATTTCATTGTATGATTGTGAGATTTCACATTTCTTAGCATGTACTTTTGTTTTGTGAAGATCATAAAATTTTTCCAATCTTCAATTGGATCCAAGGTGAATAATGAAGATATGTGTATTTTTGATAGTGCTACAACTGACACTATATTAAGAGAAAAAATATTTCTCTAATTGATTATAAAAAAGTCATATGATAATACAATATACGATAATACAAAATTAATTGAGGGATCTAAAAGAGCTACCTTACTACTACCTGGGAAACAATATTGGTCATTGATAATGCATTACATTGTAGTAAGTCTCAAAGAAACTTATTAAGTTTCAAGGTTATTCACCAAAATGGCTATCATATTGAGATTGCAAATGAAGAAAAGGTTGAATACCTTTATATTATTACAATAAAGGCACGAAAAAAAATTTGTGCATTAAAAACTAATCGCACTTTCTTCGAGATTGTATCATACAAGTATTTGTATGGTTGAATCACATACCGTAGTAAGTAAAAGATTTACAGGTTCTAATAGTTTTACTATTTGGCATGACCGATTGGGCCATCCTAATTTTAATATGATGTGCCGAATTATTGAGAATTTACATTGGCATACTTTGAATCAAGAAAATTTTCTTGTGCCTTGTTCTCAAGGAAAGTTGATTATTAAACCAGCAGTAGCTAAGATTTAGATTGATCTCTTGCATTTCTGAAACGTATACAGGATGATATATGTGTACCGATTCACTCTCCATGGGAACCTTTCAAATATATATAGTCGTGATAGATGCATCTATAAGATGGTCATATATATGTTTTTATCAGTTTGCAATATGACTTTTGCTAGATTGTTGACTCAAATAATAAAGTTAAGAGCACAATTTTTAGATTATGTAATAAAGACTATTAATCTTGATAATACTAGTGAATTTACATCTTAGTCCTTTAATGATTATTTCATGTCCACTGAAATAAAAGTTGAACATTCGATTGTTCATGTTCATACTCAAAATGACCAAGCAGAATCATTGATCAAACGTCTTCAATTGATAAGTAGACCAATATTAATAAGGACAAAACTTCCTGTTTTAATATGGGGCATGCTATTTTGCATGCGACAACACTTGTGTGCATAAGGCTAATTAGTTATCATGAATTCTCCCCATTACAGTTGACTTTTGGTCAAGCGCTAAATATTTTTCATCTTGGAATTTTTGGATCTGCATTATGTATTTTAATTGCTCCACCACAACACACAAAGATGTGTCCTCAAAGAAGATTGAGAATATATGTTGAGTATGAATCTCCTTCCATTATAAAATATTTGAAACCTATGACTGAAGATCTGTTTACGACAAGCTTTGTTGATTGTCATTTTGATAAATCAGTATACCCAATATTAGGAGAGAATATAAGCAACTGAAAAATGAGATAGATTGAAATGCATTATCACTATCTCATTTAGATTCTCGAATAAAGTAATATGAGCAAGAGGTTTAAAATATGATTTACTTGAAAAATATTGTAAATTAGCTGCCAGATGCATTTACTAACCTTCCAAGGGTTACTAAATCTTATATTCCAGCTGTAAATGCTTCAGTTTGAGTTGATGTATCGATAGGACAAGTGGTTAATGAAAATAAGTCTAGGCTAGTTTTAAAATTAGGTAGGCCAATTAATTTCAAAGATAAAAATCATCGAAAAAAGAATGAATAATCAGAATGATCACGATATGGTGACAATTGCTCAAAAAGAGCCTCAATACATAAAAAATAATAAGACCACCAAGAAGGTTCAAATATCTGAAAATAATGAGAATGAAGAAATTATATCGATGAAAAACAGGTGGAATTAAAATAATATTATCGTTGATAGTATTTTTTCTTACAAATTGCTATTGAAATAACGCAACACTATGAGAATGTGAAATCAAAATCTGTCAATGAATGTAGACAGAGAAATGATTGGCCAAAATGAAAGGATGCAATTCAAGTAGAATTGACTTCACTTGAAAAACGTGAAGTTTTTAGACCAATAGTTCGAACACCTGAAGGTGTCAAGTCAGTGGATTACAAATAAATTTTAGTGAGAAACAAAATGAAAAAGATAAAGTAATAAGATATAAAACATGACTTGTGACACAAGATTTTTTACAATGGCTTAACATTGACTATGTGGAGATATATTCTCCCGTGGTGGATGAAATTACCTTCAGATATATAATTGTAATACCCCGTAAGATTCTAAGCTCAATTCAGCTTTTAATTGCATATTTAAGGGGTTTAAGGTTTGAAATTTTTCACCAAGTGTTGAAGACAGTCATTTTCAAGACCCCAAGATTTTTTGAATTTTATTTTTGGTATTCTCGAACCTGAGACATTAGTTATTAAGTTGAAACATATTTAGAGATGTTAAAGATATGTCTCAGAAGAGTTTTAGAATTTTTGGACAGGATTCAGAGTATTTTAGACTACGGAGGCAGTGAGCCTCCGTGATAGGGCTACATTGCGGAGGCTATGCCCCGCGATAGGGTATGCATCATAGAGGCAGCGCCCTGCAATAGTGTCCACATCGCGTAGTCCATGCTCCATAATTTGGTCTGCAATGTGGAGGCTTTGTATTTTTATCTTCATGAATTAAAGGGGCCAAGGATAATTTGGTCCCTTTTTCTCAACCCCAATCGTCCAAAGCACTACTTATAACACTCAAAAAATATTATTTTCCTATTATGATAAGAATAACTCTCATAAAAATCTTTCACATTCCCAAGAACGAAGAACTCAAGCTTCTCCTCCCAAGAATTCAAGAGTTCAAGTTTCCAAGTTCAAGCCTTCTTGAAGAATCTAACCATTGCGGTATGTGGGGTATTCATCAATGGATCCCTTCTACGCATTGAGTCCCAAAAAATTTTCTTTTTGTTTTGAGTATAGATTTTACTCTTTACTATAATTTAATTGAATGAAAATCATGAAATTTATCCATGTTTTCTCATTAATTTTACATTCAAGCCATGCTATTAGCATTTTTCCATGTGAATTATGACTCTATATGATTTAATTTCAAAACTACCATGTCATGTTTGGTCAATACTATGTCAAGATGTCAAATTCATGTATTTAATCATGTAAACATGATATCCTCTCAAGCTTAACTTGTTTTCATGTTTTAATTCATGAGGTTAGCAGTTATTCAAGTGCATTATGTTTTGGGTCCCCTAAGTTATGATTTACCACCAGTGATTTAGATGATGTTATCCTATTTAAAGTATCATTCAGTGCTAGCGGGTTATCAACTCCCAATACCTATGTGTTTTTACATATTTCCATTTTTCAGTAACAAGCCAAATAGAATCATGATTTTATCCCCATTTTTAGATTATCATTTTTATAATGAACTCACCAGTATTATTTCATGTTAAACACACCCGCTTACAAGTTTATAGTTACTTTAAATTATGCATGCACTATCAGTTTTCAGAACACCATGTTTGAGCATATCAGTCATCAATGCATGCTTCAGTTCATGATTCCAGTGTCAGTTTAGTTGGGAGTTAGATTTAGCACTAAGCGAACCCAGGGATGGGGGCTCACCTGCTAGTAGAGGGTGTGGCCCTTAATAGCAATCCCTAAATTCCATAAATACATAGCCAGTGTATGTTTGAGAGTTTTTTTCTAGTTGAGGGTTATCATATATCTCATAGGAGAACCTTCTAGTAGAGGGTGAAACCCTAGTCCTACGGGACATCAATTTAGTGGATCCACATAGTGAGTGTTAGTACCCATTGCAAGGTACTGATACTCGTCATATCAGGGTTATAGGTTGGATCTTAATTAGCTCAGATTGTGGTATGTCAGTTACATGATAGCTCCCATATTTTTAGTTCAATTATTTAGACTAAGTACAGTTCAGTTTTACATGATTAGTATTCAGATATCAATTAATCAATTAACAAACTTTAGTTATTCAGCAGATAAATATCATTTATTCTGTAAATAGATATCAGTTATTCAGTATATATATCTCTGTTATTCATTATACAAACCTCAGCTATCCAGCTACATAGATATCCAATTGCTCATTTATGCAAATACTAGTCATTCAGTTATTCAGACCACCTCAGTACATGTTATGTTTGGTTTCATATCTTTATGCATTCATGCTCAGTATATTTGTATATTCAGATCCTCAAGTTATGTTGGTTTATATTTTAGTTCAAATGTGGATGATTTTATGTTAGTTTCCATCACCTAGTTTCATACCTAGTATTCATTCATGATCCTCAGTACAGTTTTATAGAATGTTTAACTTTGCACTAGAATTTCATACAGTATTCATATTTCTAACATTTTCCTAGCTTGCCTAATTATTTTCAGCTCATGATTTATAAATCTCACTATAACTTACAATTTTCACGTATAGCCAGGTTTTAAATGCATATTTCAACAAATAACTTATGTCCTCAATTTTAAGCATATTTTAAATATTTTGATTATTTAGTGCGCGTCTCCATATAATCAGTACATTCCAAAGTACTGACCACATAGATGTGTTTGTGGATTTATTCCTTCATGATGTAGGTACTAGATGTAGTCCACACACCAGAGTCAGACAGTTCTCAGCTCTCAGCCAGTAGGTAATAAGTCCTCTTATTTTGGGGACTCCAGTCCATTGCGGTTCATATGTTGTATTTTAATTATCCAAGTGTATTGATTAGTGGTGGCTGGAGGCATGTCCTAGCTACCTATATTTAGTAGGGTTCATAGATAGTCAGCCAGAGTCATGATATATAATTCCATTTTTCTCTTCAGTTTTATCATGTTGTAAACTTTATCAGTATTATAATTATTCAGATTTTCTAATGATTATGTTATCACTCAATAAATTTATCTTGTATATACATTTTAAATCATTTGCTCAAGTATCATGCCGGTACATAGGTTAGCTTGGGATTACTTATGATTCTAAGCACCGTGTTATGACTATGGGGTAGCCTCGGGTCGTAAAAAACTTAGTATCAGAGCACAAGGTTCAAGTGTCCTAGGATGTCTATAAAGTCGTGTTTAGTAGATTCTTGTAGAATGGTATGGAGACATCTGTAATTTTCTTTGAGATGCTACAGGGCAATTAAGAAATGTTTCTCTTCTTTCATGTCTTAGATCGTGTAGTAGAAGTATTCTCTAAGGAAATTATGTTGATTCTTACGTGAATCCATTCGTGCCAACTCTGCCTTATTGTTGAGGCAACAGAAATAGGCAAGCTTAAATACTTACAGATAGAATTTTCTCAGACAACCCCCATAGATAATTATAGAATTGCACGCAGGCTCGAAAGTAGCCCATCAGTTTTTTTAAGCTTTAAAGTTTGAAATATTTCATTCATGTTCATGAAAATCATGCACTAAGCCAAAGTCAGATGTGCCCTCAGATCCCTTCTCAAAATCCTATGATATCATATGATCTTGAGTTAGAAGCATGAACCTAAAAGTTTTAATGGCAGTAAAGTGGAGATAGTGTTTATCTAGATTTAGCAGATTATGTATTCATGAGCTAGTTGTATAAAAGGTGGATCAGTAGGCTTGAAGCAGTATATGCAAGAATTTAAGTTTATTGATTCGAATGCGTGATGGTGTAGTTATGATCTAGAGGTGTACCCAAGGTGATATGGGATTGTATTATTTGTAAGTTTTAATATGTGTGCTTAGACAGTATCCTTAAGTTGCTAAGTTCGAATAAGTCCAACAATGCAATATATGATATTCTTACCATCTAAGTTATGGACTATAGAAAGCTAAGCATTGTATCTCATAAGAAAGTATTAGAAGTGGTTTTTATACTTTCAGGTGCAGTCTTTTAGGGTGAGTTTATTATTTATATGTATTGTTATGTCTCAAACTCAAGAGTACGGTGGTTGCAGTTCAGTTTAAAGTTTATAAAAATGGGTCTACAGACTTAGAATGTTAGCTTTAATCTAAGGGGGAGATGATAGAACAAGAAGCTAAGTCAAGCTCTTTGATTCTAGTAGCGATGCCTGTGTGTTGCAAAATAATATTAGGTGAGGAAGATACTTGACCTATTCTTATCTCAGAGTAAATTTTTGTTCTTCAGTTGTCATGATTAAACGTCATCTCCATGATCATAGTTTATGTTCATGCACAACATAGAGAATCATGTACGCTCCCAATACCTAGTATAAGGAGTTCTAGTTCACTCAGCAGTATGAGTCATACTCCATGAATGTATGGACTCTAAACTCAGGTCATGTAGCTCATGACTCATGTACTCATGCTTTTCAGAATTTTCAGTTCCAGGTACTCATTGTACACCCTTAATGACCAGTGAAATTCAGATTATGTGATGTATGTCCTCAGATTAGATCTCTTTGATGAATCCATGATGTTGATATTCTATTTCTCACGCCTTAGTTAAGTATCAAAGTTATGCATTATATTCTTTCATGCTTCAGGTTCTCATGTTCTAACCTTTCAATGTCCTTTTCTTATGAAATGATAGTAGTGATGAGTAGTCGCTGAGATGGGAGAGAGTAAATGTTCCTTATTTAAGGAAAGATTGTAGTATACTTATTTTATCTAAGACTATAAGTATGAAGGAAGTTTGAGGTAAAGCTTTTGGTATATGTCATGGTTAGTTGATAATTTCACGTGTGTCTTCTTAAGAATAGTGCAAGAAAGTTATTATTGATAGAAGTTTAAAGAATATGAGAAAGATGCTTTTGTGGCTGTTTTCCTAGAAGTTCGTATGTGGTTATAATGATAGGCTTGAATGTCATATTGGTATATAAATAGATGGGTGCATTGTGCGCTAGTGAATTCATAGTAAGAGGTTAAATTTAGTTGTTGAAGTGGTAAGAAGAATTACGCTTAAGATGAAAAGTTATAAAAATACATGAGGCATTGAATTTATGGTTTAGACTAGCATTATGGTATTATGTGTATTACCTTGTGATTTTTAGTTAGGATTGAACATGATGAAAGTATGTATCTCAACTCAGACTTTGGCTAGAGTAGTTATATATACCCATTCAAGTATGTAAGGAGCAAGGCTAAGCTTGAATTGGGCAGTTGCATTGCCTAAGGCCTAGTAATTCTATCCTAGCTTAGGTTCATAGGCCTATGTTCTATGTTACAGATTTATAGCTATATTAAGATTCCTTACTCAGATATCTTATTCATATCATGCCCAAGATTATTTGCTCCCCAATGTTATTAAAACTTCTTGTAAAAAGTGTTGAAAAAAAATTACTCCAGTTGAGTATAAGCTTTCAATATAATTCAGTCTGTATAGCCAACAATTCTGATTAGCAATCAGACAGACAAGCTCTTATGACTTTCCATCTTTTCATCTAGACTTACTATACGAAGTTTCATGAATATGCTACTCCATGAGGTAATTTGTTTGCATACATATAAGTTGCGAATTCAATTCAGTACAAGCATCATGTTTCAGATTCAGTTATTTAGTCATGACTCAGTACATAAATGTTCAGTGCCTGATCTCAGTTTTATAAGTATTCCAGCTCAGACATTGTGATACGTATAGTATGACCTTGGTCTCATTATCTCATTATCTATGCTTACATAATGTACTTGGCGATGTCATGAAGCCCTTTTCTTTTTATTCCTATACATGTTTTGTTGAGGAACAATTCCTAATGAGAAGTTACGTACTTTATTCCCTCCTTAGTAATTTTTAGAATTTTATTGCATTAGTTATTACTTTGTAGTTATATATGTATCATTATATTATGAACATTTCAAGTTAGTTCTAAACTTTCAGCATGAATTAGCTTCTTAAAGTCAAGTCAGCTCAAAAATCAGTTTCATGATAAAAGTTTTTATGTTAAAGCTTATCAGTATACGCTTTCAGTCTCCTTAGTATCTTAAATTAACTAGTTTTATTCGAGGACGAATGGTCCCAAGGGGGAGATATTGTAATACCCCAGAAGATTCTAAGCTCGATTCAATTCTAGTTGCATGTTTAAGGGGTCCAAGGATTGAAAAATTTCACGAAGTGTTGAGGACTTAGTCATTTTCAAGACCCTAAGATTTTATGGATTTTATTTTTGGCCTTCCCGAACCCTAGACATTGGTTATTGAGTTTGAACATGTTTAGGGATGTTAAAAGTATGTCTCAGAAGAGTTCCAAAATTTTTGGATGGGATTTGGGGCATGTTTGGACCACATAGGCAGTGAGCCTCTGCGATAGGGCTATGTCGCTGAGCCTATGTCCCGCTATAGGGTCTGCATCGTGGAGGCTATGCCCCACGATAGGGTCCACATCGTGTAGCCCATGCCCCACGATTAGGTCCGTGCTGTGGAGGCGTTGTATTTCTAGCTTTATGAATTAAAGAGGCCAAGGGTAATTTGATTCTTTCCCCTCAACCCCAATCGTCCAAAACATGACTTATAACACCCAAAAGGGCATTATTTGCCCATTATCATCAAAATAAATCTCGTAAAAACCCTCTCCCTTCCAAAGAATGAAGAATTCAAGCTTGTCCTCCCAAGAATTCAAGAGTTCAAGTTTTCAAGTTCAAGCTTTCTTCAAGAATATAACCACTGAGGTATATGGGGTATTCATAAATGGGTCCCTTCCACCCATTGAGTCCCAAAAATCCTCTTTTTGGTTTTGATACAAGATCAAGCACACAACAAGAACAACAAGAGATCAACAACCATAGTGAATCGAAAAGGCCCCACACGGCTTCACTATATCAAGATGCAACAATAAGATGACAAACTTAAAGATAAAAACTTGACACAAGATATTCTATAATCTAAGAACCCTAGCAACATGAAAGGACCCTAACACTAAAGAATGTCAACACCAAGTTCTTACTTAGATCAAGGGGAACTCATAAACCTCAAGACCTAGAGTTTCTAGACAAGGAACAACACAAGTGTTACTACACTTTGTTGTTCAAGTTTTGGGTTCCAATCTCAAGAACAAGAGAGAGAAATATTTCAATATTACAAGACTTGTGTTCTCAAAATATTATGAATGAACTAAGTCTAGAAATAACCCTAATATTACCTATTTATATTACACTATAAAAGGCAAGGAAATGACCATTCTATCCTTGGCCTAGGAGTGGCTTTGGAGTGTAAGTTTATTATACTTCAAAACCCTTCTTCACACTTCAAAATATTTAATCCTTGTGTTGGATCAATCAGACACTCAAACACGGCCAATTTCATGAACATGGCTTGGAGTTTTTGTAACTCCCGAGCTTGACTACGTGTGAATGACCTTAAACTCATTGGATAAGTTGTTACACCTGTATTAGGTTTGAGTATGGATTTTACTCTTTACTATGATTTAATTTAGTGAAAATCATGAAACTTATCCATATTTCCTCATTAATTTTACATTCAACCCATGCTATTAGCTTTTTTCCATGTAAATTATGGCTTTATATGATTTAATTTCAAAACTACCATGTCATTTTTGGTCAATACTATGTTAAGATATCAAATTCATGTATTTAATCATGTAAACATAATATCCTCTCAAGCTCAACTTGTCTCCATGTTATAATTCATGAGGTTAGTAGTTATTCAAGTGCATTGTATTTTGGGTCCCCCAAATTATGATTTACCTCCGGTGATTTACATGATGTTATCCTATTCAAAGTATCATTCAGTGCTGGAGCGTTATCAACTCCCGATACCTATGTATTTTTACATATTTTTGTTTTCAAGTAATAAGCTAGACAAAATCAATATTTATCCCCATATTTAGATTATTATTTTTATAACAAACTCACCAGTATTATTTCATGTTAAGTACATCAGTTTACAAGTTTATGGTTACATTAGATTATGAATGCACTGTCAATTTTAGAACACCATGTTTGAGCATATCAGTTATCAGTACATGCTCCAATTCATGATTCCAGTGTCAATTCAGTTGGGAGTAGGATTTAGCACTAAGTGAACCCAAGGATGGGGTCTCACCTATTAGTAGAGGGTGTGACCCCTAGTAGTAATCACTAAGTTCCAGAACTACGTAGCTAGTGTAGATTTTAGAGTCTTCTTGCCAGTTGCGGGTTGACATATATCTCATAGGATCACCTGCCAGTAGAGGGTGACTCTCTAGTCCTACGGGACATCAGTTTAGTGGATCCACACAACCAGTATTAGTACCCGTTGTAAGGTACTGACATACTTCCAACCGGGGTTACAAGTTGGACCTTGATTAGGTTAGAGTGTAGCTTTAGGTTACATGATAGCTCCCATAATTTCAGTCCAGTTATTCAGATTAAGTACAATTCAGTTTTACATGATCAGAATTCAAATATCAGTTAATAAGTAAACAGATTTTAGTTATTCAGTAGACATATATCATTTATTCTATAAATAGATATCAATTATTCAGTATACAAATCTTAGTTATTCAATATACAGACCTCAACTATCCATCTACATAGATATCCAATTGCTTAGCTATGCAAATACTAGTCATTCAGTTATTCATACCAACTTGGTACATCTTATGTTTGGTTTCATATCTTTATGCATTCATGCTTTGTATATTTATATATTCAGATCCTCGAGCAATATCGGTTTACATTTTAGTTTAGATGTGCATAATTTTATGTTTGTTTTTATCACCTAGTTTCAGACCCAGTATTCTTACATGATCCTTAGTATAGTTTTATAGCAGGTTCAGCTTTACATATGAATTTCATGCAGTATTCATGTTTCTAACATTTTCCCAGTTTGCCTAATTATTTTTCAGCTTATGATTTATAAATCTCACAATAACTTACAGTTTTCACGTATAGCCAGGCTTTAATTGTATGTTCCAGCAAATAAATTATGTCCTCAGTTTTAAGCATACTTTAATAATTTTATTTAGTGCATATCTTCATATACTCAGTACATTCCTAAGTATTGACCACAAATATGCGTTTGTGGCTACATTCTTTCATAGTGTAGGTATCAGATGTAGTCCACACACCAGGGTCAGACCGTTCTCAAATCTCAGCCAGCAAGTGATAAGTCCTCTTATTTTAGGGGCTCTATACCATTGTAATTCATGTGTTGTATTTTGATTAGCCATGTCTATTGATTAGTGGTAGCTTGAGGCATGTCCCAGCTACCTATAGTTAGTATAGTAGAGGCTTTATAGACAATCAATTAGCGTCATGATATATAATTCCAGTTCTCTCTTCAATTTTATCATGTTATGAACTTTATCAGTATTATAATTATTTAGATTTTCTCACGATTATGTTACCGCTCAGCAAATTTAGCTTGTATATACATTTTAAATTAGTTGCTCAAATATCATGCAGTATATGGGTTAGCTTGGGATCACTTGTGGTACTAAGCATCATGTTACGACTTGGGGGTAGCCTCGAATCGTGACAATAATAAATCTAGAAGTTCATGAATGGTTGATATGCGCGTAATTGATGTCGTCACGGTCTATTTGTATGACTCATTATACAATGATATTCTTATAAAATTCCAAAAGCATTCAAAGTGCCTAAAACATATAAAAGTTTGCATGAAACTTGTTCAATAAAGCTTCTGAAATACTTATATGGGTTGAAACAAACATGACGGATATGGTACAATCATCTTAGCTAATATTTGCTAAAGAAAGGGTATAAAAATGATTCTATTTTTTCTTGCATTTTTGTGAAAAAAGTCTGAATCTAAATTTGCTATTATAGTTGTGTATGTTGATGACTTAATATCATTGACACTTTTATAGAACTTTCATAAATTGTTAAGTATTTGAATAAAAAAATTAAAATAAAAGTTTTGGAAAGACAAAATTTTATTTTGGCATACAGATTGAGCATTTGACAAGTGAAATTTTTTTCATCAATCAACATACACTGAAAGTATTTTAAGGTAATTTTACATGGATAAATCACATTCACTAAGTATCCCAATAGTTGTGAGGTCACTTGATATAAATAAAGATCCTTTTAAACCTCAATGAAGTGATAAAGAGCTTCTTGGTGATGAAACTCCATATCTTAGTGCAATCAGGGCACTAATGTATCTTGCCAATAATACTTGACTAGACTTTTGTTTTGCAATAAATTTATTGACAAGATTTAGATCTTTCTCAACAAAAAGATATTGAAATGTTGTCAATCATATATTCAAGTATCTTTGGAGAACAATTGCTTAGAATTATTTTATTTTAATGAATTTAGGTTAGAAATATTTGGCTATGAAGATGAAGGATACTTGTCTGATCCACATAAGGCTTGGTATCAGATGAACTATTTATTTATATATGATGACATAACTATATCATGGCGTTCAATGAAGCAAACAATAGCTGCAACTTCAAATCATGCAGAAATCATTCCCATTCATGAAGTTAACATGGAGTGTGTTTATTTGAGATCAATGACTCAACATATTTAGAAAATGTGTGAATTTTCTTTGAATAAGGATATTCCAACAACATTGTATAAAGACAATATTGCATGAAAGCGCAGTTGAAGGGAGGTCACATTAAAAGAGATAGAACAAAACATATTTCACAAAAATTCTTGTTCACACATGATCTTGAGAAGAAAGGTAAAATAGATGGTCAACAAATATGTTTGATCAATAATTTGACAAATCTGTTCACTAAAGCATTGCCAACCTCAATATTTGAGAAGTTGATATTCAAGATTGGGATGCATCATATCCAAGAAATAAAATATTATTTACATCAGGAGGAATAAAATACATGTTGTACTCTTTTTTCCTTGGCGTAATTTTTGTTCCAATAGATTTTCCTGGCAAGGTTTTAAATGAGGCAACAAACAATGCGTATCAAAATATATGTGTACTCTTTTTTCTTTATTAGATTTTTTTCATAGGATTTTTTATTAATAAGGTTTTAATGAGGCACATTTTCTATCAATGGACATCCAAGAGGGAGTGTTGTAAATAATTATAAAGGCGATTTTTGCATATGTCCATAACTTCTAGGTGTAACTCATTCTTGAAGTGTAGTGATTTCTACACTTCCATCCCCTATACATTGATCATCCACTCCCCCACATTCTTTCTCCACCTTCTCATGAATTAATGTCATGTTTATGACACTTTTGAAGTTCCTTCATGTAATTCTATAAATATAGGTCTTGAAGAAGATGTTGTACACACTAGAAAGAAAAAAGAAACTTTTCTTATATTGTTGTTATTATTCTTTACTTACAATTCTTGTTCTTACTATTAAAACATAGAGGTTATATTCTTAAAGAAGACTACCTTTAGTTTGTTACTATAACACGTTAAATGTTTATAGCTTTCTATTTTAATATTCTGTTATACTGAGAAACTTAAGATTAAAATATCAAGGAAAAAATAGTTTGAAAATTTTAATCGTGTGTCTCAGGTTTAATTTTCAATAGGGACAAATATTAAGTGATTTCCTTCCACCTATTTTAGCCTTGATGAACATAGTTGCCTGGTAGCTGTTGTTGGTGGGAGATAACAGGTATCCCATAAAATTAGTTGAGGTGCATACAAACTAACCTGAACACCATAATTATCAAAAAAATTTACTCGTGTGCCACATTTGTCAAAAAATGATGACATGTGAAGATAATCTCTACAATAATAAAAAAGTCAAATTAGGTTTCATTTTTTATTTGATTTACTATGTAACATTTCATTGATTAGCTATAACTATAGGCAAACTCACTGTCATTGTATTTCCTGCAGATAAGAATACAAGGAATAAAATAAATTTATTATGCTTGTTCACTAAATTTATACTCCCTCTAATTAGTTTTAGTTGATCCCCTCGCTAAAAATATTTGTTTCAATTTAGTTGTTCATTTATGAAATCAAGATATTTTTATTCTGTTCTTTCAATACTACTTCTATCATTAAATGTCTACATAAAATGTGTATACATAAATTTATATTTTTAAAGAATAATTAATAAGTCTAATTTGATAAAATAATCTCTAAATAAATATTTTATTTTAAAAAATATCAAGTCAACAAGAGCCAACTATTGTGTATGAGACAGTATGAAAGATGGACACATAGCGCCAACTAAGAATACTCAAGAAAGTAGAATCAGTGAAATTGATGGGAATATTAAGGGCATGATAAGAGAAGATTTATCTTAGGTGGCCACTAAACTTGTAGAATTATCATACGAGGAAGAGGACGGAAACTTATAGTCCAAAGATAGCAATGATCATGTGCTCAAGTAACGTTGCATAAAAAGACAAAAGGATAGATACGCTAGATATGATCATGAAACATCCCGACTATGACAGAGAAATATTAGCCTACACTACTAATAGTATTTACATTGACAATAATTGCTTACCATGATTTGGGCCAGTTAGATTTGTAGGTTTGTCAAGAGCGCGCATTGCAATTTTAGCTTTGAGTTAGTTCCACTAGTTTGAAAGACTAAAGATCTAGTAAATAACATAATTTATAAACAAAATAGAATTAGGAAACAAATCTAGAATGACAATAGGGTCCACAACTATTTAACCACGAATAACTATTTTGACAGCTAGCGATATAGGAAAAAAATTAAACACACTAAAGCAAATGAGAAAGCTTAAGAAGAAAGATGAAAGATTTTTATTACTTGAGGATAGAGATGAAACCATACCAAATGTTGTCACAATGGTGAGGGTGCCTATTTAAAGGATACAAGTACTATTTTTTTATCAATAATAGAGTGCCACTTGAACCCTCTCGTACATCGATCAATGGATGAGATCCACTTGCCATCGAGCTTTTAAAGAATACCAACCCAATATCATGTATCTGATGTAATTCTGTTGAGGATCTCTTGTGCACCTGAGTGCCGGACATATTGTTCTTTTGCATGTCCTTTTATGGGTGGTCACCATTGATGATAGTCTTGTGCTATGTCTTCCTTGATTGAGAGGACGTTCCCTTTTCTTGATTTTGTTTTGAGATGCCACCATCGTACGATGTGATGCAAACTATGTTGCCTCAAGACCATTTACAAGGAGACAATCAAGAAAACTTCAAGCCTTTCAAGGACTATTTGGAAAGAGGAAAGTATTGGAGGCTACTTGTTTGCCTTACCTTGAACCACACATGTTTGAGGTCAATAGAGAACTGAAGACTTGATTTCTTGAAATCATGAGTTGACAACACAAAATAATTTCATTAAGGGTAGAATAGTAATAATTAGTAGTTATTTTTTTTACTAGTATAAATAGTATTTCTTTTTATTTTGGAGTGGAGTTTGATGTTGACTATTGAAAATACTCCACTTTGAGAGTTGAGAGATTGGTTGAGTGTTGGTTGAACCTTGTTTAGAATTGGAGGTTGCAAGGTAAATTTGATTCCCTTGAGGTCTCCATTATAGTCGAGGTTCTTTCCTTGGATTAATCGAAAGAGGTCTTAGATTTTAATATAATCTTGGGTTGCTTTTGATTTCCATGTTTGTGTGTAGTTTCTTATCTTTATTTTATGTCCTTAATTTTGTGTTCTACTTTGTTCCCATATCAATATTGTATCAAATTGGTATCATAGTTTTGGAATAGGTTTGTTTTCACAAAACTAGTCTTGGGACTTTGATAATCCAAAAAAGATCCAAAAAATTTTCTTGTTTGATTTCTTATTTTTTTGACACTAGATTTGTGTTCTCTAGTGTCTTTTGAGTCCATTTTAAAGATCTCGTGTCATTTGGTGTTTGAAAAAAGAATCTACCATTATTGGGTTTTAAGGGTTTGAAACTTTAAAGATTTTAAAAAGGGATCTTTTGATTGGGGATGAATTGAAGCTTAAAAATTAGTGAGGTTAGTTATCTAGGATGAGGAGGAGCTACTCCTAAAATTTAGAGCTATTTGGTAAAGTTTTGAGTTGGAGCTTTGTGATGATGTTCTTGGTGTTCTTCATAAGTTCTTGAGGAAGAAGAAGCAAAATGAAAAAGTATGTTTGGATTCAACTTCCTAATTGAAAAGGTGTTGAAAGTTGTTTGTGGTCCAAAATTAAATAAGGCGGGCCAAGGATTACAAAAACCTAAAAATTTGAAAAAAAGAGAGATTTTAAGTAAATTAGGTGGACTAACTAGCAGCTTCCATCTGGTCCAACATGAGACCAGCTACCAACAATATCTTTTAGCTGTATCAAGCCAACTTTGCATTATTTATCCGTGTGAAGCACGACTTCCACTTTCAATCACTGGTTTTTATATAAGCCATCAACTAGTAGCTCCCAAAACAACTCCAACTCTTCACCAAACAACCCCATCATGTGGTTTTCAACTCCAGAGAGCTGTTTTTGATAAAAATTAAGAACAACTGAAATAATTCTAAGTATGTAAAATTCTTGACACCCCAATATTATTAAGTGTCAAAACTTCTACTTCTTCTGGCTCATTATTGTCTTCTTGGTTGGGTAGGTTTTGGATTGGAGGACTTGGTTAAATTGTACTTGGTGTCGTTGAATGAAATTTTATAGAGCTAGGTTTTGTGAAGATGAATTTTTTCTTTGTAGTATGGGATTAGATAGAGAAATGGTGGAAGACGTTTTTACGGGTTTCCTATTGAAGAAGCTTGACGCTATGGATGATCCAAGCCAAAGAGAGAACTTTTTTTATTCCAAATGTCTCATCAAAGAAAATATTTGTTCCTTGATCATAGATAGTGAAAGTTTTGTTAATGTTGCTAGTACCACTTTGGTGGAATTCTTGAAGCTTCTTACAACCAAGTATACCGCACCATACAAACTTCAATGGCTTAGTGAGTGTGGAGAATTGAGGGTACATTGGCAAGTCTTAATTAAGTTTAAAAGAGCAAACTACAAAGATAAAATCTTATGTGATGTTGTTTCCTTGCAAGCTTGCCATGTGTTTCTTGGAAGATCTTGGCAATATAACCGTTCAACAAAGCATGATGGAAGGAACAATAGGTATTCACTTTTCTTAAATGGTCATAAATACACTCTTCAATATATATTACCTTTATAAGTTAATGAAGTCAATCAAAACATGAGGGAGTTGAAGAATAAAAACAAGGGTAAAAAGAAGAAAAGTGAAAATGTCACTGCTATTGAAAAAAATGAGAGAACCCACGAAAATTAATAAGGTGGTGGTCTTGACTAAGTACAAGGAGGTTATGGAGGAGGTTGAGGCCTAAATCTCTTTAATCCTTATTATATATATAGGGATCAAGTTTCACAAACTAACCACTCTATTTCTTCCTTCCCTCATTCTATTTCTTGTATTTTTACATGATTATGATGATGTCTTTCCCAAGGAGATTCCAAGTGGATTACCCCCTCTCCAAGTTATTAAACATAAAATTGACTCTGTGTGAGGTTCTCAATTACCAAATAAATCGGCCTATCAAAAGTAATCTAGAAGACACAAAAGAGCTTCAAAGAAAAATTGAGGATCTCCTCAGCAAGGGATATATAGGAGAGAGCTTGAGCCCATGTGCCATTAAAATCATATTGATTCTAAAAAAAGATGGCACATAGAGAATGTGTGTTGATTGTTGGGCAGTCAATAAGATGACAATAAAGTATCACCATCTTATCCCTAGATAAAATGACATGTTAGATGAACTTAATGGTTCTTGTGTATTTTCAAAAATTGATCTTAGGAGTGGGTACCATCAACCTGATAATCTTGGTCATGAGTTAAAACTACTTTGAAGACTAAGTTTGATCTATATGAATGGATTGTGGTGCCCTTTGGTCTCACTAATGCTCCTAGTACTTTTATATGGTTAGTCAGCCACGTAATGAAATTGTTCATACAAAAATGGGTTGTGGTGTACTTTGATGATATTTTAGTTTATATCAAATTCATAGATGACCATGTTGAGTATTTAAAATATGTTTTTGATATGCTTAGACAAGAGCAATTATTAGTCAATCTTAAAAAATGCTTTTTTTAAGTAGATGTGGTTGTCTTTTAGGGATTTATTGTAAGCTCCCAGGGTGTTGAAGTGTATGAATTCAAGATAGACGCAATAAAAACTTGACCAAATCCAAAATCCATTAGTTATTTGAGGATTTTTCATGGAATGTCTAGTTTATATTGAAGGTTTGTCAAAGGATTTAGAAGCTGAGGTAATCCGAAAGGATAAACCTTTCAAGTGGGATGATGAGCAAGTAAAAGTATTTGAAACTTTAAAATCAATGATTAGCTCTGCTCCTTTATTACAATTGCCCAATTTTACAAAAATGTTTAAAGTAGAATGTGATGCTAGTAAAGTAGGCATTAGTTCCATCTTAATGTAATACCAAAATCCCATGGCTTATTTTAGTGAAAAGATAAACACTGAAACTTAAACTATTATACTTATAACCTTGAATTGTATGCTTTAATTGGAGCATTGGGAATTTACAACATTACTTATAACCCAAAGAATTTGTCATTCAAACCAATACTGAGTCCTTGAAATATCTTCAGGCCCTAAGAAAGTTGAACAAAAGGCATGCCAAGTGGACAATTTAGATTTTAAACTTTGAATGGTGTGCCGATTAATATTTTTGAAAAAGATTACCTTAAACTTAGGATTGTTAATTTTTCTTCCCATAGTGGGCACTGAAGTTGGCAAGGGTGTTCATGATGGTTCTACAGTTTTTATTATCAATTTTAGCAAATACGGTGAGATTATCTACAAACAAGAGGTGGAAGAGTTTAGGCATACCTCTACTGATAGAAATAATAGTCCTATGTAGGAGGTCTACGTCATTATTTATCCTTTAAGAGATGAGTTTCATACAAAAGATAAAGATGTAAGAAGAGTAGGGTCTCCATGTCTTATCCCATTAGTAAGATTGCAAAAAATTAGTATGATTATCACTAACCAGGATAGAGATAGAGGAGAATGAGATGAAAGACATGATAAGCTTACTAATACCAGGAGGAAATTTAAAAAAGTGAAGGGCTTGTATAATGAAGGACATTCCATTCTATTAAAGGTCTTTTACAAGTCAATCTTGAGAATCATATTGACATATCTCTCTTTCATTTTGGATAAACAACTATTTATTCTTGCACAAAAATAGCATGGTCAGAGACTCTTCCATTGGCTAGCAAACTGGCTTGCATCTACCAATGATTATTGCAATAAGGGTTTAATCTTATTTGTAGTGATTTTGGTAGCAAAATTGTATTGAGTGTTGCATAAACCACTGAGCCTAAAGTTTATAAGGGGTGTGGAATTTTCACTCTTATAAATAAGGTACAGACAAGTGGAATTTACCTTCTCTATGGTGAATCTTATGAAATTTTATCGCAGTCTCTCACAAGGGAAGGCCAATAATGTCCTAATATTTTAGGTGTAAGCCAGGTGGATTCTATCAAAGTCTAGTGCCTTGGTAGCTTTGAAGAAAAAAAATTATTTAATCTCCTGAATAAAAGGAATAAAGTCAAGTCTAGAGTGATTAGAGGAGACAATAAAACCCTAAAGAAAAGGGTTTTCCTAACATTTGAGATAAGCAAAGATATGTTCAGTAGAGAAGAAATCGAAGTAGAAATCTTGAATCGTCTATTTAATGTTCCTAGGGTCATATGTCCAATCACCATAGTCATTTTTTTAAGCCATGAATCATATTCCTTCTTCTTCTATTCATGGTGGTAGTCTATAAGAAACTAGTGTTGAATTTTCATTCCATTAGCTATTTGATTTTAAAAATGAAGTGAATTGTTGATTGTGTCATGAAGATTCTTATATCCACACCCCAATCGCCCCATCATTCTATAGATATCATCCTTTTGCTTAAAGTATCACTAAAATCCTTTGAGAGGTCAACTTTCAAGGTTTGCATAAAGGAGCTAGTGAGATAGCTTGGAATATTTGGATCTGTTCTAGTCTAGCAAGAATTTTCTTTTTCTTATGGAAGATTTTACCAAAGACTTCTTTATTCTATGTCTTGATAGTGGATTCAAATCTAGTAGTAGCCTTAGAGAGATCATTTCTATTACTGAAAGTGTCACTTACCAATTCAAGGAACTCAAAATGAGAGAAACACATGCTCATCACTCTAAAGGGTTTGTTAAGAATGGAAATGTTTCTTATAAGGTTGAGTAAGAGAGCTACAATCAAAATAGGTTCTATGGAGATGGGTGACAATAGAATCAAGGTAATGAAGAATCCAAGAATTAAAGGCTAGGTACCTATCTAATCTTTCCAAAATTAGCCTACTCCTATTACTATAAATTTTATTGGTTTGGATGTATTTGTACCTTTAAAGCCTAAGTCCACTAGCCTACAATGATTAATACAATCCCAGAGAAGGAAGCTCAATTATTGTTAGTCCTATTCCCACTAAATTTATCAGAGACTTTGAGGATTTTATTAAAGTCACCCCCTGTAAGTCAGCTATCATGGGAGTCTCTTTGATTGTGTTTGTTATAGTAATAAGATGGTCCAAAAGTGGTTTTTATATCCCCATAAGATGTACTAGCATATATAACACCAAAAATCTACTTTGAGGGAGAAAAACTAACCTTAACAGATACATGACTGCATTAAGGAGAGATGGAGATGTCATTGATGTAGAGATTATTTTACTTCTACATAATGACAGTACCACAAGAATATCCAACAATTTTGGACTCAATGAATATATCATCTGAGAGGTTTTTGTGATCAACCATTCTGATTTTAAGAAGGGCAATAATTATAGTCTGGTAGATATTAATCATAGACTGGCAGTGCCTTCTAAATTTATCATTGCTCCTCTAGCAATCCATATGATACAGTTTATCATCATTGGGTTTTGAACTTGAGAAAGTGAATTCATTACACCCTTGATCTTCCCTAGATGGTTGGATAATTTTGCATTCTCTAGCTTTTTTCTTTGATAAAGGCTTTATAATGACTTTCTAGATTTCATTTGTTAGGGTATATAACTAATGGATGCCTAGACGTAGTTTTGTTAAGCCTAGTGTAAGGATCTTTATTATCATTTCTTGGACCACCTTTGTGAATTCTAGAGTAAGGGCTCTGTCTAAAGTCGTGGCATCTATTTTTGGAACCTTTATAGAAGCTAGGAGTGCCTCTATTTCCTTATTGGAGGCTCTCAGTAGGTCTAATATTGAGGCTTCTGTCTCCACTTCCAGTGATAGGGGATTTGTCACTAACTCTCCATGGTTTTAACTTATCAGGGTGTCCCATTCTATTTCATAAAAACTGGCTCATATAAGAGAAAGTCCTGATTTAGAGTGAGAAAAAATGGGAGACTTTGGATTACTAGGTTCATCATCTCTACTGGAGCCTCTGGAGTGAGGCTCACTTGAGATGGATAGTTGCTCACATTCTTTAAGTTATGTCTATATTGTAGTAGTCTCTGATTTAGGATTTTCATCACCACTTGTGCCAATTATGTAGGGTTTTGAATGAGGATTTTCACCCATTTCCCTTCTAATGCTAGTTGTGGTTGGATTTCTTGACTTTCTAGACCCATTTCCAGTCAAGAGAATGGTTGGTAAGTTAGAAAGAGTGACTACGAGATGAAAGTTAAAGTTTGTGAGGGGATGGTATTTGAGAAAATGCTATGGTTAAAATTTTCTCTTAGGTTTTGAGAGTTAGTAGAAGGAGAAAAGTGAGATTGCTCATAGCATATAAACATCTCTAAGTTCCCATCAGAAGGCTTAGTATGGGGTATTAGTGGAGAGTGACTGAAGTAACAGCTCCATCATATCAAAAAATATAGCTTGGAGTAACCAACATTTTAAAAGAAAGTTTTAGTGGTAGAGCATCAGATTATAGATTAGACTTAGGGACTCGAGGACCATTATTACCACTTTTAGAGTTGATTTGAGTGGGAGTGAGAAGATTTTTATTAGAATATGCCACTTTTGACTCGATTTGACCTTTGTCAATAGTGTCATTTATAATATTGAGAAAAATGGTGGGATGGGCTTGAGAATTAGGCTGTTCAACAGAGTGCTACCTATTTCCGAAGCTATAGTAAGACATCAAAGGACCCAAGCACACTATAGAATCCTCGTTGGGCCTTTCTTTACTACCCCTAATCTTATTAATTTGTTCCTTAATAGTAGGCCCTATTTGTCGAGGGTTTGTCCTTTGAACCTCAGGAGAAATTCCTAGGTTATTGGTGGACTTGACGTTGAAATTTTGACTATTAGGAGGCTTTGGAGAGGTCTTACTAGCCATTTCTTGAGTTGGGATTTGTCGATATGTTTAACTCTTTCTCTTGAATGCTACCGGTTTCCATTCTATTTTTATTGTTAATGATTACGATAGGGGATCTGGAGTAATGTTTGTTAGGGTGGTGATGTATGTGCATTTACCCAGAGTGTGACCAATTCTATGAAATCCATGAAGAGGATCTGTTTCTCTTCACATAATTGAGCTTGGGAGTGTCTAGTGATGGAGAACTTGACAGGGGATTCAAGAAGTACTTGAACACATATACGAGCGAATCTACTGTGGAACATAGCAGAAGCATTGGAATCTACCTTGACCAATTTCCTTATTTTTCATCTGATCTTTTTTTAGAATGACTTGGTTGTAGAATTCTGTTGGTAGCTGAGGTGATTATCCGAATTGCAGTAAAATGAATCTAGTTTTCACTAGGGATGAAGTTGGACTCCCAATTTCTAACGGAAAGGAAACTGCCTTCGATAAATCAAAGTCCACCTTCTAAAGCCTTCTTTTTACTTTCTAGATTGAATTTTACTGTGAAGAAATACGAACCTAGAGCTATAAAGATAAGGTTCTCCTGCAATTTTCATAGTGTGACCAGTTTTGTTTTGAGATATTGGTGGTTGAACTTACTTTCAAAAGCTTTGATGATAATCAAATTTTTCCAAGGGGCATACATCCTTCCATCCTTCAGTGTTAGATTGATAGATCTTCTTCTATGCCACCCTCAGTATTTATCTCATTCTCTAATCCACTTAGGAATTCATCTTAAAATGAGGCAGAGTGTCTTAGATTGGATTATTTAACAATATCCTTGTTGGATGCTTTTCAGAGTGTTATCTTCCATGTGACAATCTGAATCATCGGTCGTAGATTCGAAATTCCCTTCAATTCTTATGTAACTAAACAACATGAAAAAATGAGTTGTTAAGAGGACGATATTCGTAAACTATATTTCGTAGGGTTTATCTATAAATGCATCTTTATTCCTTTTTGTGGATCATTTGCTTTTAATTCATTCAGTAGAAACACATCGAAGTCTTGTAATCAAAAACTTTAAAATTTTGAAATACAATGTACATATAAAAAAAGTTTAACGCCACATTCACGTCAAATATGCCACTGAACTATCAGAAATGACTCATTTATTCCATTAGTTAAAAGTTTGGCTCATTCATGCCATCGCTGTTACAAAATCAGCTCATCCACGCCATTACTTTTTAACGGTGGATTTTCAAAAATAGTTTTGCCATGTGGTCTCTTAGTAGAGGTTCATGTCATTAATTAAAATAAATCAATATAAATTTTAAAATATAAGATCAATTAAAAAAACCATCTATTTAACATGATCCAACCCATACCTATTTAATATTCCTACATTATCGATCAAATAGCCTAAGAGTGAATGTTACTTCAATGAACTAAATCAATGGATAAATGAGATCTGGTGCTTCTTTAGTTTAGTGTATCATCTTGATAAGGTATTCTCATTGTTCAAAATTACACAAGTATTATCACGTATAGTATACTTCTGAAGAAGTACATGACTATTTTGAAGTGATTAAGAGCCTTTGTTAATAGTCTATAGTTGAATGTTGTGTCTTTCTTGGTTCATGTATAAAGAACTGATGCCGCAATATTTGATTGTTGAGTTGGGAGTTGAAGGTGGGTTGGCGTTCTCTACTATTTGATAAACATGCTTGAAGAAGTTTTGGAGTATAGGCAAAATAATGCATACTATGCTTTTTAGCTAGAACCTGCCAAGAAACTCTTACCTCTTTTTTGAAGTAGTATTCACTGTTAGGATATTTGATCGACAAATAGGTCGATATCAAATGGGTGTAGGTCGATTCATGTTAAATGGGTCGGTTTTTTTAATGGTCTCATATTTTGATATTAATATTGATTTATTTTAATTAATTAATGAAGTGAACCTCTAAAAAGAGGCCATACGACAAGACTGTTTTTGAAAACCCACCATTAAAAAGTAATGACATGGATGAGCTGATTTTGTAACAACAATGACATGAATGAGTAGATCTTTAACTGATCGGATAAATGAGCCAATTCTGATAGTTCAGTGACATATTTGAGCCTTTTTCCTAAAATATATGACCATCATATTAACCAATTTACCTCTCTAAAGGAAATAATCAATAAACTATTATATTAAGATATTACTTCTTCATGAATAAAAATAAAATAGTTTTAAATAATAAAATAATAAAATATGACAATTTTGAAATATAGGATAAAAAACATAAAGATCAATGATAAGTAAAAATGTAAAAATTTGAATATGTATTTTAAATAGAAATGTTAAGTGATATTCACCCCCACACTATTTTGAAATAGTAAAATAAGCAATAATATGACTTGTTATTTGAATTACTCTCAGTTTTCTTACTTTTATAAATGAAAAAATTTACTTAGCATTGTTTATTTATTAAAAGATTATGGAGATCAATGATGTTAGTTGGCTAAGTAATTTGACACAATTTGTGTAGAACTATTAGGCGAAATATTGAGCATGTTTAGGACGTACAATCGGATGCTTGGAGTGTAAGGCTCGCAGAAGTAAGTACCACACTTGAGCCCCGGGGCAAGTCTCACGGCGAGTTCCGAAACTATTTTTTAAAACACTACCATACATAACTTAATTTTCCTCCTTTTACTATTTTGCCTTTTAAAAGAAAAGTGTGAAAGATAATATTATTTTTTTCTGAATTACTAACTTGATTTTTTTCAAATTTATATTCTTTTTTTTAAAAATATATTTATCCATAAATATACTTTTTTCTAAAAAAAAATTCTCTTTATTTCTACGTTTTTTCTACGTTGTGTTCTATTTTCATACTCACCGTCTATCTTCCAACTTCAAGTTAATTTTTTGATTTCATTTTAACCATTAGATACTTTTTCTTTAAAATTAGCTATGAATATAAATGGTGACACTTCAATATTTTTAATTACCAAGTTTCTTTTTGATTATGCTAATTAATTATTTTTATTATAATATCAATAATGCTTGTGTTGTTATAATAATTTACTACTCAAAGATTTATATTTATGAGATTTTTTTTTTACCGTCGTCATGATTTTGACTTTGCCAATTTTTCTTATAGCTAATTTTTATTTTTATTTTTTTGGTTGAAGAGGAAAAATAATAAGAGTTAACAGATTTGGAAAAGGAAGAAATAATAAAATTTTTTAAATGATAAGGGTGTATCTATTAATTATTTTTTTACCATAGGATATATATATTTTTTTATCGTAGAGTAATTTTTTTCTAGTTAAATCATGGTTAGAAAAAAAAAAAGTAAGAAAGAGAGAGAACATTTAAAAATATATTTATGGATAAAATAGTTTTATAGTTATAATTGTGAAATTACTAAAAATTTTGAAAGCAAATATATTAAATATTTATTAGTCAAATCGGAACCATTCATTTTAACTGACGTCACGTATCTCTCATTCGAGGAGGAGCTTGGAACTCTCTCTCACTCTCTCTCACTACATAGAGAAGAAACCAAAGATAAATCCAAAATTACAAATCGATCCGTATTAAATAACTAACTTGGTGGTGTAAATTAAAGGGCTAAATCTGTCCACATGTTAATGGTTTTAATTCTACAGAGAGAAAAAATAGAATATATAATCATGATTTGATAAATAATTTGCAAATTCATGTACGAATTAGATTGGCAAAATGGTTCAATAGATTCCTGTACTATGTCGGTTTTGTAAGTTGGATACTTCTACTTTCATGTTTGTCGTCTGGACCCTTGAACCCATTAAAATACAATATTTTAAACACTTTTTCGGTGAGTGTAATACACTCGCCCCACGTTGCTGCCACATCATTTTTATATATAAAAAATATTAAATATTAAAATAAATAAATAAACAACCCCCGTTCTCTCTCTTTCCATTTTTCTTTCTTTTCCCGTTCTTTCTTTCTCCTCTTCTTCTTCTTCCTCCTCTTCCTCTTCCTCTTCCTCTTCTTCCTCTTCTTCCTCTTCTTCCTCTTCCTCTTCCTCTTCCTCTTCTTCTTCTTGCTCTACGAAAAAAATTAAAAAGTGAGACAAAAAATTTAAGAAGTATGGAAAGAAGGGATTTTTGTGATTTGGGTCATTCAAAAAACTTAAAATTCAATGAAAAGACTCAATTTTTATGATTTCTTTAGATTTTTTGTGATTTGGGTAATTCAAGAAAGTTTCAAATTTTTGAAATTCAATGTAAAAACTCAATTTTTATACATTTTTTGTGATTTGGGTAATTCAAGAAAGTTGAAAATTCTTGAAATTCAAAGTAAAGATTCAATTTTTATTTTTCTTGAGATTTCTTGTGATTTAGGTAATTCAAGAATGTCGAAAATTCTTGAAATTCAATGTGAATATTTGTGTGGATTGATTAAAATTCAATGTTAAAAATTCTTAAAATTTTTGTGAATTGATTGAATGAAAGTTTCTTTGTTGGGTAAATGGTGGGGGGCAGCGGGGGACAAGGAGGCTGGGGAAATGGTAGGGGGCAGCGGGGGAGAAGGCTGGAGTTGGGGGAATAGGGGATGTTGGACGGGGCTGGGGTGGGGTGGGTGGATGAGGGGTATGTACGGGCGCTGGGTGGGTGGGGAGGGGCTGGACGGAGGCTGGGGTGGGGTTGGGGTTGGGGAAGGTCTTTTTTTTAAATTTTTTTTAAAAATATTTTTAAATTAAGAAAGATGAAGGAAAAAAAAGACCTTTATTTATTTTTTTAAATTTTAATGTTATTTTTATTTTTTTAAAAATTATTTTAATATAAAATTGATCAAAAATTGACCCACTCGCACCTTAGGCGCGTGCCTACACGCGCCTCGTCCTAGTCAGACTTTTAATGCCACATAAGCTTGGTCAACGGGTTTGAAATATTATTTTTTGGTGGGTTCAATGATTTAGATGACAAACATATAAGTAAAAGTGTCCAACTTACAAAATCGACATAATACGGGATCCATCGAACTATCTTGTCAATTAGATTTGGTGATATCTTTGTCTTTTCCCATCAGACTCCCCAAACCACTCCGCTCTATCACATGTTAATGAAAAAAAAAATAATCTAAACCGACTGAGAATTTTTCATCACCCCACCCAAGACAGATCGAACAAAAGATGAATTTTTTTTTACTCTGTTTCGGAGTAATTAAATAGTAAATGAAAGGAAAGGGCCGGAAAATTGAGTATCATACTTCATATTGTTTCAATTTGCGCTTTTGTCAGAGAACTTTCTTGTAACAAAATCCCATTTCAATACATTATGGGCCTCGACAGTACATTGTTGTCCTTATAGGACAAGACAAGTCTTTTATGTGGGTATTTCCATGCATTCGACTTTCTATGTTGCTTAAGATCAAGTGGGGACAATGACATCGTATATAAATGGAATGCAATTTGCCTTGGAGAAGCTAAAAGCTAAAAATTTTTTTTTTAAAAAAAAAATACCAAATTTTTTAAATAGGAAAAAGAGTAAATAAAGTTATACGGAAGAATCATCAAGGAAATAGAATTGAAATCAACTTAGAGGCTGGAGCAACTAAAATAATTTTTTTTCCATCTGATAAAAGATAAGAGTATGCAGATTACAGTAAAATCATCTTGAAATTGAAATTCTAACTACCTTCAATAACCAAATCTATATCCATTAATAATTAACATAACAAATCTATATCCATTGATAACAACCACGACATGTCTGCCTTTTTGTTCTTATGTCAAATTGACCCCATAAAATTGCAATCAATTGTTCCATTATGATTAATTATACATTGTGGTTTACAGTCATTTACCAAAATGGGCACGTTAGTGCTGAAAGGGCATTTAAGTAATTCCAGCATTTCAAATACTATAAGCTGGCGGGTATTTTTGTCATTGGATCAGCCGGCATTTGAACGAATTAAAATCTGAGAAAACCAGATACTTTTAATTGTTATTTATTCTGTGCAAAAATGGATATTCGCATCCTCCAAAAGCATAATTCCATACGCAGATTCTCTGATTCTTCCTCCAGCTTGACCGACCCCACATATCCTACGTGGCAAATATACTGGTATCAGTAGTGGATGACGTGGATTTTCTCTTGGACCAACTTTTTTTTTTTTTTTTTACCATACTACTGCAAAAATATTACTCCCTCCGTTTAAAAAAAATGACTTATTTTGATTCGATACAAAATTTAAGAAAATTAACAAGACTTTTGAATCTTGTGGCCTTAAATTAAAGTTATGTTAAATGTATTAAAATACCCTTTAATCTTGTGGTTCTAAATATGTCATGTTGAAAGTTGAAATTAAAATATTATTAAAAGTATATACTAATAGAGTAATGCTGGATGGTTGTCTAGTCAATAGATTCGTCTACATGTGCTTTACCATTGGTGGACCAATTGCATAACAATGGTAGGTATTGGTGGCTTCAGAATCACTGACCCTAAAAACCAAAGCTCAATGTTTTTTTTCACTAACAAATTAAGTGGAGTAGCACGTTAGATCAATCAATGAACTTTGAAAAAAAGATTTCATGTGTTTTCTTACAAATAATTCAATAGCAGATGATTCATGTGACAATCAAGTGAAAAACGAGGAAGCGACACACCATTTCAATATTGCTCATTTAGGGTGGCACGGATAATTATTATTATAGAATATAGAATGAAAGGAAAGAAAGTTCATAAGAGCTATCAGGTTTAAAAAAATAATCTATAAGACTAAAATAGTGACGAAGATAGAAATTTATTTTACTTTATTTGCGTAAGATTTTCTCTAGTCCGATATAAACGAACTGTTAAGACTTATTTTTATAATCCACAATAAGTGAATTTTTTAAAGTTCAACAGTGTATTAAGTACATATTTCCTTTCCCCATATTTACCTTTTTTTGTTTTCCATTTTAATATCCCAAATAACGACTTTTTACTAGGCGAGTTCCAAAAGAATTGAAAGGGTAATATCTCAATAATATACTTTGCTTTATGTTCTTAAATATCTTCTTTAAACATTGTGTCACTTCCCAACAATTTACTTAGATTGGATTAGAGGAAGTACCATTTCATTTTTTAAGTGAACTCACTAAAGTTACTAAACTAGTATAAACATTGTTCCCAATAACGTATTATGTTTTAAAAAAAAATTAACGGAAAAAAAAGCTGTGGATGACGTTAAAATAGAAATCGTTACTGTCGGACACGTTTTTGACATAAAATTTTATTGTCAGTAATGTTTTTGACATAAAACGTTACTGTGAGTAACGAGACTCTGCAACCCTGTTACATAAGAATTTTTGTACAAATCTGATGTTAAATTCGTTACTGTCAATTACGTTTTAACTTTAAAACGTTACTTCGAGTAACGTAACTCCAAGTAACTCAAACCTCTGACGTCACAGAGTTTTGAGTTGATTTGATAGTATCATTACTCGGAGCAACGTTTTAAAGCTAAAGCGTAATTGGTAGTAACGTTTTAAAGCTAAAACGTAATTGGTAGTAATGAATTTAACGTCAGATTTATACAAAAATTCTGATGTGACAGAGTTGCTGAGTCTAGTTACTCACACAGGGGCGATTCAAGCAAATTCATGACCAAAGACAAAAATCAAACTGAGGCTTTGCGTTTTTAAGAAAAAATAATTATTTTTATAAAGTCTATTTTAACATTATATAATCGTATTTAATAATTCTTTTTAATTAATAATCGTATTACTTTGATGAATTCATTTAAAAAATGACTTATTTTAGTCGAGAGCTCCAACAATTTACTTAGATTGGATTAGAGGAAGCACCATTTCAGTGTAGTGAATTCAGTTGAACCCCCTTGTTTCCCTTTAGGTCCGCCACATAATTTCTGAGGGCCAAATAAATATATTAATAATTGAACTTTTTTTTTGTCTCGTTTGAAATAATTGAATGGTATGGAGGAAAAGAAGGGAAACTTCGTTAGCATGCGTCAATCGCTTTCAGTTTGGGCTTTTTGCAAGAATTTTCCTTATCCAAAATCCCAAACCATTAAAAGTGTTGGCAACAGTTGCAGTCCTTTCAGTACGAGTGCATATATGTGGGCATATTGCAATTCCCTTCTTTCTTGCAATCAAGTGGGGGACATTATAACAACTTGTTTGTGGTATGAACTAGAATTATCCAAATAACTTCCTTTCCCTTACTTTGGAAACTTGGAATTAGGACAAAAGGATGGAAAGAGATACCTCATTATTCATTATACTTATCTTTTCCATATCAAATATCAAGTAATCCTAAATAATGAATGAAATATCAATGATGCCAGACGATTTGTTTTACTCCATTCGTTTAAAAAAGAATGACTTACGTTTTTTTTCAGTATGTTTAAAAAAGAATGACCCCTTTTCTTTTTTGGCAATACTTTAATTTTAACTTTCCACATGATATGTTTAGGACCATAAGATTAAAGAGTATTTTGGTACATTTGACACAACTTTAATGTAAGGATACAAGATTCAAAAATCTTCTTTATTTTCTTAAACTTTGTGCCAAGTTAAAGTAGATCTTTCTTTTTTAAACGGAGGGAGCAACTTTTTGAAAAATCAAGTTGCAACATGAATGCATGAGCGAAACTTTAAAAGTTATAAACTTCAAATTCTTGATCTGCTTCTATTTTCAATTGCTTATTGATGAGGTGACGTGAAATGATCTTTTTTTTTTCTTATTTCTTTTTTTTTTTTTTTTGTGGAGCTGCGGGATTGGGGGCAGGGGGTGGGGCGGGGGTGAGGGGTTTAAATTCGTGAATAACACGAGAAAAAAAGATCTTTGGTGAAACTGAAATTATACACTCCTAAATAATACATGAAGGAACTAAATTATTTTTTCTTGAAAGGGCAGTTTGAGCGAATTGTGAGAAACAACTGGGTAACTCATATTTGTTATGGAATGGAAGAGATGAGAAGCAAAATCCAAGAGAAAATTTTAAAAAGACTCATTTCATTGATTCATTACTTTTTTTTTGCATTAAAAATAAAAGACTACATATCTATTTATAGAGAGATAAATGTAATAAAATAAATAAAATATAGTATTTTTTTTATAGATGTTAAACTAAAAGAAAACTAAATATTATCCAATTAATGTAGGATGAAAAATAAATATTCCTAAACTAAAAAGAAGGTAAATATTCTACCATTATTACAAATCATAAATTACCATCACCTCTGTGTATTTGTTAGGGCTTTGTCTTATTTTTTTTTCCTTGAAGTTAAGTCAAAGTAATATCATAACTATTTTTATTTTTTCTAAAAAGAAAATATAATTCTCTTCTATATTTGATTAACCTCTTCTTTTATAGAAAAGTTTGAACTTCTTTAAATTGAAAATCACTTTTTTTATATCACAACATAATAGTATCCACAATGCAGTCCTCAAAAGAGTCTTGGTTATGGTAAATTTTCTCTCAAATAATTTTTGTGTCTTTTTTTTATATTAGTTTTTAATATGTATGCCAAATCAAATCATATTAATAATATTATATTTTTTAATATAATTTTATTTGTCATTTGATTTATCTCTGATATAATTTGCAATCAATAGTTTCGGCATTATGGATGATTTCAAACCCAATATTTACTTCAAGATCACCAATAAATTGAGTCTGACTCTAATATTTACTTGAATATTATGTGTATTTCCTTTTTTCCGCAAGCACAACATTTCAGTTTCGGAATTAGATATAACATATGAAAAGTAAATGATCACATATGCACATAGAACTAATTGGGCTAGAACGCATTTTACTTCTCTCTCTTCAGAGTTTTTTCTCTTACATTAAAAATAAATCAACCAATCCTTAGGAAAGTTATGCCTACCAACAACAATAATATGGATTTAGCCTCCAATCAAAACCACCGCATATTGAAGTTATAAGATCACCAATTGAGAATAGTAAGTCTTAACTATTAGCCGATGAATATATGACCGATCTAGACATGAAGGATTGCAGTGAATCAAGCGGCCATGATAAGTTCACCCCTAACAAATAATAATGATGATATGGGGAAAGTAACCAATGGAATTAAAACTATTTTCCTTACCAAGGAAGACAATGAATGGTTACAGTCTGGTCACGATCTGAAAACTCAGTTCATGATAACACGTACTATAACTCGCATATAGGTAAGTCAGAACCATAGCCCGAAACAACGAGTAATGGGCTAGCGGCGGAAGAGACAGAAGTAGGGGTAAATCAGTAAATGAGGTGACTAATAGGGAAAAATATACAAAGAATGCATACAAAGAGAGTAGACAGGACGAATATACAAAACGAGTCCCCAGGATCAGGTAAAGTCAGTACAAGAGCCACTAAACACAAGAAGAACTAGACAAGTGCAATATATACAAAGTAGTCTCCGAAAGATAATAAAATAAGATTAATGCCGAACAAAAGGAGATGCATCAACTCTGAGCGTTGAAAGCTCACCCTAGTCCCTAATCAATAGGTCCGCTCGAGGGCGACGTCAATGATGATGCCTCTTACTAGGATCTGCATTAGGAAAAATGATGTAGAAGTGTAGTATGAGTACTAAAATATGCGGTACTCAGACGACATCATAGGTCGGTTGAGCTCAAATAAAGAAAAAGTATAATAACGAGCGAATATAAGGTAAAGACAAGAAATGAGGGGTCTAGAAAAAGAATAATAGGTTCAAGCTAGGTAACCACAAAAAATACAAGAAAATAACTTGAAAAGCATAAATAAGTGTCTAGCTACAACCTAATTAGACCTCATAAGCCTAGAAGGTGCACACACTAAAAAATAAACCTAATTGGGCCCACAAAAGCACAATAAATGTAAATAATGGGTAATACTAATATAAACGTAAGCCCAATACTAACTTTTCATAGAAGTGAAGAAGAAAGCTAGACTGGGTCAAGCTGGTATTTCTTTGCAAATGCGAGGAAAGGCCTCTACATACGATGGTTAAGAATTTGATTTTTTGGGTACACAACCAACTCTTTGCAAATGCGAGAAGAAATTTGGCCTGCACTAGGTGCGACCGCACTAATACTTTTTCCAAGTCCGAAAGGACTCTAATCGAGTGTTAGGAATTCATTCAAATTCTGGTACACACAGAGGAACTATTCTACCCCACTAGAAATAACATTATGGACTCAGTGAAATTGGTGAAATTTTCAACAGAGGTCATTTTAACAAAATCTGGGCTCCACACCAACTATCCTATTTTTATCAATTTCCAACCAATAGCCCAAAATGGGTGAAAAAGCCTCAAAACCCAAACTAAAGGTCCTAGTAGCATAAAATTCATATGTCAATGCTAACTAAACTATTGAAACTTCAAAATCTCCATAACAGGAAAACTGACATTAAAATCAAATGAACTACCCAAAAACTGAACTATAAGTCTCAGCAAGTCATAAATAACTTGTACTTCTATAGAAAATCTCTAAATAAAGAAAGTACGTAGAAAAGAGAATCATGAATTGGAGGGTCATTAGAACATCCACTACTAAAAGAAATTTTATCAGTGAATGTCAAGAGTCAAGAAGTACCTAAAGGCTCAAACATGTTAGGATATTGGGACTACATATTTTGCTCGACCTCCAAGGTAGCCTCATTGACTGGACAGTGTCTCCATTGAACCTTTACTATTTAAATCTTCCTGGAATGTAATTTTCTAACATCTCTAGCAAAGATAGTAAATGGCTTCTCTACAAAGTTCAACCTATCATCCAACTAAATCGAGTACCACTGGAGCACATGGGACTCATCTGGAATGTAATGTCATACCATAGACCCATGGAAAATAGGGTGAATATAAGATCCCATAAAATTTTGATCATTTTATTTTTGACCTTCCACGTGCGTAATATGAATTTTTGACTTGAATTATGTTTAGGGGGTGTTAAAAGGGTGTTTTGAGAGAACTTCAGAATTTTTGAAAGGGGTTCAATGTCATTTTGATAACCCGAGGTAGTAAGCCTCTATGATAGTGGTGTGCCATAGAAAATAACCTCCACGATAAGGGCGTGGCATGGAGGCTACCCTCTGTAATAGCGGCGTGCCATGTCACTATGTAAATTTCTATTATTTTTTTTAATTTGGGGTGAGGGGCTTTTGGTATTTTTACCCCTTGTACGACTTATAAACATAAAAGTGACCCCTTTCCTTTAGTTTTCAAATATCAAACTCCACTATTCTCTTCTCTAACTCCCAACACAAGAAAGTTCAAGGGTTTTTCAAGGCATCACTACTCTGGGCTTCAAACTTCGAATTATATTCAGTTTCTTATGTATTTCAAGCATGTTTCTCTCTCACTGACTTAAATTTTACATTGTGGCATTAAATTATTGAATATTCATGTGATTTTAATTGTGGGTTTTGAAATTGGGTTGAGGGATTTTGATTGGGTTTACCTAAATTACTTGTCCCATGTTTTAACTGTTTTATTTATGTTTTAATTGATGGTTTTGGAACTAAATTGGTGCATTATTTCAATAATTGGAATGGGTGACATGGGTTTCCCCAAATTGATGGAATTTTGGATTATAATACATTAACCTCAACCCATTTTGTAAACTTGATTTTGAATATGGATAATTACATGGTTTAACTTGTCTTTTGAACCCATTTCATTGCATTAAAGGATAAATGGATAACAAATGACTTTAGTTGGCCTTGGTAGCCATGATTTTGGATTTTAAATGAAACTTGAGATTCTAATGGATATACAGATTGATCTGGCGTAGTTACATTAGCTTGCAATCATATTGGTATGACGATACCAAGTTGGTAAATGCCTTAATAAATGACTCTTGAGTTATTGGTTGGTTTATGCGCAACTGTTTTAATTTGGGCTTCAATGGGAATTATGTAGCTCACCATGAAGGTGTAGGTCCTGGGGGATCAATATTGAAAACCACGTTTGCTGACGTTTAGGGTCCACATGACCGTGTGCTTGGTGCACACTTTATATTTTGGGAGGGCTATATTCTTTATCTTTTCCTCTATTTTTCCTCAGTTGGTGTGGCTAATATGCACAAGGGCCATTTCATCATGGGGAGCTGGACCCATATAGCTCATGGGTTCCTTTAAGTGGAGTGACTTACATAGTTCAGGGTAAAAATTTAAACTCTCATGTTCATGGCCTTCATCCCTATCTGCAAATCCTATATATATGTATATATATGTGGTGTATATGGTTTTTGACTTGATTTTGTAATTGCATTATTTTTTCCTTATTCACTGAGTTACATGCTAGTGCTTGCCCCACTGACTGTCCCTGGATGCTGCATTATTTCATAATGTAGGGTCCGAGGGGTTTTTGTTGCTCTTGTGCAGCGTTAGGTGATTCAGTACTCTTGTGGATCTGCTGTGAAGTGGTAAGACTCCATATTTCAAAAGACCTTGTCATTTTATTATTTTTAGTATTGTCTCACTATTTTATTTTGGATTTTTTATTTATAGTCAGGGGCATGTCCCAACTTAGTTGGTATTCTGGTTTTAAAGGCTTTTGTGGATAAGTGTGGATTGGTTATTTATTTGGATTCATAGAACTGTTATTTGACTTATCTATTTTTTTTATTACTATTTAGTTGGCTTCCGATGTTTATATTTATGTGATCTTAAGGTAAGTCTAAGGGGGTGGTCTCTATCCCTTGGTGGGCTTGAGATACCCGTTACGACGATGCACGAATTTGGGTCATATAAACTTGGTATCATAGACAGGTTCAGGTTCTTTGGGTGTCCACAAAGCTGTGTCGAGTAGAGTCCCTTTTATGGATGTGTAGCGCACCATACTTTTATGGGGGAGGCTACGAGCCATTTAGGAATGTTTTTCTTCTATGAGTTCAATTTCTTGCTAGAGAGTCTAGTTGCTTTGAGTTTTCTCTAATTCTTGATTTACTCGCATTTCAGATCATGCCTCCCTGAAGATCTGTAGATCGTAGAAACTCTGCTAGACCCTCTGTCCTACCTGAGAAAAATATAAAGGGAACTCACCCTATTTATGGAGTGTAGACCTAGTCTAAGATCCCTTCTCTTCACTATACCACTCCATGTAGGGTTTCACTAGTCCTTACTAGTCCTCCTTATGCTGGTGATACTCATGCTCAGTTCACTTAAGGGAGATATCTCTAATACGGAGTTCCATCAGTCCATTCATATGCGTTCTCAATTTGTGGCATCACAGTATCATTGATCTTATCATGTTGGTCCTGATGTTAGTTCATCTGAGTTCACTTGGGTTAGCTAGTTTATGAGATTGAATCTGCCAACCTTTATGGACTTTTAAGATTGAGGAGGATCCTTAGGGGTTTATTGATGAGATGGAGAAAATCTTTAGGGTGATGCATGCTACTGATTTAGAGAGTTTGGAGTTTTTTTCCTACCAATTGAAGAATATTGCTTACCAGTGGTATGAGGAGTGGGAAGCGATGAGGGGTGATGATGTTGAGCCAACAGTGTGGGATAAATTTTCAGGTGCTTTTCTTAATCACTTTTTTTCTTAGGAGTTGAGGGAGACTAAGGCAGAAGAGTTTGTAAACTTGAAGTAGGGTAATATGAGTGTTAAGAAGTATGCTTTGAAGTTCCAGTAGTAGTTCCGTTATACTCCAAAGTCGGTGTCTGATATGAGATCCCGAATGAGGAAGTTTGCTTTTATTTTGTCCCATGATTTGGTGTTAAGATTGTAAGGATGCTATGTTGAATAATGATATGGACATATCTAGGCTGGTGGTTTATATGCAGTAGGTGGATGATGAGAAAAAAAAGTAGCTAGAGATGGAAGAGAGGCAGAGCAAGAAGTTTAGATATGTAGAACAAGGTAAAAATCAGTAGCACAATAATAAAGATGGTAGGCAGTGGACTAAGAGAAAAAATTGGGAAAATTCTTATTCAACAACTAGTGCTCCCTATAGTAACCTTCAGGTGATAGTCATTTTCAGACTAACAGTGGTACTAAGGAAAAAGGTGCCCAATCTTAGGCTAGTGGAGCTCAGTTAGCCCACCTTACCCTCATTGCCATTTTTATGGGAAGATTCACTGGATATTGAGAGGAGGGGAGAAATTGGTGCTTTAGTTGTGGTCAGCTTAGTCATATACAGTGATATTATCCTTTGGACAGGGTTGCCCACTAGAGATAATAAGTCTTGATACTATTCTACCTTATCTTATGTGACCACTTATATGGCTGTACACTTTGGTTTTGGTCCTGAAAATATTTTTGACCCCTTTTCTATGTCTACTCTGGTGGATGATTCTATTATTGCTAGGTTGTGTGGTATCTATTTTTCATAGGAAGAAATTGATGGATTTGATAGAGCTTGAGATGTTGGATTTTGATGTAATCTTGGGGATGTATTTTCTTTATTCGTGCTATGATTATCTGAATTGTAGGACCTGAAAGGTTAGTATTTATTTTCTTAATGAACTAGTAATTGAATGGGAGGGGATTTTCTTAGTACCCAAAGAGAGGTTTATTCCCTATCTTAGAGCTTAGAAGATGATTTCTAAAGAGTGTCTGTATCGTCTATTTTGGGTTAAGGATTCTAACTCTGAAAGTTCTTTTTTCCAATCTATCCCTGTGGTTAATGAGTTTTCTAATATTTTTCTCGATGATCTTCCTTGAATTCCTCTTGATAGGGAAATAGATTTTGAGATTGATCTTCTATCGGATACCCCTTCTATCGGATACCCATCCTATTTTCATTCCTCCTTATAAGATGGATCTGGTTGACCTAAAGGAGCTTAATAAGCAAGTGAAAGATCTTTTTAATAAATGGTTCATTCGTTCTAGTATTTTTCCGTAGGGTGCTCTATACTTTTTGTGCAAAAGAAAGATGGGTTTCTTTGGATGTGTATAGACTATTGTTAGTTGAAAAAGGTTACAAAGAAGAATAAGTATCCTCTTCCAAGAATTGATAACCTATTCTATTGGCTTCAGGGTGCTAACTAGTTGAAAATCGGGGAGGTTGATATTCTCAAAACTACCTTCCAAACCTAGTATGACTAATTCTCCGGCTGTTTTCATGGATTTTATGAATTGGGTGTTCAGGCAGTTTCTAGATTTATTTGTTATAGTCTTTATTGATGATATCTTGGTGTACTCTAAGAGTAAGGAGGAGTATGTCAATCACCTGTGAATTGTGTTGCAGACTCTTACGGACCAGAGATTATATGAAAAATTTTCTAAGTGTGATTTTTTGTTAAGTATTATGACCTTTATTAGGCATATTATTTCTAGTGAGAGGATCCAGGAGGATCTATAGAAAGTTGAGATAGTGAAAAAATGGCCTAGACCCACGACTCCAACTAATATTCAAAGCTTCTTGGGATTAGATGGGTATTATAGGAGGTTTGTGGAGAGTTTCTCATCTATTGCTGCTCTGTTGATGAGGTTGACTCAAAAAAAGATTTAAGTTTTTATGTTCCAATGCTTGTGAAGGTAGTTTTAAGAAATTGAAGGATAAGTTGACTTCTGCACCAGTTTTGACACTACTCGAGGGTACTGATGGGTTTTTTTTGTATATTATGATGCTTCCCATGAGAGACTGGGTTGTGGTTTGATGCAGCATGGTAAGGTTGTGGCTTAGGCTTCCAGCCAGCTTAAGGTTCATGAGAGGAGTTACCTAAATCATGATCTAGAGTTGGTGGCTATGGTCTCTGCATTTAAAATCTAGTATTATTATCTATATAGAGTACATGTGGATATATATTTAGACCATAAGAGCTTACAGTATATGTTTATGCAGAAGGAACTAAATCTCAGGAAAAGACGGTGTCTCGAATTTCTTAAGGATTATGATATGAGTTTTCACTACCATCCATGTAAAACTAATATTGTTGCTGATACTCTTAGCAGGTTGTCTTTGGGGTGCTTATCTCACATTGATGAGGTAAAAAGAGGGTTGGTGAAGGATATTCGCAGGTTAGCTAATTTGGGTGCTCACCTTTTGGACTCTAAGGATGGTGGTGTGATTTTTTAGGAAATGGTTAAATCATTTCTTAGTACTGAGGTCAAGGAAAAAATAGGTTTTAGATTCCATCCTTATACAAATCAAAGATGATGTGGGTCAACAAAAGGTTATGGCTTTTAAAATTGAGAGAGATGGCATCTTGAGGTATCAAGGAAGGTTGTGTGTTCTTGATGTTGATGGGCTATGGGAAAGAATCTTGGTTGAGGCTTATGAGTCTAGATATATAGTTCATTCAGGCTCGACCAAGATGTATCATGACTTGAAGGAAATCTACTAGTGGAACAATATGAAGAGGGATGTGGTAAATGTTTTTGCTAAGTGTATGATTTGTCAGTAAGTTAAGGTTAAACATTTGAGGACTGGTGGCATGTCGCAAGAGATAGAGTTGTATATATGGAAGTGAGAGATGATTAACATGAATTTCATTATGGGTCTTCTGTGGTCTCGCAATTAATATTCTATTTAGGTTATTTTGGATATAATGACCAAGTCTTCTCACCTTTTTACTGTAAGGACTATGCTAAGTTATTTATTTAAGAGATAGTAAAGTTGGAAAAGGCATCGGTGTCCATCATTTTAGATCGAGGTATGCAGTTTTTATCTCTTTTCTGACATGCGTTTCAGAAATGTTTGGGTACTCAGGTGAACCTTAGCATCACTTTTCACTCTCAAAATGATGTACATGTGGAACATACTATTTTTATTTTGGAGGATATGCTTCGGGCCTGTGTGATTGATTTTTAAGGAAGTTGGGTTGACGATTTGCCCTTTATTGAGTTTACTTACAAAAATAGGTACCATTCTAGCATTCAAATGTCTCCTTTCGAGGCTCTTTATGGTAGGAGGTGTAGGTCTCCTATTGGGTGGTTTGAGGTAGGTGAGACTAGGTTGTTTGGATTAAATTGGTTCACCAAGCCATGGAAAAGGTAAAGGTGATTAGAGAAAGACTTCAGACTGCTCAGAGTCACCAAAATTCTTATGCAGATGTAAGCCAAAGGGAGTTGGAGTTTGAAGTAAGTGATTGGACATTCTTGAAAGTTTCTCTTATGAAAGGGGTCATGATATTTGGGAAGAAGAGGAAGATCAGTCCCTATTACATTGGTCCATATAAAATTGTGAGAAGAATTGGGAGTGTCTCTTATGAGTTGGATTTTTCAACAAATTTAGCTTCTATTCATCCTGTTTTCCATGTGTCCATGTTGAAAAAGTGTGTGGGTGACCCTTCTTTGATTATACTTGTTGAAGATGTTGGTGTCACAAATTTGTTATCTTATGAGAAAGTCCAGTTGAGATATTAGATAGGCAAGTTCGTAGATTGAGAACCAAGGATGTAGCTTTGGTAAATATTCTTTGGAGGAATTAAAAGATGGAAGAAGCTACATGGGAAGCTGAAGATGATATGAAAGCTAAGTACCCGTTCTTGTTCCCTCTGTTCGATGAAAGTGCTTGAGGTATGAGTTTTGTTTCCCTCTCATCGCATTTTGAATTTGTCCTTTGATTCTAGTGTAATCTTGCTATTCTTATGCTAAAAGTGTCCTAACTTATCATTCAGGGACGAATGATCCTAAGGGGGGATAATGTGAGACCCCGTAAAAATTCAATTATTTTATTTTTGACCCTCCCGCTTGCGTAAAATCAATTTTTGACTTGAATTATTTTTAGGGATGTTAAAAGGGTGTTTTGGAAAAGTTTTACAATTTTCAAAAGGGGTTCGGGGTTATTTGGGGAACCCGAGGTAGTAAGCCTCCATGATAGTGACGTGCCACGGAGGATAAACTTCGCAATAGGGCATGGCATAGAAGGCTAGCCTCCGTGATAGCAGCGTGATACGCCGCTATGTAAATTTCAACCAGTTGTTTTTTTAATTGGGGTGAGGGGATTTTGGTCTTTTTACCCCTTGTACGACTTATAAACATAAAAGTGACCCCTTTCCTTTAGCTTTCAAAGATCAAACCCCACTATTCTCGTCTCTAACTACCAACACATAAAAGCTCAAGGGTTTTCATGAAATCACCACTCTGATCTTCAAACTTCAAATTGTCTTCAATTTCTTGTGTATTTCAGGCATTTTTCTCTTTCCTAACTTAAATTTTGCATTGTGGCATTAAATAATTGAATATTCATGTAATTTGAATTGTAGGTTTTGAAATTAGGTTGAGGAATTTTGATTGGATTTATTTGAATTACTTGTCCCATGTTTTAACTGGATTATTTATATTTTAATTGATAGTTTTGGGAATGAATTGGTGCATTATCTTAATGGTTGGATTGGGGGACATGGGTTTCCCTAAACTAATGGAATTTTGTCTTAACAATGGCATTAACCTCAACCCACTATGTAAACTTGATTTTGAATATATATAATTGAATGGTTTAACATGTCTTTTGAACCTATTTCATTGCATTAAATGATAAATGGATAATAATGGATTTGGTTGGCCTTGGTGGTCATGGTTTTGAATTTTAAATAGAACTTTGGAGTCTAATGTATATACAGATTGGTTTGACATAATTGTATTAGATTACAAGCATATTGGTATGACGATACCAAGTTGGTAAATGCCTTAATAAAGGACTCTCGAGTTATTGGTTGGCTTATGTGCTACTATTTTAATTTGGGCTTCTTGGAATTTCGTAACTCATCGTAAAAGTGTAGGTCCAGGGGGGATCAAAACCGAAAACCATGTTTGTCGATTTTAGGGGTCCATGTGACCGTGTGCTTGGTGTATACTTTTCATTTTGGGAGGGATGTAGTCTTTAGCCTTTCCTCGGTTTTTCCTCGGTTTGTGAGGCTAACACGCACTAGGGCCCTTCAGCTGGGGGAGCTGGACCAATATATCCCATGGGTGCCTTTAGGACGGAGCGAGCTACATAGTTCATGTTAAATTTTTACACTCTCATGTTCGGGCCTTTGTTCCTATCCCAGCATCCTATATATGTGTATATAAATGTGGTGCATATGGATTATGATTGATTGTAATTGCATTATTTTATCTCTATCCCCTTAGTTACATGCCAGTGCTTGCCCCATTGATCATCCCTAGACGCTGCATCGTTTCATGATGTAGGGTTCGAGGTTTTTTTGGTAGCTCTTGTGCAACGTTAGGTGATTCGGTACTCTTGTGGGTATGTTGTGAAGTGGGGAGCCTCTATCTTTCGGAAGGCTCGGTCATCTTATTGTTTTTATTATTGTATTAGTATTTTATTTTGGATTCTTTTGGGTTATATTCAGCAGCATGTCCTGGCTTAGTTGGTATTCTAATTTTAGAGGCTTTTATGGACAAGTTTGGGTTGGTTATTTGCTTGGATTCCTAGAACTGTCATTTGACCTATCTTTCTTATTATTGTTTGGTTGACTTCCACTGTTTATATTTATGTGCTATTGAAGTAAGGCTATGAGGGTGGTCTCTGGCCCTTGTTGAGATTAAGATACCCGTCATAGCCAGGCCAGGGTCCGAGTCATGACAGTTAATGGCTGAGAGTGCTGTAGGCTAAGCCAACCTTACATTCCCAATAATCTGTAGAATGTCAAATGGCTCGATATACCTAAGGCTGAGTGTTTCCCTTTTTCCAAATCTTGTCACACCCTTCATGAGATACACTTAAAGAAAGACACGGTCACTAACTCCAAACTCTAACACTTGAAACCTATGTCAACGTTGCTCATCTTGCTACTTTCAACAACTCATAGCTTGTCTCGAATCATTCAAACCCTATATAAAGAATCATAAAGCAAGTTTGTACCCTAATGTCTAGCCTCAAAAACATCGAGCCATCATATTAGAGATTTTCCCTACCTACCCTATAACGCCGTAAATGGAGTCATTTGGATACTCAAAAAACAACTGTTATTATGTGAGAACTTAGCCATATGAAGAACCTGATCACATTAGCCTCCAAAATCAATAACATAGGCCTGGAATTATCCATTAGGATTTGAATAGTCCACTTAGACTAGCTGTTAATATGAGGGTGAAATGATGTTCTAACATCAACCTGTGTACCTAACTCCTCCTAAAAATACCTCCCAAAGTTGGAGGTGAACTGCAAACTTCTATTAGAGATAATAGACACTGGTACCCCATATGAATGGACTATCTCATAAACATAAACCCAAGCCAACTTCTCTGCATTGTTGGGCATTTGAACTAGTAGAAAATGAGCAAATTTGGTTAATCGATCAATAATGACCCAAATACTATTATAACCTTGAGAAGTGTGCGACACACCCATAATGAAATCCATCTCAATACTGTCCCACTTCCAATCAAGAAGGGTAGCCTCTAAAGAAAACTACTAGGTCTCAAATATCTATATTCTTCTTCTTCATCCTGGGCCACTAGTAATGCTGTCTCAAATCTCTATACATCTTGGTTGCGCCGTGATGAATGGAATATCTAGAGCTATGAGCCTCTTGTATATCAATTGAATCATATCACCACCCCTCGAAACACAAATATAAACCTCTATCTAAAGACACCCTCTTAATCTAAGGAAACCTTTCTGGCCTTACCCCTCAACACCTGATCTCAAATACGATACAACCGACTATCCTCAAACTACCATGCTAGAATTTTCTCTATCAAAGTAGACCTGTCCTCAACACTAGAAAGAATACTTACGGGACCTAAAATATCAAGACAAACCAACTTGTTGGATAAGGAATGGATGTCCAAGGCCAACTATTGCTCTAAAACTAAAATAAAGCCCAAAGTCCCTATACTCATTAGCTTCCGTCTCAAGTCATTTGCTACCATGTTTGCCCTGCCTAGATGGTATATAATAGAAATATCTTAGTCCTTCAACAACTCTATCCACTTGTGTTGCCTCAAATTAATTTCTCTCTGACTAAGAATATACTACAGACTCTAATGATTGGTGAATATCTAAGTGAACACTATATAAATAATGCTTCTAAATCTTAAGCACAAAAATTACCACCGCTAATTTTAAGTCGTGAGTGGGGTAGTTTCACTCATTCACCTTTATTTATCTCAAAGCATAAGATATAACTCGACCCTACTGTATTCGAACAAAACTTAAACCAACACCCGAAGCATCATAATACACCTTAAACTCCTTACCCTAAACTAGAAGAGTCAAAATAAGAGTTGAATTGTGTAAGTCTTGAGCTTTAGAAAGCTGGCCTCACACTCCTCATATTACTAGAATGGAATATTATTCATAGTCAATATAGTTAGTGGTACTTCTAGAGACTAGAAATCCTCAACCAACCATCTGTAATAACCTACCAACCCAATTAAATTTCAAATTTTGATAGAAGAATTGGGTCTATCCTAATCATGAACTGCCTTAATCCTTCTCGGGTCTACCGTAATCCCATCCTTGGAAACTACGTGCTGCAAGAATGATAAATACTTAAGCTAGAACTTACACTTTGAGAACTTGGCATAAAGCCATTGATCTCTTAAAGCGTAGAGCATAATCCTTAAATATTACTCGTGCTCTTCTTTATTCCTTGAGTAAACAAAGATGTCATTATTAAGCACAATAACAAAAAAGTCTAAATAGGTCCTAAACAAAAGGTTCATAAAATCAATGAATGTTGTTGGGGCATTGGTCAACTCGAAAGACATCACGACGAACTCGTAATGGCCATAGAGAGTCATGAAGGCTGTCTTAGGATGTCTGCAGCCTGAATTCTCAACTAGTGGTAGCTAGCTTTGAATTCAATCTTAGAAAACACGGATGGACCTGAAGTTGGTCCAATAGATCATCAATATGTTGCATTAGATACTTATTCTTTATAATCCCCTTATTCTAGTGCCTATGGTCAGTACACATACACATAACGCCATTTTTATTCTTCATAAAAGTGACAGGGTCAGCCCACGGAGAAATACTTGGTTCGATGAAACCATTACCTAGAAAATCTTAAAGCTGGACACTAAGCTCTCTCAGCTTAGTAGGAGCCATACAGTAAGGTTGAATAGAAATTAGCCTGGATCCTGGATCAACATAAATAGCAAAATCAATATCCCATTCAGGCGGGAGGCCAGACAAGTTAGTAAGGAAGACATCAACCAACTCATAGACCACAAGAACATAATCAAGTAAAGGGATATCAATATTAGTATCACAGACATAAGCAAGATAGGGCAAACATCCCCTTAACACTAGTCTCCTAGATCGAATGTAAGAAATAACCCCTGTTAGCTTATGACATCGAATGTAAAAAATAACCCCTATTGGTACGTGATTAATAGTGCCTGGACACACAATTAGAAATATGACAGGCATGGCTATGGTAATGATCTTGATGGAGCAATCTAACTTATGTGGTAGGGGATAATTGGTCCATTCCCAGAAAAGCATTAAAATCTGCCACATCAAGCATAATAAGTTTAGCCTAAGTTTTATACTCCCAAATAGCCACCAAACATGATTAATAAATCTAATTTACTAATATGGAATCCCTGCAAGAGTAGAGAAACACATCATTATGAATAAAGGCTCGCTAGACAACCCCACAATAAAAATATACCCTGGATGCCATGCCTTGACCAGAGTGTATTACTGACCCAAAATGGACACCACGACCTAAAGCCCATAACTAAACACCCCGTGACATCTAACTGATGCCCTAACCACTGAAATTACTATATTTAGGATGAACCCCATATGATATCTGAAGTGCAATGTGAACATGCATCTAGACTGACCATACTACTGATACTGGTATTATTGTTGATGCCTACCCTGGAAACCCCAACCTCAAAACTGTGACCCACTATAACTACCACTATAAATCCTGATGAAGAGGTGTCTTATTGCTTCCTTCATGGGCCTTGTGATTCACATCCTCCATAGTAAATGTATGTTCAACATTATCTATAGATGATCTACTTACAAATATCATGCTCTAGCTAGATATACATGCATCACACTCTCTCATGCTTGATAGGTAGAATTATTGTGGCATACTTGGCTAACTCATGAAACCTGGACTCACACTCAGACACTAACATAGAATTCTACTCTAACCTTGAAAACTCATCCCTCAGCACTCATGTATGATGTGATGCATATACTTCTATAAGAAAGACTTGGAGAATCAAATCTAAATCATAAAAAGGGAGTCAACTGGTCTACAGTCAAGGTACCATCTACACTACTACCTTGCTGAACTTTCAAATTAAAATATGGTGTAATGTACTCCATTCTAATCCACTTTAACAAGATTACATATCTATCCTCGCAGCTAGTAAGAAACTCATATGCATCCACTAGTCTTTTGAAAACCTCAACAGAGACAACCTAAGAAATTAACCCATCATCTTCTGCTCATCAGAAGTCATGGCTTGTAGGTTGTTGCTGGCTATACAACTAATAGTTATGTAGGAACATTTGTTTGGGGAGCCGTAGTTGCAGGTAATACCCCTGTACCTATCACACCCCATGCTAATAAATATCTGGGCCCCATCCATTGGCTGACCTCTAATTATACTAGATATCTAGGGCATCTCTAAGGACGGACATGGCTATAAATCTAGGTGGATCCTGGGTTAGACCCTGGTTGTGGCAACCTAAATACTTAGGTCATGATGACACCTACTTAACCATTCATAGAAAAACCAAAGCCATAGTTTGAAATGGTGAGTAATGGGTTAACAACCAGAAGAGAGAAAAACAAGGGTAAAATAGTAATGTAAAGTGACTATAAAAGAAATGTACATGCATGGCATAACAAAAAAAATACATAAATGAACTCCTTAAGACCTGGTAAGGTCAGTATAAGAGCCGCCATATATAATGAGTACTGGACAAGTGCCAAAGATACCCAGTTGTCTCTGAATATAAAAGTAAGACTAACACCAATATAGAAGGAGATAAATCAACTCGGATACTAAAAGCTCACCCTAATATTTGAATAAAAACTCTACTCTTGGTTGACATCAATGATAATAACTTATACTAGGTTCGACATTAGGGAAAAAGATGAAAGAATGTAGTATGAGTAGTAAAATATGGGATACGTAGTAGGCGTCACAGTATAACTAAGCTCAATTAAAGTAAAAGCATAATAAAATGTGAAGCAATACTAAAAGAGTAATAAATATCAATCAGAATAACAATCACAGGCTATGCTAAGCAAATGAGAGAATAGAATATGAATCACTCAAAAGTAGAAATATATACCTAGCTATAACCTAACTAGAACCTCATAAGCCTAGAAGGTACACATAATGAAAATAAACACAACCGAGCCCCCATAAGCACAATGGGTACAAGTGTTACGACCCGATTTATGAATTATGATGACACCTACTAATCTCGCCAGTAGGTAAGTAAAACCATAACCTAAAGCTGATATAATGGGTATTTTTTTGTATGAAATGACTAGTATAGGCAAAATTTGAGAACAAAATATTAATCAACAAAGAAGAACTAGATAAATAAAGATAGTCAACACAAGATACCAATCCCACAAACTGGTAGAGATAGTACAAGAGCATCTAATAGTATCAACACAACTCAGAGTCTAGAGAAGTCAATACAACTATCTTGAAATAAAAGACTAAAAATAAAGATAGAAGGAAATGGGTGACTTAAACTCTAAGAGCTCACCCTATCTCCAAAAATTAATCACCACATGAGCAATAGTCAAAGGTGAAAAATATCACTCTAATATACACCAAAAATATATAGAAGTATAGTATGATTACTAAAATAATAGGTACTCAGTAGGCATCATCGACCGACTGCGCTAAATCATGATATAAGAATGATAAAGTGCATGATAACATATCTAAGTCATGTTATAGAATCAAACCTGAGTCATCTCCGTCACCACTGTATATAAATAGGGCATAAATCGAGATTATAATAATAACATATAGTAAGAATCAAGCATAAGCTAACATAGCTACAAAATTGGCTCTCATATGTTAATTGGTGCAGAAAAATAAACTAATCATAATAGCCTCCTATACAACTATAGAGTACACTAATTAGAATATTAGTCTAAGTATGCATCATTAAATATCCTAGGTTTTGACCCTTAGAAAATTTCTTGGAATTTCGTTCTCTTGACCCAATACGGCTCATGGGAATGATCCGTATGTTGGGGTACGAGTGGTATTGTCCTATCATATGCTCACTAGTATTAGTTGGTGGGTTTTGGTTATTAAAATGGGTATGACTTAGGGGTATGAGTCATAGGACTTGGTACTAGTCGTATTCGGGACTTGTATGGTAGGCAGTGTTTGATCTTTCAGGTATTTCATTCTGCGAGGGATATAGGTCATGGGTACAGATTGTATGCTATGGCTATGACTTTGTTGGATGAGTCATATACTAGATAATGTTTTATTCAAGGTTGATTCTTGGGTACAAGTGGTGGGTACCGATCGTATAGGAGGGTACGACTCGTATGGGTCAGTCGTATCCCTATGACGGAATTTTTAAGGGACTTAAGTGGGGGTATTTTGGATATTTCCCTACTTACATTAATTAGAAACCACGACTTCTAATATACTTTGGAGGCTGTTTACCCTATTATTCTATTCATTAATACTTAAAAACTATTCTAAAACATCTCATAATTCTCTCAAGAGATTTTGGGCCAAGAAGGCTAGGGTTTCATATTGAGAATTTCTTTAGGGATTGCTTTAGTGATTTCTTTCTATCAATTCTTCAGTATACGGTATGATTCTCTTCCCTCATTTTAATTTTAGCTAAAGGCATGGTTTATATGGTTGATTTCATGGTTTTACTATTTCATGATTATGGCTTTCGACTATTATTTAGGGGTCTTGATATTTAATGCTTGGTTATGGTTTCCTATGGTTTTGATTATTCTTTTATATTCATTAATGGTGGTTTTTGACAATTGGATTGCATGGTAAAGGTTTAATTGTCTTTGGAATTATTTTTGGTTATATTATGCCCCCAATGTATTTGATATAATTCTTATAAAGACATGTTCGTATTGACTTCTTTTAATGGAAATTTTGTATATTTTAAACTTGGTAAAGGAATAATACATGGTTTAAATGGTTTGAAAAGGCTAAAGGTTAAATGGTTATGCCTGTGGAGAACATAAAAGTCTCCCAAATGGTTTAATATGGTATATGAAAGGGCACTTGAAAGCCCCCTTAACCTAAATAGTTTGGATATAGATATTACTTTCAAGTAATGGGGTGGTATAACGATAACACTAATATTGGTCTTGGATAATAAAATAGCAAATGGATTTGGTTGGTTATTTGAAAATAGTTTTAATTTGGCTTTAATGTCGGGGTTTGTAGTAAGGTCGTGAAAGGTAGCGGTCTCGAGGGAACCAAAACTGGAAACTCATATTTGTCGATATGAGGGTTAGTCTTAGTGTACCGTGTGCATGATGTCACACTATTAGGGGATGTAGTAGTCATCTCATGAGATACTTCCTTGGCCGTGTAGCTACGCTTACTGGGGCCCTTTCAGTAGGGGGAGCTGACCCCATATCTCCTGTGGGTGGTTTTGGACAGCCAAGCTACAAAGACCAAGTAAAGATTTTAAATGCATGCTTAACCCGGTTCCCTTTCTCGGCACACATATATGTATAGTTGTGTGTATTATGGATGGTTTTACTTGGTTTTATAACAAGCATTATTTTGTCCTTATCCTGAGATTCATGCAAGCAGTCACTCGCTAACCCCGTCTACTGGTGGTTGTTTACCCATGCTATACAGGAACTAACTATTCTACTCTTTGTGTTTAGCACGTAAATTTGGTATCAACATTTAGACTAAAGTGGTGAGCTTCCATCCCTTCGGAAGACATCATTTCATGTTATGGATTTCTTCAGACATTTTTTTATTCTGGATATTAGTTTTTTCTATGGTTGGGGTCATGTCCCAACTGAATTTTCTTACTCTTTTGGATGGAGACTTTGTAGTAATTTTGGGGGTTTTAATGGGCAAGATCAGTATTGGTGTTTGCCTTGGCATCAGTATTGGTGTTGGAGCTTACACCCTTGGATGATATTGTTGGGTGTTCTGTCCTATTACATTTTGGAATTAATTATCTATGTTTTGGTATTGTCTTTGGTTATGGCCTATGGTTTATTTTGGTATAGTTTAGGCGGTTGGTACGGTACGGTTGGACTCAATTGGGTCGATCATGGTTGTGATCCTATCCCAATGTCTAGGTAAGAAGATTTATGCTATCTCTATCACACCAGTTTGGTCCTATTGGTATGGAAAATAATTAGGTAAATTTTGGAAATAGGACGAGCAGGAAGTCTCGATATTCAGATTGGGGAAGAAGGCAGAAAATAGTGGTAGAGATGGTGGACAGTGGTCTGGGCAGGGAAATTTGGGAAGTCCCATGTAGTTGTTAGTGTCACTTATCCTCAAACTTTTGGAAAATGTCATTATAGGGCTGGTAGAGTTCGATCAGTCCTACCCTATCTTCCCTGCAGGTTTTGTGGTCGATTGCACTATGGTTATTGCCATGAAAGGAGGAATTTGATATTTTAATTATGGACAGTTGGGTTATATACAGTGGGAGTGTGCCACAAGGATTGCCATATGGGAAAATAGGATACCATTTTCCCTTTATCTAGCTCTTGCACTGAGGGGTGCGACTTCTGGCTTTGGCATTGGTCGGGAACGTCTCAATGCCACTATTATTTATGAGTTTAAGGCATCTCCTGATGTTGACACTGGGATTTTGAAACTTTTCTCTCATGATGTGTGATGTTTACTTGATTTGGGGTCCACTCTCTCTTATGTGACCTTATTTGTGGTTGTGTATTTTGGTTTTAGTCCTGAGGTTATTTCAGACCCTTTTTCTATTTCTCCCCTAGTAGGTGACTTTGTGATTTCTAAAAGAGTCTATAGGGGGTACGTGGTATCAGTTGGTAGTAAGGAGACTTTGGTGGATTTGTTTGAACTAGATATGGTGGATCTCGATATTATTCTGGGAATGGATTGGTTGCACTCGTGCTATTCATTTTTTAATTATCGGACCCATAAGGTTTTCTTTAAGTTCCCTGGTGAGCCAGTTATTGAATGGAAGGATGGTTCCTTAACTCTTAAGGAAGGTTTTTTTATCATATCTTAGAAATCGGAGATTAATCTCAAAGAGTTGTGTCTATTATTTGGTCTGGGTTATAGATTCTAACTCAAAATTTCTTTCTTTTATTTCGGTCCTGGTGGTGAATGAATTTCTTGTGGTCTTCCCTAATGACATTCCTAGTGTCCTCCTAATTGGGAAATAGATTTTCTAATTGATCTTATTCCGGATACTTGTCAATTTTTTATTCCTTTTTTTTTTTTTATAAAATGACTCCGATTGAGTTAAAGGAGCTTAAGGAGAAATTAAAGAGGACCTATTGGATAAAGGTTTCATCTGTCCTAGGGACACTTGTCAATTTCTATTCCATTTTTATAGAATGACTCCGATTGAGTTAAAGGAGCTTAAGGAGAAATTAAAGGACCTATTAGATAAAAGTTTCATCCATCCTAGTATTTATCTATGGGGTGCTTTCATTCATTAATACATAAGGGGCATAGTTTTCTTTGGGAATGTATAAGTTGTCGGTGGGTGAATAATGAATTTAGGGTGTCCTCCTTGTGGGGTGGTCCAGATATGCATATTCTATATGGGGCACTCCATTAGTAGTTCATGATGGTTGATAGACACTGAGTTTGAACTTTAGACATTGACTATATTAAAAAGAGTGTTTTAGTTTGAGGATACCAAGGCAAGAGTCTTGGGGGGTAGATTAGTAGGCTTGATGAAGTATTCGGAAGTGGTGAGGTTGATCGCTTGGGGGATATAGGAGTGGGAAAGTTGTGACATAAAGGACAGAGGTTCAGGTTGAACTGGTGGATTGGGGGTTAATACATTGGATGGGTTAGAGCATGAAGTTTGTATGACTATGCTGAACTCTAGGTATATTTGGAGGGATAAGTTTTTAGGTATAGGATAACTAAGCGCCCCTAGTATACGCCCTTGTGATATCTATTAGAGAAGAGTATCATGCTTATAAGTGTAATAAGATGAAGGTCGAGGGTTAATCTTTAGTTTTTTTCTAGCGGTGGACTTCAAGGGAATGTTGGGGGGCATTTACTCCTATTCTAGCAATTCTCTCCTATCTTAGTGAAGATGGAACTCTTCTAGTATTGCTGCATTCTAATAGTTCTTATGACTAAGGTTCGCATTCTACATTCTCCTTGTTCCTTGGATATAAAACCAGACCTTATGTTACATTACCCATGATGTATGAAGTTGTGTTTCTTTTGATATTGAGTCCTAAAGACTCTTACTATGGTGTGTTATGTCAGGATGAATCTTCATTTATGACCTAGGTAGTGGCTATGAGGTACCTCGTGGCTATTATTCCGTGCCTCATTTCGTAGGTCTCGCCTTGGGTAGTACAACAAATAGGAGTTACAATTGGGAAGTAATCCCCCCTCATTATTAATGCTTGTGCTCTTGTTCCTAAAGTGACCCTTTTATGTTAAGGTAGTAGTAACATAGGAGCATAGTGATGTTTTGGAAAGAGAGAAGTAGGAGTCTCTTGTGGGGGAGATTCTGGGGTTACTACTAGAACAAAGGTTATGGAGAAAAAGAAAAGGGTGAGGTAAAATTGTTATCATAAGGGATAACTAGGAGAGGAGTATGCGGTGAAGATCTTTGTAAAAATGATAGGGGTTACTAAGTCTCTAGAAGGGGTAGGCCATACTGCGGGTATAAAAAATGTAAGCTCGAATGTTGTGATTGATGGATATGCCAAATCATTGTGTTTAGTATTTGTGAATCTTGATGGGGCATGATGCTTAACTGTAGTGATGAAAGCGGAGTAGTGTTTCGGGATTGGTGTTAGGAATAGAACCCTGTTGCCTAAGTTAACTCCTTTTAGATCTGAATAGGCTTGAAAATGGAAGTAGTGTATAGCTAGACTAGGGTTCTTATAATGATGTGCCTATGGGAAATTGTAAGTGAAATTGGACTTGGCCTATAGCATAAGTTCCATTCATCCAGTATTCCATGTGTCTGTGTTACTAAAGGGTATGTATGATCCCTTGTTGGTTATTTCCTTTGGAGGATATTGGTTTCTCGAACTCTTTGTCCTATAAGGAGGTAACGGTGAGGATTTTAGGTCAGCAAATTCGTTGGTTGCATGCAAAAGGTGTGGCTTTGGTGAAAGTTCTATGGTGGAAACAAAAGTCTAAGGAAGCCATTTGGAAGGCTGAAGAGGATAGGAAGTCCAAAGTACTCATTCTTAACTCCAATTTTAGAAAATCGTTCTTGGGGTATGCACCAATCTTCTCATCTTTATTTTATGTCTTTGTTTTCTACTTGGTTGAAGGGAAGTTTGATGGGTATTAATGTGTTGACTCATGTTTGTGCTTCTCTTTGTGGGAGACTGAAACACCCCAAACTTTGGCCCTTGCAAAATTTCCTAAGTTTTAAATATCCAGGACATCATATAACTTAAGGGTACAAGTAGTATGCTTGGATATGGTTTAGGGTCTTCCACTAGTATGTTAGTCAGTGAGTTTTGTTTTGGTTTTGTGCAAGGTACGAGTAGGCATCTTACTTATCGTATGTTAGGGTACAAGGTGTATATGGTTAAGTCGTATGATTCCTTAAACTTAGCCTAGAAGATTCTATCTAGGGCATGGGTTAAGGAGTACATCTTGTATGTTAGGATACCATTTTTCCCTAGGTGGTCATATATTGGCCAGTATGGAGGTATAAAATGGTGCTAGGGTATGAGATAAGGGTACCACTCATATCCTAGGGTAGGCTTAGGGGGTGTAGTTGTACCCTTCAGCAGTCATGTTTTCATCTTTTATGCTAAGGGTAGTCCGAACATTTCCCACCACAAACCCTTAAGTCCCCACGTTATATAACACTTTGTGGCCTCTCATAACTTACTTGGAATGATCAAAACCTCTCAAAATCCTCTCTAAACGCTCTCTTGAGAATTGGGATAGAGTTTTCTCAAGCTGTCTATTTAGAGGTTTAAAGATCGAGATCTCTTTGTCAATCTTCATAAATAAGGCATGTTACTCCTCCCTCATTGTTATTTCCAACTAAAGGTATGATTTAATATGTGGTTTTCAAGGCATAATTGATGTGTCGTGGAAACACAGCACCTTCGGTGCTTAAAAACATAAAATTATGCTTGAACTTAGGTTGTTTTTGTAGATATGATTTGTGTTTTTGGTTATTGCAGGTAAACAGGTCTACCATTGTGTTGGAAAGAAATGGAAGAAAAATACCTGAAAAGACCAAAGTTGCAGAAGGTACGAGTCTACTCATGAGTCTTCAACACTCGATACGACTTGGAGACTGACTCGTAAGCAAAATAGAAACCAAGGCCAAGAAGAAAATCTAAGTGTAGAGAATATATGATTGAGCAGCCGAGTCATAAGAGGAGGGTATGAGAAGTATCATGAAAGCGTACCATGAAATGAACCCATGGAAGAAATTTAGACTTGAAGTGTCAAAACAATACAAGTCAAAAGTTTGAGTACAACTCGTATGATCCAACCGTAAGCAGACAAGTGTACAGAGCAAGAAAGGAAGAAGTCCCAAGAGGATACGAGTGAAGTCTTCGAGTCATATGGTCATAGTACGACTCATAAGAAAAAATAGTACAATAAATAGAAAGTTGTAGCCTGGAAAATCAGACACTAGAGTAGATACGAGAGGCATAATACGACTCAAATGAAGACGATAAGAGGTTATGAGCGAGTTGTACCTTGTGCCGACATAACTTTACCTTTTTCGTTTTTATTAGGATTTCAAAGTATCTTTGAGATACTATAAATACCCTAGGGTTTATCTTTTATTAGGTTACATTCTCTTATATTATTTTGAGACTCTATTGCATACTTTTACACCTTTGATTCCATGTTCTTGAGATCTTTGGGTTTTTATTCAATTAAAGATTTAGGACTTTAATCATCTTATTATTGTAGTTGCATAAGCATGAACGACTAATTTTCCTGACTAGGGTTATGGGAACCCTAGTAGATTAACGAGTAAGGGAAGTGGGAGAGTCTTCTATTCTAAATTAAGCTACATGTATCTTAATCTTCTTCACATTAATTTACCTCAAAGCTACTCTAGAAGCTAGGGGATAGCCTATATTCGCAATCGTCCTTACAAGGTAGTTTGTGATTAGGGAAAGAGGATTAAGACAGTAATTTGAGATCCACGTCCATAATTATTATCCTGTCATTTCATCTAATTAGCTCAAGACTCAAAAGATAAGTGTTGAACTAAAGTCATAGACAAGAAGCAATAAGGTGGCACCCTGAGACTCATAAGGTAAAGGGTGAGATTTATCAACATATTCACAAGATTGTTGATAATAAATAGCTTGCTGACTTTACATAGAGAGTGGCAAAATAGGTGTGTTGAACAAGAGAAACATACAGAATTAAGAAGCCATTGGGTACACAGTCCTAGTGTTCATGCTCTATTGTTTACAATTGAAAGCATTCAAGTCTGATTACTACTTTCTAATTACTTCTAAAACCCCCATTTACTTTTCCGCACTGCTCGTGAATTACAGTAAGTTAAGAAACTATTCAGCATCTTCTCTATGGAATCGACCCCAACCTAGTTGGGTTACTATACTTATTATCGACTGCAACATACTTCTTTGTCGGTTAGTTTATGGAGACAATAAATTTTTGCGCAGTTGTCGAGAAAGCCTGTTTTAGTAGTTAATTGAATTGGTGAAGTTCATGGCTTTTATTTTCTATTTTGATTTGGCATACACCGGTGTATGTCAAAGACTAGGAGAAGAGGAAATCCCTTACTCCTTTTTTATCTGAGACTTACTCCTTTTTTATCTAGAGACAAAGAGAATTCTTTAAACACCAAGAAAAATATCAGGACAAGTTTGTGATGGGGTTCAAGACCCTCTCCCTCCACCTTTTGAACCCAATGTAGAACTATTGTATCTTTAGTTAATCCACTGAATGTTGCAGATTTGCAGATGTAATAACTAATAACTATTACTAAAAAAGACAGAAGAGCAACTGAAGAGGCCCGATAAGTTGAAGTGGCTAGGTTAGCTCAACCAGAAGGATTAGAATGGCCCAGATAGGTAGCTGAGCATCAAGACAGAGTTCAGAGAGACAGAACTCCACTAATTCCTATATATTAGCCCTTACATCCATATGATGATGAGGAGAATATAGGTTATGTTGAACTTACTAGGATAGGATCCGTCGTTCCTCCTGCTTTACCATCCAATGTGAAGTTTTATATTATAAGAGCCATGATTAAATTTTTGAACTTGAAGGGTTTATTTTTGAGATCAGCTGCTGATGCTGCAAACATTAATCTTGCAACTTTTATTGGGATCTGCACGTCATACACTATTTTAGGGGTGGATTAGGAAGCTTTGAGATTGAGATTGTTCCTATTTTCTTTGATAGGTGAAACATCACTATGATTAGGGGAACTTCCAAGAGGTTCTATCACTACTTTGCGTAAGTTGTGTAAATAGTTTTTGAATAGATTCTTCCCTCCTGCAAGGATACTACAGTTGAAAGATGAGATTTATAACTTTAGACAGTTTCCTGCAGAATCTTTGCATGAGGCGTGGTTTAGATTCAAGAAGATGCTGAGCATGGTACCTAATCACAAAATTAGAGGATCAAATTTGTTGGAAATTTTCTACCAATCACTAAACATCAATTCTAAATCAATAGAAGATATAATTTTGGGAGGCGCATTCATGTGTCTTCAGTGGGATACTCTGAAGGATATGCTTGATGATATTTTGGTGACCAATAGAGGTTGGCATTCTAGATATGTTAAGCGTGGTGCAGGTACATATGCTATTGGAGAAGATAATACTTATAGAGCTAGTCATGAATTAGTTGCACAAAAGTTTGCACAAATTTTGAAACATATTGGGCTGCTTACAAAATAGTTTTGTAATAATGAGTGCTGAGAAAGTAAATTTAGTTGCGGAACAGGTATCTACAACTAGGACTTTTGAGATTGAATTTGAAGAAAAAACGAAGTATCTTGATCGTAGGCTGGTGGATTTCTGAGCCCAAAGGCAAGGGAATCAAGGTCAAAACTATTATTATGGAGGATATAGAGATAGCAGTAGAGAGAGATGGTTCTAGGTGGTGGAAATATGGCTACAAAGAAAAGAGTGACCAACATGTTTCATCGAGTAGCCGAGATACTAATTCCAGAATGGAGGCAATGTTGTCAAAACTGGTCAAAGGGAAAGAAATTCAAGAGAGTTGTCTTAAGGAGATTAAGGCTGACCTATCTGAGCTAAATAAAAAATTTGAGTCACATGCTACGACAATCTAACAACTGAAGCAGCAGTATGGCCAGATGTCGGCCACATTAAATCAAAGGCAACCTGGCACACTTCCTAGTAATATGGTTGCAAATCCAAAGAATGATGGTCACTTCCACACCATTACCACTTGAAGGGGTAAATTCACCATAGACCCACTTTTACCTATTGTAGATGAGCAAAAGAATGATGATGACCCTGTTGATGTCGAAAAAAGTAACAAGCAAAATAAAGGAAAATAGAAGGTTGAGGAGCCTGTGTTGAAGACCATTCTAAAACCTCTTACTTCTTTTCCTCAAAGGTTGAAAAAAAACAAGAATATGGTAAGTATCAGAAATTTTAGTCTATGTTAAAAGAACTATCAATCAACATCCCACTTGTTGAGACATTATAGCGAATGCCAGGATATAAAAAATTCATTAAGGATCTTATCACTAAGAAGAGGTTAATTAGTTATGAACCGATTGAAAATATTCATTATTGTAGTGTTGTAGCTACTAGATCATTGGTGGAGAAGAAAGAGGATCTTAGTGCCTTCACTATACCATGAACCATTGGATTTTTAATTTGTTCATGCATTATGTGATTTAGGGCTAGCATCAACCTTATGCTATTTCCCGTGTCTAAATAGTTGGGGTTGGGAGGCCGTAAACCAACCACTATCACACTAGTGATGGCAGATAAGATAGTGAAAAAGCCAGTTGGTATTTTGTATGATGTATTAGTGAAGGTTTTTTATTCATCTTTCCATCGAATTTGTGATATTAGTGTGCAAAGTGGAATTCCAAGTCCAGAGTACTTTGGGAAGACAATTTTTGGTTACAGGAATGACATTGATTGATGTGGAGATAGGTCATCTGATGCTCAGACTCAATGACGAACACGTGGTGTTCAATGTATACAAATCTATGGAGCAGCCTGATGAGTTAAGAATGGTATCCATGATTGATGTGTATGATGATGAAACGTATTTATCTTACGATGTTGATTATGTTAATCTTTAGGATGATGGTTCAAATATTGGTGTTCCTATTAAAGAATTATTTGGTGTTGAAGCGCTATCAGCCGTGATTATAAGCTTTGATAGTGATGGTAATGAGGACTATGAAGAGATGGTATGTTTTCTCTATGGGAGTGGTTCTTACACTTATGTACCAATGAAGCTTGATTTAGATTTGAAGGATAGAACTACTCCACCTGCTCGTCCATCCATTGAAGAGCCACTGGTCTTACAGTTGAAGGCCCTCCCTTCTCATTTGTGATATGAATTTTTTGGGGCCAACAACACTTTGACGATAATTATTGTAGATGATTTGATTGACTCATTAGTGGAAGCAGTGTTTTCAGTATTACAGAGATTTAAAAGGCCATTGGTTGGTCTATTGCAGATATTGTAGGAATCTTTCCTGGTTCGTGTACTCATAAAATTTAGTTTGAACTAGAATGTATTCCAAGTATAGAACATCATATTGACTTGATCCTCCTATGCAGGAGGTAGTGGAGAAAGAGATAATCAAGTTGTTAGATGCTGGTGTAGTATATCTCATTATAGATGGAAAGTGGATCAGTCTAATAAATATGTTTTGAAGAAAGATGGTATTACCGTTGTGCCTAATGACAAGAATGAGCTAGTGCCAATAAGGCCAGTCACAAGATGGAGAGTATGAATGGATAACATAAAATTGAATGCATAGACTCAGAAGGACTATTTTCCCATGCCCTTTATAGACCATATGTTAGATAGGTTAGCGAGCAGAGGATGTTACTATTTTCTTGATGGTTATTTAGGTTATAACCAAATCAATGTTGTTCTTGAAGACCAAGAGAAGATCACCTGAACATGTCCTTATGGGACTTTTGCATTCAGATGTATGCCATTTGGTCTATGCAATGCTCCAACCATATTTTAGAGATGTATGATGTCAATCTTCTCTAATATGGTAGAACACACCATCGAAGTATTTATGGATGATTTTTCTGTTGTTGGGGATTCTTTTGATGACTTCTTAGTGCACTTGGAAAATGTTCTTAGAAGGTGTGAAGATGCAACTTGGTACTTAATTGGGAAAAGTGCCATTTTATGGTCAAAAAAGGTAATTTCTTGGACATAGAATTTCAAAAATGGTTATTGAGGTAGATCGAGTGAAGATTGAGGTGATCGAGAATTGACCTATGCCAATTTATGTGAAGGATGTTCGTAGCTTTTTGGGACATGCTGGGTTTTATAGGCGATTCATTAAGGATTTCTCCAAGATTGCCAACCCTCTTTTTAGGCTTCTTGAGAAAGAGGTGAAATTTGAGTTTACTGAAGCATGCTTAAAGGCTTTTGAGTGTCTTAAAGAGAAGTTGATGACTTCTCCTATCATCGTGTCCTCAGATTGTTCCTTTCCTTTTGAGATTATGTGTGACACAAGTGGATTGGCCTTAGGGGTTGTACTAGGTTAACGAAAAGAAAAGATCTTTCATCTCATCTACTACACTAGAAAGGTACTAAATCCTGCACAAAAGAACTACACTGTGATGGAACATGAGTTGTTGGTAGTGGTTTTTGCCTTTGAGAAGTTTAGGTCTTACTTGAATGGGACAAAGCTGATTGTACACGCTAATCATGCAACATTTTGCGGTACTTAATGGAAAAAAATAATGCTAGGCCTAGACTGATTAGGTGGGTGTTGTTTCTGCAAGAATTTAATTTCAAAGTCAAGGACAGCAAAAGGCACTAAGAATCAAGTTGCAGATTATTTGTCTAGACTTAAGGAGGAAGCTATGAAGAATGTTGCAAATGGGCTCGAGATTGATGACATTTTTCCAGATGAGTAGATATTAGCAGCTTCCCAAGATCTAATTCCACGGTTAGTAGACTATGCAAATTATCTAGCAAGTGATCTACTCCCAAAAGATCTTTCCTTTCAGCAGAGAAAGATGTTTATGGATAAAGTAAGGAAATGTTTATAGGATGAGCCTTATTTATTTATAATTTGTATGGATGGGATTATTTGTAGATACATACCTGAGGTGGAGATGATGATTATACTTAAGGCTTGTCATTCTTCGCCAGTTGGGGGTCATCATGGAGAAACCTGCACATCCCATAAAATCTTGAAATATGGGTATTATTGGTCAAAAATCTACAAAGATGCTCATGATTTTTATTTTGCGTGTGATCAATTCCATCACCAAAGTAATATCTATAGGCGCCATAAACTTCCTATGACCCCTATTTTAGAATTAGAATTGTTTGATATATGGGGTATAGATTTCTTGGGCCCTTTTGTGAGTTTGTTTTGTATGAAGTATATACTTGTGGTTGTGGATTATGTATACAAATGGGTGGAAGCAGTTGTCTTCCCACTAATTAAGCACGTGGTGTCACTACATTCTTGAAAAAGCATATCTTTTCTCGATTTGGCACCCCACGTGCTGTCATTAGTGATGGTGGGTAACATTTTTATAATCTTTTATTCAAAAGCCTGCTTAAGAAATATTAAGTAAAACATAAGGTGGCAACACCTTATCATCCACAGACTAGAGAATAAATTGAGGTGTCCAACATAGATATCAAGTACATCTTGGCGAAGACAGTAAATGCCAATAGGACTAATTGGTCATGAAAATTAGATGATGAATTATGGGATTACCAAACAACATTTAAGACCCCCATTGGTGCTTCTCCTTATCAGTTGTTGTATGTCAAGGCTTGTCACATGCCTATTGAACTTGAACATAAAGCACTATAGGCTTTGAAAAAGCTAAATTTTGAGTGGTAAGATGCAACCAAGTCAAGGATGAATAGCATAAATGAGTTGGATGAATTCTAACTCTGGGCTTATGAAGGTTTTGCACTTTACAAGGAAAAAATAAAGTTGCATCATGATCACAAAATTGAGAAAAGAATCTTTGAAAAAGGTGACCAGGTATTGTTCTAAAACTCAAGGCATTGCTTGTTTCGAAGTAAGTCTAAGTCTTGATGGTATAGTCCCTTTACTGTGCTAAGAGTATTTCTATGTGGTGCTTTGGAATTGAAGTGGGATGGTGAAACCTCGTTAGAGGTGAATGGGCAAAGAGTAAAGCAATATATGGGGAAAATTATGGAATTAAATGTGATTTTTTAGATGGACCATGGTGCAGTCTGAGTAACCAAGGCAATTACATAGTACCGCGATGTTAAATCAAGAGCTGCATTGGAGGATTAAATTAAGCTTTGTATGGGAGGCAACCCATGAGGTGAGTTGGTGAAATCCGAGTATCCAACTTAGTCGTGTTGTGCCGCGACATTAAATCAAGCATTGCTTAGGCAGAAACCTATGATTTTCATGTATTTATTTATAGTGTAATGTGTTTGTTCAGTGTGCAGGGCTAAAGATTGCAGAAAAGATCCAGAAAAGTTAAAGAAATAGGTCATACACACTCTTTACAAGTCATATCTTGATGGAACGACTTGTGAGTAAGAGTCATAATGACCTAGAAGATTATGCAGTACCAGGTAAAAGTCTCTAGAGTGGATGTGACTCTAATAATGAGTCGTACCCACAAGGTACGACTCGTCACATTAAGTCATATCGACTCTAGAAGCCAGGTAAGGTTCTAGGTCTTTACGAGTTAATAAAATGACCTGTAACCCTTGTACGAGTCATACACATGACTCGTACCCAAGCTTACCAAGTCAGGGGTCACGGGTTAACCTGACCCAGAACTTGAATTAAAATGATAAGGGCACCCAAAGATGGGTACTCGTTATTCGAAATCGAACCCACCTTTATTATTGAATAATTTTTGAGCTGCCAATGCACGAAATCAATCAAAAAAACTTTGAATCACACATAAACTCATTAGATTAATCATATTGGAAAAACTAGGAATTTGGGAAAGAACAAGTGAAAAATCACGCAACCTAACCTCTCACTCATTCACGTAAGTGTTTAAACTAAATTTCTCTATATTTCGAATTGAAAATGCAAATATGTGATATCTTGAACTTTCTTTGAGTTGAATTTATGTAAATGTTATAGTTTGGATTCCTAGTACTTAGGTTTAGGTTTAAAGTGGAAATTGGGGGTTGAACTAGTTTGTACGTGTTGAAATGGTGTGTTTTTGACTGATTTGAGGGTGGTAATGCTATATATTAGAGGGTAGTTTGGGAATTTTGAATTTAAGTCAACTCTAAATTGAACTTCTATATTG